>NW_020173198.1:14640684-14760108 GCF_003031525.2 Neophocaena asiaeorientalis asiaeorientalis | reverse complement strand
GCCATGGCTCACAGGCCCAGCCACTCCGCGGCATGTGGGATCCTCCCGGACCGGGGCACGAACCCGTGTCCCCTGCATCGGCAGGCAGACCCTGAACCACTGCACCACCAGGGAAGCCCAGTCCTCATAGCTTTGATTCAAAGGTCAGCACAATAGAGGTTTGAGTGTGGAAGCGAATAAAAGAACAGACTTCCCTCTCGTCACTAAGTCTTCCCTCTAGTTTCTGTTCTTTCTTTCTTTTTAGAGAGACACCCCAACTTTATTGGCTGGGTATGCGTGGCAGCAAAACGCCGGCAAAATGTCAGCGGGCCCCTGGCCGCTCGGCCCTGGATGGGCCCTGTGCAAGGACCCTCACCTCTCCCCTGGGGGCACCCAGGCCAATTCCCCTACCTCCACCCCAGCTACTGCTCACTGCCCCCTGCTGCTGCTGCTGCTGGAACCACGGGCCAAATTCCTTAAAGACCCAGAGTTTTCAGAAGAAATGGGAAAACAAAAGAGCTGAAAACAAGCCTTCAAACAAAAACGTGTACACGCATGTCCACGGCAGCAACATTCACCATCACCGAAAGGTGGAAACCACCCAAATGTCCATCAGTGGACAAGCAGATGAGCAAAACGTGGCCTGTCCACGCAATGGGATGTCACTCAGCCATAAAAAGGAATGAAGCACAGATACCTGCTACAATGTGGGCGAACCTTGAAAACCTTAGGCTCAGGGAAAGAAGCCAGACACGAAAGCACAGATACTGTATGATTCCACTTAACCTAAGCTACCCAGAAAAGGCAAATTCATAGAGACAGAAAGTAGAATAGAGGCTACTGGGGGCTGGTGGGAGGAGGAAATGGGGAGTGATTGCTCCATGGACACAAGCTCTCAGTTTAGGGTGACGAAGCGGTTCTAGAGATGGATGGTGGTGACGGTGACACAACAGCGTGAATGGACTTATTGCCACTGAGTTGAAAATGGTTAAAATGGTAGATTTTTTTTCTACGTATATTTAACCACAACTGAAAAAAAAAAACCATGAAAAGAACTACTGGAGTACTGATGCATGCGACAACATGGAGGAGCCTTGAAAACATACTAAGTGAAAGAAGCCAGACATAAAAGGTCCCATACTGTAGGATTCCATTCTTGAAATGTCCAGAATAGGCCAGTTCACAGAGACAGAAAGCAGATTACTGGTTGCCGGGGGCTTGCGGGAACAGGGAGCGACTGCTTAATAGCTATGGGGTTTCCTTTTGGGGTGATAAAAATACTCTGGAATGGTATAGTGATGATGGCTGTATAACATTGTGAATGTCCTAAATGCCACTGAATGCCATTGAATGCCACTCTAAAATGGTTAAGGGACTTCCCAGCGGGCCGGTGTTTAGGACTCAGCACTTTCACTGCCAAGGGCCCAGGTTTGATCCCTGGTTAGGGAACTAGGATCTCACAAGCCACGCGACGCAGCCAAAAAAATGACCACATAAAATAAAATGGTTAAAAACGTCACTTTGACGCTATGTGTATTTTACAATTTAAAAGAGAGAAGAAATGGCGGGAGAAAAGACGCGGCCTTCACTGGCTCTCCTTTAGAGAGAGGGGTTGGGCGGTGAGTAAAAGGTCCTGGGTACAAGTTCAGAGACAAATTAGCAGATTCAAATCCCAGCTCCACCACTGAGGACCTGTGTGACCTTGAGCAAGTGACTTAACCTCGCTGTGTGTCACAGTTTCCTCATCTATAAAATGGGATAATAAGAGTCAGGGATGCTGAGTTGCACAGCACCAGGGGGCATCATTCAATCACAGTCGGCGTGAATCGCGTTCCCTGGAGTACTGCAGTGTACACATTGGGAAGTACCGAGTGCACGGAGCTGCCGGGAAGATTACATGAGAATCATAATGTACATAAAGGGCTTGGGGTACTGCCTGGTGGGCAGTGAGAGTTCCATACCAACTATGAACAGAAATAAGTGTGCGTTTGCCCTGGGGGCTAATCATTCCGCCACCTTCCTGTTATATAATGCAGTGGTTCTCCACATACAAACCACCCGGCTCTCTTGTTAAATGCAGACGCTGATTCAGGAGGTCTGGGATGGGGCCTGAGATGCATTTTAATGAGCACCCAGGTGATGCTGATGTTGCAGGTCCATGGACCACCCTCAGAGTAGCAGGGGACAGGGGAAAGCAGTCACTGCTGTATCCATTTCCCAGGGCTGTTGTAACAATGCACAGCAAACTGGGCAACTTAAAACACCAAAATCACGTTGTCTTAAAACCTGCCTTTGTCGCTGTGCTCAAAAAAACAAAGCAAAACAAAACAAACACCAAAATCTCTGTCTGCAGGATTGGTTCCTTCTGGGGGATAATCTATCCCAGGACTCTCTCCTACCTTCTGATGACAACTGGCACCCTTGGCCTTCCTTGGCTTGTAGCTGCATCACTCCAACCTCTGCCTGTGTTGTCTCATGGCCTTCTCCAAGTGTTTGTCTTCACATGGCCATCTTTTTATAACTACACCAGTCATATAGGACTAGGGGCCCACCCTACTCCAGGATGATCTCATCTTAACTAATTACATCTGCAAAACCCCTATTTCCAAATGAAGTCACGTTTTGAGGTACTGCAGGTTAGGACGTCCATATATCTCTTTTGGGGAGGATACAAGTCAACCCATAACACCCGCCTGGGGACAAATGAGCCCAAAGAAAATAAGCGAGGTTGGAAAGGGACAGAGAGCCATTCTGCAGATGAGTCGGGAGCTCAGGGAGGTGAAGTGAACTGCCCCAGGGTCAGAGCAAAGAAGCAATTGCCCAGGTGATGCGCTGCTGGAATCAGGTGCATGCTCTGCTCTCCAGCTGCAGGCCCTGGAGGGAACTGCCTGCCCATGGAAGGACCATCTCTTCTGATTTGCACAGAGGAGGCGCATTATGGGCTAGCAGCTGCTCTGAGTGGCAGAATCAGCCACACTCAATCTCAGCCCAGAGTTTCATAGCTGCCCCTCCTGTTGGCTGCCCCGGTGAACTGCAGGTCAACTGAAAGGGACCCGTGCTCAGTGACAACAGTGAATCCCCAAAACACGTCCACTAAGAGATGCTATCAGCCCTGCTTGATGCACTTCCTAGCCACAGAGCCAGAGAGCTGGCACAGGAGAGGAAACCAGACTGTGGCTTCTAAACTCCATTCTCCAAAGGAGCCAGGGCTGCTTGGAGAAATGGCGATTCCAGGCCATCCCAGCTTGATGAGGCTGGGACATCGGAACATCCCAGGTTGCAAGGAAGCTGTCAAAGACCATGAGAGCCAGGTCAAGAGACTCAGCGGCCAATGGGTAGAGCCTCCCACTGGCCAAAGATGGAACAATTTGAGCAGCAATAAGAATGTCGTAGCCCGTGAGTCATGTGATACTTAATCAAAACCCTCAGTGGTCACTTATGAGGGATGCTAGGGAACAAACTCATCACTTGGAAAGCGGGAAAATGAAGAGCAAGCATCAAACGTTTATTATGTCTTTTCTCTGTAAAGTGTATCTTGCAATGACTAAATATTTGAAGAGGGGGAGTTTCTCGTTCTGGATTCCTTCAGCTTACAAATGGAGACAGAATGATAGCGTTAGAATGCCACCATGCTGAAGCCCCTAATGCATTCAAGAGAAGCAGCTGAGGACAACCAGGCATTGGGAGCCCCTGATGGAAGAACTCACCCCCTCCTTTGAAGTCAGCTGTGCCCCCAAAATATCACACCTGAATCTCACCAAGCTCAAGAAACATAGGGAACAAAGGCAAAGATTAAAGGACACATCAGGGTTGCAATCAGCAATTTTCCAGACTGTGAGAAGCTCAACAGAACAACAAATCAATTGCAAAGGGGGAAAAAAAATGAGAGAGAGCAAGGAGAGGACTGGGAAATCTACAGATGAAAAGGGACCTAAGACATCCAGCCACCAATTGCAAAATGTGGAAGATATTCAATCGTGGTTCCAACAAATAATAAAGTTATGAGACAATCAAGGGAATTTGGACCCTGGGTATTTCTTGATTGAAATATCATGGGAATTGTTAACCATTTTTAAAGTGCTATTGTGGTTTTGCTTTTAAAAACCAATTCTTGTCTTTTAGAGATAACATCACAATATTTATGTTTGAAGTGATGTCATGCCTGGGGTTTGTTTCAAAATAATCAGGGGGAGGGGGAGAGGCAGGGTATAAATGAAAGAAGATTGTTCAGGAGTTGATCATTTCTGAAGCTGTGTGATGGCCACATGGGGCTCATTTATATTATTCTATTTGGTATACATTTGGAACTCTAATAATTTTTTTTTAAGGAAGCAGACTACTGCCTTTCAAATTCCAGTTCTGTCATTTACTGTGTGACCTTAGACCAGTGACTCAACCTTTCTTGTTCAGTTTCCTCACCTGTAAAATGGGGATAATCACACCTACTTAACATCAGGGCCTGGAGTACAGTGGGCACTCTGTAGACACACATGCATTTGTTCCTTTTTTGGGCTGGGATCTGTAAGTAGCCAGCCTCTGAATTGGCCCCCATGATCCCGACCTCCTGGCATTTATACCCTTGTGCAGTCCCCTCCAACAATGAATCACTGGCGCTGGTCTGCATGACTGATAGTACACATTAGAAGTAATTGTTTATCATCCCTGATATTAGGTCATAAAAGACACTGGCTTCTGTCTTGGTCACTCTCTTTTGCTCTCTCCCTTGCTTTCCCTGGGGGAAACCAGCTGCCACGTTGGGAGCAGCCCTACGGAGAGGTCCACATGTCTAAGAAACTGAGGCCTCCAGCCAACAGCCACATGAGGGAGCCCTCTTGGAAGCAGCTCCTCCTGCCCCAGTCAGGCCTTAATATGACAGCAGCCTCATGAGACCCTGAGACAGAACTACCCAGCTAAGCTGCCCCAGTTTCCTGAGCTTCAGGCACAGTGTGAGATCATAAATGTTTGTTGTCTGAAGCTGCTAAGTTTGGGGTAACTTGTTATACAGCAGTAGCTAACACATACAGGCTCTAATGTTGAAGAGTTTAAACTCTGTATAATCCACATTATGTTTTGTCCGGTGGTTTCAAAGGGCAGAAAGGGCAACGAGAGTCAGCTTCCTCCAAGAATCCGGGTGATAAAATGAAGAGTTGCAGTCTTACTTGAAGACAGCTGGTGGTGGGGGGAGATCACGAGGGCAGCTGCAGTTACGCTCACCTCTTTTAAACAGGAGACTCAGAGTTATTAACTGAGGGCGAGAAAAAAAGCAGAGAGGCCAAGGACTGACTTTTCCAGAAGGTCAGAGCAGAAGTCAGCCAGCAGGAAGGTACTTAGAGCAGCAGGTGGTACCTCAGGGAGGTTGAAGGAGGTAAGAAACCTGTATTCCTGTTTGTCGTCACCCTCACTCTGAGTGAGATGCTTTTTTTTTTTTTTTTTTTTTTTTGCGGAGAGTAGAATTCACCTATTTAATGTGCTTTAGCTACTACTCAACAGTGGGCAGGATCTGAAGTCATCAAATACCCTTAAGCGAGGTTGGGTCTGTAATCTGGCTCTTGGGAGCATTGGTTTCCTCATCTGCAAAATAGAATCCTGTCTTTCCCTGCATTTTTATTTTTGGCCATTTTAAATTAAAAAAAATTTATTTATTTTCCTTATTTTTTTGGCTGTGTCAGTTCTTAGTTGCAGCACATGAAATCTTCGTTGAGGTGCCGGGCTCCAGGGCACGTGGGCTCTGTAGTTGTGGCGCATGGGCTCCAGAGCACATGGGCTCTGTAGTTTGCAGCACACAGGCTCTCTCGTTGAGGTGCGTGAACTCAATAGTTGTGGCATATGGGCTTAGCTGCCCAGCGGCATGTGGGATCTTGGTTCCCTGACCAGGGATCAAACCCGCGTCCCCTGAATTGGAGGGCGGATTCTTTACCATTGGACCACCAGGGAAGTCCCTTTTTTGACCATGTTAATGTGTCTGGAATCAGGATGCATCCACTAAAGGATGCAAATACTAATATGGTATTTATTCCCCACCCTCAAGAGCTATAACTGAACCAGTGTACCTTCAAATGATAGCATCTTATGCAAACTATTATACATAGAATAAACAATAAGGTCCTACTGTATAGCACAGGGAACTGTATTCAATATTATCCTGTGATAAACTATAATGGAAAAGAATACGAAAACGAATGTGTATATATATACACATACATGTATAACGGAATCACTTTGCTATACAGCAGAAATTAACACAACGTTGTAAATCAACTATATGTCAATCAAATAATTTTTTTTAAATGATAGCATCTTAGAAACAAAGAGCCTTACAGGTTATTTACTGAGAGAATTGAATAAAATCATATTAATTCATTTAGCAAACACTGTGGGAGCCTCATTAAACTAGTTTTTCTTCTTTAGAACAGCCTGTGACACTTTAAAAAATATCTGTGTTTGCTGGCAACAAAAGGATGTTCCAGATGCAGTCTGACCAGTTTCTGCCTCAAGATTTGGAAGTGGCTCCTCTCTAAGGAGCCTGGGTTCTTTGAGCAGCAAAATGCAGGTAAGATGTGGTGGAGGGCAAAAAAAGTGCCAAATCTGGGCCACCTTTAGTAGTGACAGAGCTTGAAAAAAAGGCCTTTTAGAACACAACATCATTTCTGCAGCATTTCTGCCAAAAATCATGACCTGGATCTAGTCATGAATAATAATAAGACAGACCCAAGTTCAGGTACATTCCTCAAAATAGCAAACCTTTACTCCTCAAAACTGTCCGTGTCACGAAAGACAGAAAAAGGCAGAGAAAAGCTCAAGAATAACTAACTGGGACTTCTCTGGCAGTCCAGTGGTTAAGACACCACGCTTCCACTGCAGGGGGCGTGGGTTCAATCCCTGGTCAGTGAACTAAGATAACACATGCCATGCAGTGTGGCCAAAAGAAAAAGAGTAACTAAATGCAATGGGTGATCCCAATTGGATCTTGAACTGGGAAAAAAAAAAATTACAATAAAAGATATGGGAATACGGACTGAAGATTAGGTAAGTGTCTCATTTTGAATCACTGTCCTCTGTTTATGTAAGAGAATATTCTGTTCGTAGAATACACATTGAAGGATTCAGGAGGAAGTGAGCATTATATGTTCATTTTACTCTTAAACACTTCATAAAATAAACACACACACAGCAAAGTGTTAACAATAGCTGAATCAAGGTAAAGGACACGTCTCAGTTCTTTGTACTATTCTTGCTACTTTCCTGTAAGTTTGAAATTATTTCAAAGTAAAAAGTTTTTTAAGTCATTTTAAGGACATTGCTTCCAAATATTATTTTCCAATTTAACATATTTTGTTGCTATATTTTACAATTCTTTCATCTGGGGTCTCATCAACCACTAAATTTCCCCATCACCCTGAAAGCAGTAAGTTTTGTAATTGCCGTGCATGTGTGTTTATCGTTTGCAGGATAATTCGATATTCAAAATGATGACTAAGGGCTTCCCTGGTGGCGCAGTGGTTGAGAGTCCGCCTGTCGATGCAGGGGACATGGGTTTGTGCCCCAGTCCGGGAAGATCCCACGTGCCACGGAGCGGCTGGGCCTGTGAGCCATGGCCACTGAGCCTGTGCGTCCGGAGCCTGTGCTCCGCAACGGGAGAGGCCACAACAGTAAGAGGCCCGCGTACCGCAAAAACAAAAAACAAAAAAAAAACAAAACAAAATGATGACTAAAATGGAAATTGCAGTTTAAATTGTCCAACAACATAAAATTAAGTTCATAGTCAACTTAATTATAGATGCTTTAAACTGATTTTCAAAATTGCTTAAGAAATAAGGCAGTTTGAGAAATTGGGCCTAGAGCAACAGCACCACGTTTATTGAACACCTATTATTTACCAAGCACCATGCCAGATCCAAGCGAAGTACAGTGAACCAAATGCACCAAGTCCTGCCCTCATGAACATCACTGGGGTGGGGTCATGCGGGGGAGGGAAGCAAAGAAGCAAATGGGAAATTTCTTTTTTTTTTTCCCAACATCTTTACTGGAGTATAATTGCTTTACAATGGTGTGTTAGTTTCTGATGTATCACAAAGTGAATCAGCTATACATATACATATATCGCCATATCCCCTCCCTCTTGCGTTTCCACCCTCCTTATCCCACCCCTCTAGGTGGTCACAGAGCACCGAGCTGATCTCCCTGTGCTATGCGGCTGCTTCCCACTAGCTATCAATTTTACATTTGGTAGCGTATATATGTCCATGCCACTCTCTCACTTCATCCCAGCTTACCCTTCCCCCTCCCCGTGTCAAGTCCATTCTCTACGTCTGCGTCTTTATTCCTGTCCTGCCCCTAGGTTCATCAGAACCTTTTTCCTTTTTTTTTTTAGATTCCATATATGTGTTAGCATACGGTATTTGTTTTTCTCTTTCTGACTTACTTCACTCTGTATGACAGACTCTAGGTCTATCCAGCTCACTACAAATAACTCAATTTCGTTTCTTTTTATGGCTGAGTAATATTCCATTGTATATATGTGCAAATGGGCAATTTCAACTCAGTCTGAAAGGTGTCATTAATGGGGTAAGCAGAGTCATGATCAAAATATTCAACATGGCATGCCCACTATCCTGTCAGAATGGACAGTGGTGCAGGGTGCCCCCAGCTGCCCCTGCTATTCCAGGTGCTAATCCTTTAGTTATGAGGGCAGGGTATCCACAGGGCTCTTGGCTATTTCGTGACATTTTAGCAAACCCAAGAGGTGGACACAACAGCTGGCCACCAGGCTGGGGGCACTTGGAGCTGACAGGAAGGGCACCTAGCTCAGAGTAGGGGATGGTTCTTAGTGATGAGGATGAAGATCTAAAGGACATGGGGTTTCTTTTGCAGGTGATGAAAACATTCTGGAATTAGACAGTAATGATGGTTGCACAACCTTTGGAATATACCAAAGGCCACTGAATTGTAGCCTTTAAAGGGGTAAATGCTATGGTATATGAATTATATCTCAATTAAAAATAAATGAATTTTTAAAAAATATTTTAAGATCAGGTTAAATTAGGAGTTTGGGATTAACATATACACACTACGATATATAAAATAGATAACAAATAAGGACCTACTGTATGGCACAGGGAACTATACTCAATATTTTGTAATAACCTATACGGGAAAAGAGTCTGAAGAAGAATAGACATATATATATACACACACACATATACACACACACATATATATAGTATAACTGAATCACTTTGCTTTACACCTGAAACTAACACAACACTGTAAACCAACTATACTTCAATAAAAATTTTTTTAAATTTTTTAAAAAGATAATAGGGATTTGGACACACACACAAAATATTTTAAGATCTAAAGGACAAATTTAGGGAGCAGAGAGTGAAGCATATAAAAGGCCAGGGCATGAGCAGGAACACGGGGGCTCAGGGTAAGTGTGCTAGGATGGCCATGTACAGCCTGACCCCCAAGGCCGGGCTACTGCAAACAGGCCCCTCAATCAACTTCAAGAGGTTTGCGGAGAAAACTACAGTATTAGAAATTCCAACTCAAAGCTTCTTGCACCTCTGGAAAGCCTAGTAGAAATGATATTGTTGGAGTATTGTTGTTTCTTCCCCATTGTCCTTGATGCGTGGCGATGGGGGTGCTGCAAACTCAGGTACTTAGAGGGCTGAGCTGGGGTAGGAAAAAAGTCAGCTTGTTGGGTGAGAGCTGGGGCTCACCCTGAAGGGACAGGTCCACCCTTCCAAATCTAACAGCCATTCACAAGAAGTCAGCAATCCAGAGTAAAGTTAAAAAAAAAGATTTAATTGCATATTACTAAGTGAAAGAAGCCACTCTGAAAAAGCTGCATACTGTATGATTCCAACTATATGCCATTCTAGAAAAGGCAAAACTATGGTGGCAGTAAAAAGATCAGGGATTAGGGTGGATGGAGGGAGTGAACAGGTTTTTGGGGGGCAGTGAAACTATTCTGTATGATACTGTGACGGTGGATACATGTTATTATATTTGTCCAAACCTATAGAAGGTACACCAAGAGTGAACCCTAATGTAGACTATGGACTTTGGGTGATGGGGACGTGTCAATGTAGGTTCATCAATTGTAGCAAATGTTTCCTCTGGCAGGGGATGTTGATAATGAGGGAAGCTATTTGTGGGAGGCGGGGAGGGGGGTATATGAGAAATCTCTGTACCTTCCCCTTAATTTTGCTGTGAACTTAAAACTGTTCCAAAAAAATAAGGTCTAAAGTATTTTTTAATACTTTAAAATATTTAAAAATATTTAAATATTTTAATTTAATATGTTAAATATTTAAATGTAATATTTAAAAATAATACAACAAAAAATGCATCGAGGTGAAATTCACATCACATAAAATTAACCATTTTAAAGTGAAGAACTCAGTGGCATTTAATACTTCACACCGTTGTTCCAAAACATTTCCATCATTCCAAAGTAAAACCCCATACCAATTGGGCAGTTTCTCCCCATTTTTTCCTCTCCACAGCCCCTGGCAACCACCGATCTGCCTTCTCTGTGGCTCATCTACTCTGAGAAAGTCAGATTGCTAATGTGACCTGTTCCAATATTTAAATATAAATTCACATTCACTTAAAATACCTCCATGGCCCAAAAGAGTATGTCTGAGGCTTGGAGTCAGTCGGCTGACTGTCCCTTTGCACTTCCTATTCTAAAGTATTTTACGATCTACGGGGGAGATACATCTGTATTGTAATGCCAGAAAAAATAAGGATCCATTAACACGATCTCTGGCTGCTTCTGAGTCATTCTGGAAGCCTCCTTACTCCTGTAATGAGTCAGGAGTGAGTCATTGGTCGTGGAACACCCAAGGCTGAGCCCCTGTGTGAAGAGAATTTCCTTAGGGCTGGAGCAGGGCCAGACCCAGGCCTTTCCCCTTGGATTCCAACCCGAATTTATTGAGCTGGTCTTTACTGAGGAAACGTCATTGGCATCACTTGCCAGGATATATAGCTGAGCCTTGTATCAACACCAAACCCCACTCCAATGAAGGTGAACACACACACACACACACACACACACACACACACACACACACACACACACACACACAGTCCCTACTTAATCCAGAAATAGACAACCTAGAAAAATTCGCCAAGTCACTCGGAGCAGAGCAGAATCACGTTGCAGGACCCTTTCACACCCATCTCAACACCTACTGAGTCAAATCTTCAGGGATGGAGACCCTGAAGTTTTGGCCCTTTGTTTGCTGAGTTCCTGAGGGATGCTGATGAAGTTGACATCTCCTGGGAATGCATGTCCCACAACCTGCATCTGGAACCCACTGCCTTCAACCATCTCTGTCCAATCTCAGAAGTCCCAGCAGCTGGCAGAATTTGGACAAAGACCAATTTGAGCCAAGTTCCCATGTGTGTCCCTGGAGTCCAGCCAGTCCAGGCCACCAGCATCTTTCACCTGGACCCCTCCACCAGCCCGTAACAGATCTCCCTGCTGCTGTTCTTCCCCTACAGGCCACCTGGCAGTCACGGGCAGCTTTCTCAAATGTCAATCAGATCATACCTCTCCCCTGCTCAAATCTCTCCAAAGATTGCCCATCAAAGCAGACAAAATTCCAAATTCCCATCAGAATTTTCAAAGTCCCCACATCCTTTCCCTAACAAATCTCCAAATGTCTCCTCCTACTACTATCCCACTTTCTATACCCTAGCCTGGTTCCAACAATCCCTAGAATATGCTCCCACCTCAGGGCCTTTGCACTTGCTGTTTCCTCTGCCAGAAGTCTCTTCCCGTGCCTGGCTCCTCCTCCATATTTGGGTCTCAGACCAAATAATGCACCTCCTCAGGTCTCCTCTGACCCTACCCTAGAATCTAAAGGGGCCCTCAGCCCTGGCCCCCTTTTTCATGGCACTTACCACACTCTGATGTCACTTTATTTAGATATTTGCTTATGTGTTCACTGTCTCTCTGTGACAGGAGAAAGTCAGCTCCATGAAGGCAAGGACCAGGCCTGTCTGGTTTTCTCTGTGGCCCTTAGAACAGTGTTTGGCACGCAAAGGTCTCTGAAAGGTTTTGTTGACTTAATGAATAAATGAATGAGTGAAAGAATAAATCAGTGCTTCTCAAACGGAAGTGATTCAGGGTTCCCCACCAGCAACGTCTGGAAACATTTTTGGTTGTCACAACTAGGGGGCTGCTACTGGCATCTAGTGGGTAGAGGCCAGGATGCTGTTAAACATCCTACAGTGCACAGGACAGGCCTCCACAGCAAAGAATGTCCAGCCCCAAATGTCAGTAGCATCAACCCTGGAATAAATGATTGAGTGAGTTAAACACTCCAGGTCCACACAGTCCAGCTGTTCTCCAATACTGAACATCAAGGAACCAACTTCTGACCAAAGTCTCCTTCTGGTCCCAAATGCCTTCCCCAATTGTGTGGGTCATAGTTTAGAAGAAATCTCCCTTTGGTGACTTTATTGCTGGCACTGCTTATGCAATCAATTTCATGTTAACAAGAAATATAAATAAGGGGAAGTAAAGCAGCTGGAGATGTAAGGGGTTAATTTCAAAACATGTAATCCCTCACCCTAATCAAAGAGAACTGAAAAGAGGGAAGAGATATGGGAACATATGTATAACTGATTCACTTTGTTATAAAGCAGAAACTAACACACCATTGTAAAGCGATTATACCCCAATAAAGATGTTAAAAAAAAAAAGAGAGAGAACTGAAATCTGTCTAGTTCCTTGATTCTGCGGATTATTTTCCTTGGTAATCATGAACCTTCCTTAAATTTAAACCATCAGCCACTGGTGAGACCTGCTTATGTGTCATTATTTCTATATTTTAAAAATAGATTTTAGAGTGGGAAGAGGGGCAGCATGACTTGTTGCCCAAAGTCACCGGGGACAGGGGTCTGGGCGACGGGTCCAGAGGCAATCAGACTTATCAAGGCAATCAGACTTCCTAACAACAAAGAAAAACCAAAATTATTCTTATCTGTGTGTTGTAGCACAATGTGTATGTGTGTGTGTGTGTGTGTGTGTGTGTGTGTGTGTGTGTGTGTGTAGCAATTAGAGATGTGCCTGTGTTGATTTCCGGGAATAATGGACGGCCACCAAGGTGCATCTGTACCTTGGGTCAAACACAGAGGTTGCAGACCTCTGAGTTCCCTCAAATGCAAATTTAATTTCTCCAAATCCAAACCCAGAGAGAGCAAAGAGAATAATCCAAATCAGGGTTCTCAACCGGGGGGCAATTTTGCCCCTAGGGGACTTCACTGGCAATGTCTGGAGTCTTCTTTGGTTCTCACGACTGCAGAAGGCAGTGTCACTGGCATCTAGTAGGTGAAGTCCAGGGATGCCGCTGAAGTCCTACAATACACAGGACAGCCCCCACAGAGAATCACCCAGCGCTGTGTATCACAGTGCCGAGGGTTGAGAAGGCCTGATCTAAAGAGTGGGCAATTCCACATTCTCACGTACACAAGGAAAATATAAAGTACTCCTCAGAGGAAGCACACGATGGAAGGCCTGAGAATGCCATTCCCAGGGCAGAGCCTGTCCCCGAGCATCCCTCCCTGCGTGAGCATCTGTGCCCCTAAGCACAGCATAACCTAAGATGCAACTCCAGAGCCGGATCTAAGGGTTCAAATCCCCACCCCACAATTTCACAGCTGTGTGACGTCGGGCCAATCCCTCAACTCTTTCCCTCAATTTCTTTCACCTTGAAATTGATAAAAATCATAGTGTCGACTTCATAGGTTTGTAATACAGCTTAAATGAATTTTATGAGTAAAACACCGAGAACAGTGCCTGCGTATAGTAAGTGCTAGGTGAGTAAGTGTTTGCTATTGTTTTTCATTCAATCTAACTTCCCCTAAAAAGCAGCCAACAATTTCATCTGCAGCTCATTTTGAGGAACAGCTCCGGTATCCAACATGGGAAGATGAATGGACGGTGGGTGACTTCCTGAAAGACGAAATGTTATTCTACTTGACAGGCTAGATGGGGATTTGCAGGGGCAGCTCTGATTCTACGTGATTTCTGCCTTGGGTCCTGGCCCCACTATCCCAGTGGCACCTGACACCAGAGAGTGGGATTCCCCTCAATTTAATGCCCACTGTGCTGAATGAGGACCAACCATGGAACACTGACCAAACCCTGCCAATAAACCAACCCTGACAACTGAGACCAAAATCAGATCCAATAACTCTGCCTGGGGCAAGAGGACATCATCCTACTTTGGGTGGGAATCCATTGGAAACCACGACCTTTGGGTCCAAATGAATTTTGTGAAGACAGTGCCTTGAAAGCATAAACCAATCTTTCCATATGAGGGACAGTCTCCAGCTCCAGGGACAACCCCAGTGTGATGTCCTGTTGCAGCTGAGGACATGCCTCTGCCCCAGCCCTGCCCACACAGTCAAGACACTGAAGTACACTTATGATAGCAAGTACCATTTATGAAGGACATACAAGGTGTCAGGGGTCCCGCTGGATTCGTTACATACATTCGTCACCCAATTGAGTCCTCTTTACACGACCCTATGACGGAGCTGACATCATTCACATTTTACAGATGAGAAAATGGGGGATCCGGAGGTGCCCTGACTTGTTCAAGGTCACTGTGAGTGAAGGGTTAACATCAGGACTGCCCACCTGGGAATGATCTGGGTCTCCCATGGCAGTGTCCTATGTGCCTGCTTGTGGCGTGGAACTGCCCCTGGGTTGGAGGATCTGTGAGCTGGCAAGCAGGCCTTGGACCTCGGTGAACAGAATCCTAGAAAAGGTTGGCAGGAAACAGAACTGAAGCTTTTATGCCTCAAGGTGACCCACAGTCTCTGGCTCTTGTCCCTGATAGCCCAACAGAGCCCCCGTAGTGACAGAGCACAAGCAGCTGTGTGTGTGGGTAGCAGCTGAGTCCCTCGATGAGATGAAGATGCTGTGTCTCTGCCTCGTAACCTTCTAGAGACCCAAGTAAACAGGTGTATATGAAAGCCTGTTTGTGTCTGGTGAGGCTGTCTGCCAATTTAACCCACAACCGCCGTTAGTTGGCTGGGGAATGGCGGAACCAAGATCCAAACCTGGGTCTGTCTGACCTCGAGTCCAGGCTTCTCCTGCTCCTCAAGGCAGCTGGAAGCCCAGAGTACTCACTAAAAGTTGGTCTGTAACACAGCACGGCTAAAACACAGAGTTACCATTTGGCCAAGTAGTTTTGATTCTAGGTTGATGCCCAAGAGAACTGAAAACATATGTTCATACATAAACTTGTACATGGATGTTCACAGCACCGTTATTCACAAGAACCAAAAAGCAGAAACAACTCAAATGCCCATCAACTTACGAAGGATAAGAAAAATGTACTCTATCCATACAATGAAATATTATTCAGCAGTAATAAGTAATGAAGTACATGCCAAAACATGGATGAACCTTGAAAACATTATGCTCAGTGAAAAAAGCCAGATGAAAGGCCACATACTGTATGATCCCATTTACATGAGATGTCCAGAATAGGCCAATTCAAAGGAACAGAAAGTAGATTAGTGGTTTCCAGAGGCTTGGAAGAGAAATGGGAGAAATGGGAAACAACAGCTTAATGGGTACAGGGCTTCCATCTGGGGTGATCAAAAAAAAAAAATTCTGGAACTAGACAGTGATGATGATTGCACAACCTTGTGAACAGACTAAAAACCACACTGAATTGTATATTTTAAAGTGTGAATTTATGATATGTGAATATATTTCAGTAAAAACATACACTCACACATACAATATGACACCAAAAGCAAAGACTACAAAAGTAAAAATAGAGAAATGGAGCTATATAAAATTTAAAAACTTTTGTGCATCAAAGGACACCATCAACAGAGTGGAAAGGCAACCCATGAAATGGGAGAAAATACTTTCAAATCATACATTTCATAAGGGCTTAATATCCAGAATATATAAAGAACTTCTACAACTGAACAACAACAAAAAATCCAATAACCTGATTAAAAACTAGGCAAAGGACTTTGGATAGACATTTCTCCTAAGATGATACACAAATAGCAAACATGCACGTGAAAAGATGCTCAACATCACTAATCACTCGGGAAATGCAATCAAGTCCACAATGAGACACCACCTCACATCCATCAAGATGGATACTCTGAAAAAAACAGAAAGTAACAATTGTTGGTGAGGATGTAGAGAAATTGGAACCCTGTGCATTGCTTTTGGGATTGTAAAATGGTTCAATTGTTATGGAAAATAGTATGAAAGTTCCTCAAAAAATTAAAACTAGGGACTTCCCTGGTAGTCAAAGACTCTGCGCTCCCACTGCAGGGGGTGTGGGTTCAGTCCCTGGTCAGGGAACGAGGATCCCACATGTGACCCAACAGTTCCACTTCTGGGTATATATCAAGAATTGAAAGCAGGGTCTTTAAGAGATAATTGCATATCTATATTCATTGCAGTACTATTTGCAAGGGCTAAAACGTGGAAGCAACCCAAGTGTCCATTAACAGACGAATCGATGAACAAAATGTGGTCTATACACACAATGGAATATTTTTCAGTCTTTAAAAGGAAGAAAATTCTGATACGTGATACAACATGATGAACCTTGAGAATATTATGTTAAGTGAAAAAAGCCAGTCACAAAAAGACATATTCTCTAAGATTCCATTTACATGAAGTATCTAAAGTTGTCAAGTTTAGAGAGACGGAAAGAAGAATGATGGTTGCCAGGGGCTGAGGGGAGGGGGGATGGAGAGGTGGTGTTTAATGGGGACAGAGGTTCAGATTTGCAAGATGAAAAAGTTCTGGAGATCTGTTTTACAACAACATGAATATATTTAACACTACTGAACACTTAAATGACAAACTTTATGTTGTGGGGATTTTTTTTCCATGATAAGAAAAGGTAAAAAAGAAAAAAAAAAGTAGCGCACTGGGGAAAAACACAGGCAGCATACCTAACATTTCCTCTACCTGCTATGGACTCACATCCTTCACTGATTCTGCAAGGTGCTCTCCCCACCACACTGCATTTCACTGACCTGGAACCAGGAACAGGAAGGGAAGGGACCAGGTCTCTATCCCCAGGGCTTAGCTAGCACCTGTACACAGATGCTGGGTAAATATGTACTGAACAAATTGTATAGTCACCACGTGGGGAGGTCAGGATGGTACAAGTACCCCCATTATACAGATGGGTCAAGGCTCAACAAGGCAAGGTGAACACTGTCCAAAATCACAAAGCCAGCAAGTGGTAAAGGAAGAAGTGGCCCTGAAATCCCAGACTCCTGTTATAGGGCCCCTTCCATCACTTCACCTCCCTTCAAAGTCAACCTGGAATCCATTTCAACATGGAATTGATAAATAACAATTCTCACCTGATACGAGTGATTCTTGTTTGGATCATGGACCCATTTGACAATGTAAAGTTTGAGTCCTTTTCCTAAAGCAGCACACATGTGAAACTTAGATAATAGTTTACACAGGGTTCCTGAACCCTGTTAAGCCCATATATAGACCCCAGTTAAGAACCTCCTTTCCATCCTGCTATCTGGGTGACTTTATTTATGCTCAGGATTTATAGCCATCCTTATATTCTTCTTGAGCATCAGAATCAACTAGAGATGCCCATCCCCTGTGAATCTGGTTACGCAGGTCCAGGCCTGGACCAGAAATCTGCATTAGGCACAGACGATTCTGGGATGGGCAGCTCTCAAACACACACACAGCCATGAGCTGCTGCCTCCCTGATCTCTGCATGCAGCCCACATGACGCCCCCAGAGCTCCCGGCCTCTCTTCCCTGCTGCCCATCACACCTGGCCATTAGAGCATTCTACCACAGCCCAACGAAGATGACTCTGGGCTCAACGTCTCTCCCCCATAAGTGCTCCTTCACCTGGGTCACTAGGCCAGAGGCCTGGGCATCACCCTTGACCGTTCCCATTCGCAGCCCACATCTTGATCATCACTGAGGCAGGCCGATTCTGCCTCTTCTGTGCCTCTGGGCCCCTCCACTTCCCTCCATCACCCCTGCCCGCGCCCTGGCCCAAGCTCCCAGTTTCTGCTTCGCGATTCCTTCTGCTCTTACAATCCACTGTCTATTGTGTAATTCTGATCATGTCACTGCATTGTGAAAATTCCAACTCTAGAATTGCACTGTCCAGTATAGTAGCCACATGTGGCTTTTAAAATTAAATGTCCAAATGTCTGTCCCTCAGTCACACTAGCCACATATCAAGTGTTCACCAGCCACAGTGGCTGGTGGCTACCACACCAGACAGCACAGACGTAGTACATTCCCATATGTTCTAGTGGACAGTGCAACTCCAGAACTTCCCTTGTAAGCCCTTCCAGTGTGGCCCCAGCCTCTGCTCAGACTACTCTCCACTAAAGCAGTCTCAGCTCCCTAAACTCATGACCTCACCTCTAAGCCTTTGCATGTGTCCCCCCCCTCGCTCCTCCCCCGCTTAGTTAACTCCTACCCATCCTTCAGGTCTCAGCATAGCTGTCACTTCCTCCCGTGACCAGCATAAGTGCCCAAGCTTTTGCCAATCACAGCATTTAAAACACTGAATCAGGGCTTCCCTGGTGGCGCAGTGGTTGAGAGTCCGCCTGCCGATGCAGGGGACACGGGTTCGTGCCCCGGTCCGGGAAGATCCCACATGCCGCAGAGGGGCTGGGCCCGTGAGCCATGGCCACTGAGCCTGCGCGTCCGGAGCCTGTGCTCCGCAACGGGAGAGGCCACAACAGTGAGAGGCCCGCGTACCACAAAAAAAAAAAAAAAAAAAAAAAAACCCACTGAATCATAACAGCCATGGGCATGCTTACACCCTACACCCCCACACCGACAGTTTGCAACCCGGGGCGAGTCTGCCTCCCAGGGAATGTTTGGCAGTGTCTGCAGACTCTACTGGTGGGATACTACTGGGCATCTGGTCAGTAAGGGCCATGGCTTTACTGCTAAATAACCTACAATGCACAGGACAGCCCCTACAGCAAAGAGGTATCTGGCCCCAAATGTCAGCGGTGTTGAGGGTGACCATCCCTGCTCTAGACCAGGCGACTCCACAGAGGCAGGGGGTGTGTCCTGTATACTGTATATCCCCAGCCACCAGCCCAGGTGGGCATACAGAAGGAGCTCAATAAAGACTGAACATATAATGCATTTAGATGTTCTAGAAGATTCCCCAGCATTCCAGTTCTCTTATTGTGTCTTTTCTTAAAAACAATCATTGGCCATTACGATAAGCTCAATAATGGCCCCTCAATCCAGGGTCCTAATCCCTGGAAGCTGTGAATGTTACCACATACCGAAAAAGGGCTTTGCAGGTGTGATTAAATTAAGGCTCTTCAAATGGGGAGATTACCCTGGATTATCCAGGTGGGCTGTAAATGCAATCACAAGTAACCCTGTAAGAGGAAGGCAGAGGGAGATTTCACACAGAGGAAAAGGCGATATTCAATGGAACAGAGAAAGACTGGAAGATGCTACACTGCTGGCCTTGAGGGGCAGAGGAAGGGGCCACCAGAAGCTGGAAAAGGCAAAGAACAGATTTTCCCCAAGAATCTCCAGAAGGAGTGTTGTCCTGCAGACACTTTGGTCTCAGCCTAGTGAAACTGATTTTGGACTTCTAGCCTCCAGAACTGTGAGAGAATAAATCTCTGTTGTTTTAAGCCAACACTATGTCTGGCTGGCTGGAGCTGAAGCAGGGATAAGAATAAAAATTCAAGCCCTTGTCCACCTCTCCAGCCTCCTGCCAACCCCTGTCTTCTCCCCCACTACCCTCCAGACACAGTGGCTTTTCTCTGACCTTCCAAACACAGCCTGGGGCCCTTGAACTTGCTGTTCCTTCTACATGGAAGGCTTCCTGCAGTCTCCCATGCACGGCTGGCTGCCTCTCATCATTCAGGTCCCAGCCGAAACATCACCTCCTCAGAGAGGCCCTCCCTGCCTGCACTAAGGCAACTGGCCTCCCCCAATTACTTTCTCTTTCATCATCTGGTTGATTTTCTTCCCAACTCTTCTCACACTAATTATCTTGTTAATATCTTTGTTTGCCCGGTCAATGTTAGTCCCCTCCCCCCAAGACTGCAGGCACCAGGAGGGCAGGACCTTGTCTGATCTGTCCAGGGTGTGTCCCTTGCCCCATGCCTGGCACACACCAGGTGCTCAATACATTCTGAATGAATGAATGAATGTGAATGAATGCATTTGCAGCTCTGGGGATGCTTGCCCAGTCCCAGCATACCTGATCTTG
Organism: Neophocaena asiaeorientalis asiaeorientalis; assembly: GCF_003031525.2. NCBI lineage: Eukaryota > Metazoa > Chordata > Mammalia > Artiodactyla > Phocoenidae > Neophocaena > Neophocaena asiaeorientalis. The sequence continues at coordinate 14,739,863 of NW_020173198.1, read as the reverse complement.
GCTTTCCGAAACGCCAGCTCCTCTTCGTTGCCAAAATCCAGGGACACATCCTCAGTATCGTCCACTAGGGCCTGGGGAACACCAAAGGCGGGTGAAAGACCCTTACGCGGTTCACAGGTCCTTTGGCCCCAACCCTCTCTGCTGGCGGGACCCCTCCCCTTCTCCACCTTCGGCCCATTTGGGGTCCAGAGCAGGCCCAAGCCCCGGCTCCCGCATCCCTCCTCCTCCTCCCCGCTTCTCCCAGCGCTCCCGCAGGCTCCTGGCGTCCTCGCCACCACCCTCCCATCCCCAGATCCCCGCGGCCCTACCTGCTTCATCCCTCCCAGAGCCCACAACCCAGCCTCCGGCTCCACCTCTCGCTGTGGAAGGGCTGGGATGCCCGGCGGGCAGCTGCGGCTAGAGGCGCGGTGGGGTCGGAACCTGAGGCCCTCGGTGCAGCCTCCGCTCAGGTCTCCGGTGGGGGCGGGGCGCGCGGGGCCCAGAGCGCAGTCGCGGGCTGGGGAGGTGGGCTCTGCTGCCCGGGCGGGGGCGGGGCTTGGGAGGGTCCCTCGGCCCCGGGCTCGCTGGGGACAGCGCCCAGGAAAGAAAGAGCTGGCGCCCAGTGGAAGGATGGAGGGCGAAGACAGAGCGGAGGCAGGGAGGGGACGATACGGGCTCAGAGGAGGACTTGGGAACCGAGACCAGGGAGGAATAGAGCGGGTGGGTCAGTGAATGAGGTGGATGGTCCATAGGTGTCGAATGAGCGAGTGAGAGGATGAATGAATGAATGTCAGCGTTGGGCAGCCTCTTTCAGGGTTTGGGGAAAGTCAGTGTTTCCCAAAACTCTCGGATCCCAAGAATTCCCTAGGGCCATTATTAAAAGCAGTTTCCCAGGCCCAACCCTTCAGATTCATAAGGCCTGGAGTGGAGCCTGAGATTCTGCCTTTTAACAGGCGAATCTGCTGCGGCCACGGCTTGGGTACCACTGCTGCCCACAGTTGACATCTGCATGCATCCTGGTGCCAGACACATATTGTGAACAAAATAATTCTCTTTTTTTTTTTTTGCGGTACGCGGGCCTCTCACAGTTGTGGCCTCTCCCGCTGCGGAGCAGAGGCTCCGGACGCGCGGGCTCAGCAGCCATGGCTCATGGGCCCAGCTGCTCTGCGGCATGTGGGATCTTCCCGGACGGCGGCACGAACCCGCGTCCCCTGCATCGGCAGGCGGACTCTCAACCACTGCGCCACCAGGGAAGTCCCCAAAATAATTTTTATTAGCAGTAACAGTAGTGTTTCTGGATGTAAAGGCCTTCCCAGGAAAGACGGCTTGCCACCTGAAACTTTTTCCTGGCCCAGGACAAGTTCACTCCTCTCCTTTCTGCCCTCTCGTCCTCCTGGCCACTTACCCAGGGACAGAGGGCCTACAGTCTAGATGCCAAGGCCCCTACTCCTGCCCTTTGCCCTCCTGCCACGGACAATAAGTACCTGTTCCCCCATCCCTGGTGACCCAGAAAAGGACTAGTGGTCCACAAGCTCCTGAAACAGTTAACCCACTGCTGGTCCCCACAGGGGTGGCCACCTGGGGTGTGCCCTGGAGGAGGGGTAGGGAGCAGAGCTGCAAGAATGTACCTAAGCTCTGAGCCCTGGTCAGGCACCCCACTCAGTGCCCTAACCTGAACCCATGAAGGGTCTGCCAGGTTTTGTGGAGGGAAAGTATTTTCTCCTGGGAACGCCATCTTCAGGAGTCAGGGGATCCGGGAGGAGCCTGAGAGGCTGCAGCTCTCACAAGTGCTCAGGTGATGCTGATGGCACGGGCCTCTGGACCTCCCTTTGAACTGTAAGGATCTAAACCACCAAAGCCTGGCTTTCTAGAAAAGCCTATTGGCTCTTCCAGCTCAAAGTTGGCTCCAGGCACAAAAGAGTGTCACACTGAGGGACTGGGGTGCCCTAAGCTCCCCTCCCACTCTGGGCCCCAGCTGCCCGCGAGGGGTAATAGGAGAGGGGTGAAAAAGGGCCACAGCAGAGGGCAGGTGGAGATGAGAAGCCGTTACAGAACATTTAGGGGCTTTTCCTCTCTGAGAATCACCAACTGTTGGTATCTGGCAAGTTGGGGCTTAGAGAGTCCCCAAGGGGGAGAGGAGGTAGGAAAGCCCCCTTGGAAGCCCCATTTGGGGACAAACTGTCATTCTCAGTCATGGGGTTGGGGGTACCTTCAGAAGAGCCTCAGCTCCCACCATGTGGAGGTCACATGCTCCTGAGCCGTACTCAGGGGGGCACAGGCTGAGGGAGCAGATGTTGGGGCCTAAAGCGGGGCCTCCAGGGGAAAGCACCCTCCCTCCCCCATACACCTGGATGAGCCTCTGTGGGGTCAGCCTGTGGAATGTGAGAGTGGCCAGAGCACTCTAGGATTCTGCAGGGAATTCATCATTGGCTTCGAAACCAGCTGCAGTGGTTTCACCCGGGGCTTCTGGTTAAATGCATATTCCAGGGCCCCACTCTGGGCCTTCTGAAGCTCCAGGGCCAGGCCTGGGCACCTGCTTTTAATAAGGGCCCTGGGGAATCCTTGGGTTCAGAGACTTCCAGGAAACACTGACCTTCTCCCCTCACACTGGTGCCACTGAACATGGCCACTGAAACCTGCCTCGAGTCACCTCTGCTCATCTTGGCCCAGGAAGGGCTTGGGGAACAGAGCTTTGAGAAGCAGCCCCATCTCTGATCCCTGCAGTGTGGCTTCCAGCCCTGAAGCCAGAACAACCCAAGGGCAGGGTCTCCAGGCTCAGACAGCCACTGGCCTCTAGACGGCCCTCGGAGGTCAACTCTGGAGTCAGGCAGCCCCAGCTGCGAATGTGGCTCCACCATTCCCTGGCTGGATGGCCTTGGGCAGGGAGCTTCACCTCTCTGGTCTCGTCTCCACACCTGTAAAATGGGACTGCACCTCCCCTCACCTGGCAAGGATGATGCAAGGATTAGAGAAAACACATGTGAAAACCTTGCCTCAGAGTAGGGTCTCAGAAATAGTGGCCCTGGTGACACTAGCTGTGGTCATCAGCAGAGGGGCTTGAGGTCCAAGGAACCGCTGTGGGCTGGGCAGCACACAGGACCTGAGCCTCAGGCCACAGTCATTCTTTCTGCTGAGGGACATCCACCTTCTTGGGGGAACAGGAGCTGCTCATTCAGTTCTGTTGGCCATTTCCCATCTATGTGTACCTGGCACTAAAGGCAGCTGGAATAGAGGACCGTGCATGGCCCCCTCCCCCAGACAGGACCCCAGGAGCCCTGAACCAGAAGCCAGAGACTTGGATTGGACTAACATGGCTGAACACGGGAGCCCGGAGCATGGCTGGGGGGGCGGGAGGAGTCAGCCTGGCTGGACCATGCTGGCTTTCTGCACGCAGACTTTCTGCTCTTTATCCTGCAGGACAAGGGCAGCTAGCATAGGTGAAGTAGTAAGTAGGGGAAGGGTGTGTAGGGGCTGCCCTCGGGATCCCCATCCACCTTGCCAGGGGGGGAGGCAGTGCACGTGGTGAGCCCTGGATTTCTACCCAGATGGACCTCAGCTGTGCCTGGGCCTCTGATTCCCCATCTGTGAAATGGGTAGAGATTCACTGCCCTGAACACTCCCGGGTCCTTCACTCACTCAGCCCTCACCCGCTCTGTGCTTGATATGCTAGTCTAGACACAGGGACACAGCACTTGGTGAGACATATAAGGTGCTTGGCCTCTTTGGGCCGACATCCCAGTTGTAGATGGATAAAAACACCCAAGTTAAAAAAAAAGTCACAAGAGCTTTTTGAAAAGTGCATTAAGTGCCCCAAACAAAGCTGCCCTGTCCAATCTGGGAGCCAGGAGTCACTATGGAGCCTTTGAAAGGGGGCGAGACCAATGGCGGTGTTCTGTCAGCATAAAATACACAGCGAGGTGTGAAGACTTAGCAGGAAAAGAGGATGTAAAATATAATTTTAAAGTTGCTCACATGTTTCAATGATCCTGTTTTGGCTCTATTGGGTTAAAGTACAATTAAAGTCAACTTGCCCTGTTTTTACTTTTTAAAATGTGGCTACCAGCACATTTACTATGATGCGTGTGGCTCGCGTTACATTTCTATCTAGAGAGTGACGGGCTGGGAATTCAGAAGGAGGGCAGGAAAGCCGCTCTGAACTGAGCCTTGATATTAAAAAGAATTTTTATGCCCAAATTGAAACAAATATAAAGTAAATAGCATAATAAACCCTCATGCACTTGTCCTGATTCAAAATTCTCAACTCATACAGCCCATCTTTTTGCATTGATCCATTCCCTCTTTCCTTCTTCTGTATGATTTTGAAGCAAACCCCAGCATCTTATCATTTCACTGTAATATTTTGGTACATAGCTCTAAGAATGGACTCTTGAAAAAAACAAAGCCACAGCAATTCCACTCCTAGGTACGTCCCCAAGAGAACTGAAAACATGTTCCCAAAAAACCTTGTACAGGAATGTTCATAGCAACATAATTCATAGTAGCCCAAAGATAGAAACAGTCCAAATGCCTGTCAGCTGATGAGGAAATAAACAAAATGTACCCTACCCATACAATGAATAATCTCCACAATAAAAAGGAATGAAGTGCCCATACCTGCTACACCTGGATGAATCTTGCAAACATTATGCTCAGTGAAAGAAGCTGTATGCACATATTGCCTGATTCCATTTATACGAAATGTCCAGAATTGGCAAATCCCTAGAGACAGAAAGTAGATTAATGGTTGCCAGGGGTTAGGGGATGACTGCCAATTAGTACTGAATTTCTTTTGCGGGTGATGAAAGTGTTCTGGAATTAGATAGTGGTGACGATCGCACATCTTTGGGAATATCCTAAAAGTCACCACATGTTACACTTTAAAAGGGTGAATTTTATGGTATTTGAATTATATGCCCATTTTTAAAAGTTGCAATCTCATCACCATGCCTAACACAATGAATAATAACCCCTAGTGTTAGAGATCTTATCCAAAATCCCGTCAGGGTTCATTTCCCAAGTGTTTCATAAATATTTTTATTTCCCATGGTTTGTTCCAGTCACATACCAACCAGGGCCACACCCTGCAAGTGATTAACGCACAGATAAATCTCTCAAAACCAGAAGGTTCCTCTCCCTAGCTCTTCTCTTGCAATGTGTCTGTGAAGGACCCAGACTGTTTGTCTTCTGCATCTTCCCGCAGTCTGTGTTCTATTGCCTCCCTGGGGTAGGGAACCCCACCTTCTCAGCCTGTTAAATAGGGCACTCCACCTCGGCCCACCCCTATGGCAGCTGACTTGACAAAGAAATATTGCTGCAAGGTAGGGGCTGGGACAGAGCCTGGGTTCCAGGTAAATAGCAAGGGCTAGGCCTTACCTGCAAACTGCTACAAGAATATTGTCAGAGAGACCAGGACTTCCCCAACGAACAGGACTTTTCCTGGGTCCTCTTATCTTTCCACTTAGCACACATTTCACAGGGCGCTCCACCCCTCCCACCTCTGCTGCCAGAGCTGTATCCTGCCCCGTGCAAAGGTGGGAGCAGGAAACCTGGGTCTCCATCCTCAGCTGAGAGGCTTCCACCTTCCCCCTCCCATCAGGTGGACCCCAAACTCCCACCCTAGCTCATAAGGCTTTGCAGGGCCGAACCAGCTACCCTCTGCCAGCTGGCTCAGAGACTCACTCTGCTACTGTACGCTGGCCAGACCCCCCCTGTCATCAGAACACCCACATGGGTCTTTCCTTCCTCGGGGCCTTCGCACGTGCTGTTTCTTCTGCATCAATGCTTCCCAGCACACACGCTGATTTTTCACAGGGCTGATAACATAGAGGCTCCAAGCCACCCTTCCTGATCTCCTGCCTACTGTCCCACCCAACCACTATCTCTACGCCTTTGCTCTCTCTGTTTTGAGTTCTTGAGAGACCTTGCATGTCCCTCCTAACCCTTTCCTTTTGCTTGCTGTGTTTGGTTATTCGTATTCTCTCTGAACTAGAATCTTAGCTCCGTGAGGGGCTAATCTTAGGGGCCCTGTGTCTAGATTTGAGCACAGAGGAGATGGATGAGCAGGTGAGTGAAGGACCCAGGAGTGTGCAGGGCAGCGATTCTCTGCCCATCTCACAGATGGGGAAATAGAGGCCCAGGCATAGTTGAGGTCCGTCTGGATAGAAATCGAGGGCTCACCCTGTGCACCACCTGCCCTTGGGAAGGTGGATGGGTGCTGCACGGGCAGCCCACAGGAGGGACCCACTTTTCCCCCTTGGCCATCTGTTCTGCCTTCCTGGGCACCTGCCGTGGCTGCCAGCATGGAGAAGGACAGGGCCCAGTTCAGGTGGGAGGAGCCCTGTGAAGTGAGCGCAGCTTCTGCGGGGAAGCAGGAAGGTGAGAGGTACAGGGGCAGCTGGGCAGGTTTGTGGGCCTGGATGCACCCTGGGCTGGAATCATAGGTTTGCCAGATGCAATAGAGGACACCAGGCAAACCTGAAGTTGAGATGAACAACTGATAATGTTTTAGTATAACTATGTCCCAAATAGTGCATGGGATAGACTTATACTAAAAAGTGGTTTACGTCAAGTTCACTTTCACCGGGCTCCCTTATTTTTACTTGCTAGATCTGGCAGCCCGACTTGGGCAGGACCACTGCCAGGCGCCAGGCAGACAGACCTTAGGCACAAGTGGGAATGCCAGGCTGAGGGTGAGAAGCGGCTGCTGGCCCAGGAATGACAGGCCTGGGGGCTGCTGCTTCCCCCCTGCCTGATGGGGGATCAGGGGCAGCTCAGGGTCTTTCCCAGGCCCAGGTCTGATCACACACACCCTACCCCTACTCACTATGTACCCCTCTGTGCTAGCCGCCCTTGACCGTCAGGATGAAGAGCAGAAAGTCTGCATGGCTTAGAGCCCGGCATGATCTGCAAGTGACTTATCCGCTGTGTGACTCTGTTTCCCCAAAGGCAGTGCCCACATGATATGGGCCCCTCCCTGGTAGGGTGGTGTGGATCAATTAACAGATTGATCCGGGTTGAGTGCCTGGCACAGAGGAGCTGGACAGTCACCATCCTTCCTGCAGCTGCCAATCTGCATCCCCTCATGTGACCCCCGCTGGCCACCCATTTTTGCTGAGGCCTCCTTCTCCAAAGTCCTGTGATGCTGCCTCTCTGTGCCAGAAGCTTGCTCCTTGCTCTGGTCTGCCCTTCCCTGGGGTGCGGGCTGCGGGGAGCTGGCCTAGCGAAGCCACACGCTCTGACCCCAGTGCAAACGCAGGCCCACACAGAGACGCAGATGTACACTAATATCTTGACTCGGGAGCACGCAGCCGTATGTGCAGACACATGTGTCTGTGGACAGTGCCAACCCCACACTCACACGCCCCTCCACACAGGCATGTGTGTGGATGTAGACGCACATTTCCACCGATGAAGGCCAGTCACTTGTGTCATTTGTGCAGTGCATGGACTGTGAAAACAGCCCCTCCCCAGGGGAAGCCACCTTCTTCAGGGATGGGGCTGAGGAGGGACTCCACTCCGCCCCCCAACTCAGGGATCCCTGACCCTGTGTAGAGTGACAGATCAAAGACACCCTCCAGCAAGTGTAGTGAAGAGGTCATCAGGATGAAGTAGTGATTCTGATGGGGGTCCTAAGGGTCCCTCGGAAGGAAGTTTTTCTCTAAAAAAAAAAAAAGGCTGGCCGGCCACTCCCCCAAGAAGGGAAATTCCAGACCAGGGGACAAAAGGGACAGCCAAGCTTTGATGCGTCCGGCCTGGCCTCTCAAGCCATCTGACATCTCGCCAGGCTGTAGAGGAGTCGGCAAACAGGCCAGAGAAGGCCTCTTATCACTCAAGGGCTGGGACAAGGGCAGAAATGTCAGGTTCATGGCAGGGCTATTTCAGGGAGAGCGGGTGGAAGTTGTTACCCATCTTGAGCTCTGGCCTCCTCTTGGAGCAGTGGGAGCTGGGCAGGTCCCTCCCACAGGCCCAGGGGAGATCATAAGGCTGGTCTCTCCCCCAGCAGCTGGAGGTCCAGTTTGGATCCTCCCACACTAGAGAAGATGTCCCCAGTGGGCCCTGCTTGGTGGGGACCTATTGATTTTTCCCACCTCACTCTCTACCACTCATCATGGTAACACTGGCCAGACTCTAAGTTTCCAGCAACCCCATCCCCCTTCCTGCCTCAGGGCCTTTGCACCTGCTGTTTCCCCTGCCAGGAGTGCCCTACCCCTCCAGATTTTCTTAGGACTGAAAATATGAGATCTCTCTCCAAGAGGCCTTCCCTGAGCCCCAGCTCATGTTCCACTCAATCTTTTTCTAGGGTCTGGGATCTAGACATGTTTTGTCCTGTTTCTAACTCTTTCCATGATGTTTAATTATCTTGTTTCTTATTAGTTAAGCAAACTTTCTCCTCCCCATCTCCCCACTAGAATATTATCTCCATGAGAGCAGGTGCCCCTTCTGTCCCCCTAGCACAGTGCTGGGCACACTGTGGACATTCGACCAGTGTCTGGTGAGTAAGTGAATGAAGAGATGAATGATCCTGAGGAATGTGCCAGGCAGCGGGTCTCTGCCCATCCCTTTTTATAGGGATACCAGTCATGTTGGATTGAAGGCCCACCCTTCATATTGGGATATGACCTCATCTTAAATATTTACATCAGCCACGACTTTATTTCCAAATAAGGTCACATTCTGAGGTACTGGGAGTTAGGACTTTAACATATGAATTTGGGGACGGGGGTGGGGGGGGGACAATACAGCCCATAATAGAAGGTAACTGTGGCTCACTCACAATCTCCACTTGGGGGAGGGAGTGGAAGTATTTATACTCCCCCACACATCAGCTATCGGCTCAGGGCTGCCCCCAGCAAGGACAGGAATTCCCAGGCACTTCCGACTCGGGGCACACACAGGCAAAGCAGGTTCCAGCAGCATGAGGGCTGTCCTCCAGCAAGGAGGAGCAGGTGGTGCCGTTGGGAGTGAAAGCTCGAAGGAGGCTGGTGGGCATGAAGGTGGGAAGGGGATCTGAGGGACGTGGGCACCTGCTGTGCCCACCACCTGTCAGATGCACTGAACGAAGAGCTTTCAGCCCACATCTGCCACCCACTTGCTTGGGGTAGATTGGCACCTCCATGCCTTCCTTTATCTACATACAGTCCACATTTATCTGGACTGGAGCTGCTGGGGCAGGTGTGGACCACATGCACCAACCCCCAATCCATGGGTACCCTGACCTCACTGGCACTTAAGGATTGTCGGCAGGTGGAGGTGCGCAGAGCCCTCATACCTGCCAGCCTCACCTACAGAGGGGCTGAGGAGCCCTGGGAGAAATGGGACCCCCAGCTCTGAAACCACAGCTCATGAAATGCAGCATCTGTAGGCAGGAAGGGGTGCCAGATATGAGGATAACAGTGAGGAAATGGGGGTTCTAGAGTGGTGAATTTGACTCAGCACTGCAGGCAGGAGTCAGAGAGGAGCGGTGCTCCAGGTACATGTGAAAAGGTGACAAGATTTGTCCCCACTCCAGCCACCTGGGCACTTAAGTGCTTGTGTGCAGTGTGCCTGGGGGGTCCAGGCAGTTTGCTTTGGATCACCTGCTGGGAGCATAACGCAAAGAAGGAGGCAGCAGTGCTGTCTGGGAGATGCGCACAGACATCGTGCCCAGGGGGGATCTGGTACCCTGGTGGCGTATGGCAGCCTTGACCTGCGAGAACATCAAAGTTTGAGCTAGAAGTGCCAGCTTGGCCAGCAGAACCAGCAGGGATATCTGTGCACTGTCCAGCTCCATGGATTCATGGTGGCAGCGGTGAACTGGCCTGGACCCCACCCTCTGTACCCCTGACTCTAAACCCACTAGCAGCTGAGGGTGGTCGAGGCCAGCAGATGTGGGAGAATGAACTGAAGCTGGACGTGCCAGTGGCATCAGTGCTTGTGGAACAAACCTCATGGCCATACACCACTGCAAGTCAGAGCTGACCCCCCTGGAGTCTGACAATATGGTTCCAGTCCCAGCTCTGCCACAACTTAGCCCGGGCTAGGTTGCTCTAACAAATAGACCTTACATTTTCTGAGCCTTAACATAATAGAAATTGGTCTTCTGCTCACTTAACGGCCCTGAGTGGTTGTTCAGGCTGGCAGGGCAGTTCTCCACTTGGACGAATCCAGGCTCTTTCTATCCCATGGCTGCTATGCCCTAGGACCTTGTTGTCTTCCATACCCAGAAAGTGGAAGGGGAAAAGAGGACATGGGGGAGGGAGGTAGATTCGCTCTCTTAAAGGACCCAGAAGAGGCAGAGATGCCACCGGAGTGAATTGGTCACATGACCACACCTAAATGCAAGGGAGGCTGGGAAATGTGGTCCAGTTGTGTGCTTGACTACAATTCTACTTTTATAGAGGATGGAGAAGACAGCTTTCATTGGATATCTATAGCATCTTCTCCAAGGTGAGTTAATGTCTCTGGGGTCCCATCTTCTTGACTGTAAAATGGGAACGACGGTCCTTCCTCACGTAAAGTGCTTAGCACTGTGCCTGGCGCGTGGTTAACCCTTGATAAATGGGCATCCAGCATTACCAGATGCCTGTAGCCACGCTTGGGGTTCTTGGATATTTTGGGGAAGACTGGACCTCCTCCTGCTAGGCAGGAGGGGTCAGGCATATTGAGATTTGGGACATTAACTAAAACACGACCAACAACACTTGGACTCCATCCGGGGAAACCCAAGCGTCTACAGTTACACAGCTTTCTCAGAATTCAGTTCAACACTCTCCACATTCAGGTGTGAACATTGAGTAAGCGCCATGTTGCCAGTTCCAGAGAATAATCAGCCTTAGCTCCTGCTTTCCAGAGCCCTGAACGAGGTGACCAGCCAACCCCAGGGTTGATTGGACGTGGCCAGGTTACCTCGAAGACTAAGTCTTCATTTCTCAGACTCACTTGGTCTCTGTGCCTCCAGGACACAGCATTCTTAATTCATAATGTTAACTCAGTTCGCTTTTGGAAAATCTCAGCCACCCAGCAGAGACTCTGAGAAAGGACCCACCCTGAACTTGATTGTTCCAGGCATGACCACTCCTGCCTGAGGGGATGTGTCAAGACCCCTCCTTCTGCTTTCAACACAGGCAGGAGGCCCTCACCCAGCTGTGCTCAGGGTACTTCTGCTCCCGGGACCTCAGTGGAGTCACGAAACATCCCTCTGGAGCAGACGAGACCCAGCTTGTCGCCCTCACTTTTCTGATGGGAAGCTCATGCCCAGGAAAGAGAAGGTGTTGGCCTGGGGCCACGCCGCTGGGTGAGACAGAGCCGGGCCCTGCATAACTCAGCTCCTCCGCTTTACTCTTCTTGCCCCCCTTCCTGCAGCCCACCCTCTGGACTTCACTCAAGGTGAGACTGTTGTCAAACAGTAACTGGATCTTGTTGGACTCCTGCTTCAAACTCTCCGAAGGCTTCCCATTGTCCGCATAAATCAGATCTCAGCTCTGGGCTCTGCGTGCTGCACCCAGGAGATCCCCACCAAGCTCCTGCCACCTCCCCTCCCAGGCCTACGGCAGCCACACCGCCATCCTTGCTGCTCTCAGAGTGCAGGGAGCTTGCCCCCTGCCTCAGGGCGTTTTCTCTTGCTTCTCCTGTGCCTAGCATGGCCACCACACGTCCTGACATGCCCATCACAGACTAACTCTGTCACATCCTTCAGGTGGTTCCTCAAATGTCACTTCCTAGAACAGCCACAGTTGGTGACTCACCGGCATCTCTTGGTTCCCATGCTTGAAAACACATTCCATTCTTTGCTGGAGGCTTTCTCTGTCATCCAGAGGTTGCCAGGCCCAGCGGTGGGGTGGTAAACACTCAAGGGCTCCCCACACCAGTGACTTTCAAGAGTTGGTGTCTAAATGCCCCAGTGCCCTTGCCCTTTGGGTGGGTGGGTAGCTCTGAGGCTCCGGTTCTGAGCGGCATCCTGGAGGTCCCCAGCAGAACAGAGCCCCAGGTACCTGATGCTCAAGGTCTCTCTTCTCTGCTTCCCAGCAGTGCTTCCTGCCACCCCCTACAACCTGGCCTTGGGGTCGGCTTCTGGAATGATTCACACGAAGACACATCCTCAGAGGTCTTCCCTGCCCACCGTATCTGTAGGAGGTTGACTTGTAACCCCAGAAAAATATGTCCACATCCGAACCCTTAGAACCTGAGAATGTGACCTTATTTGGAAAAGGCATATTTGCAGATGTAATTAAGGATCTAGAAATAAGGTCATCCTGGATTACCCAGGTGGGCCCTAAATCCAGGAACTGGTGTCCTTATAAGACGAGGAGAGGAATTTTCAATTCTAAGAATTTTCAATTCTTAGACCCTCCAGAGGGAACCAATTCTCCAAACGCCTTGATCTTAGACTCCTGGCCTCCAGAACTGAGAGAATACATTCCTGTTGTTTTAAGCCACCCAGTTGGTGGTAATCTGTTATGGCAGCTCCAGGAAAATAAGGCAATATCTAAGTAGCTCTGCACCCCAGTTCACTCAACACACCACTCAGTTGAACATCTTCATCAGAAAGTATGCAGGTGACCTGTTTGCTGTCTGTGTCCCTCTCTAGAATGAAAGCAGGTCCTAACTGTCCTCTTTGCCCCACCCTGTATCTCAGCCCCAGGACTGCACCTGACCCATGATAGGTCCTCTGTACAGAACTGATGAATGAATGAATGAATGAGCCAATGGACCCCTATCTAGCAGTCTTTGTCCGCTCCTCAGCTCCCACCTGATCTAGAAGGCAAATATCCATCCCCAACTAACCTTGGCCTCATTCTGTATAGTCCTGGAGCTCTCAACCTGGTGGCACATTAGAATCCCCTAGAGAGTTTTTCACAAGCCCCAGGCCCAGCTCCATTCCTGAGATTCTGAATGAACTGGTCCAAGGTGGGACCCAGGCAGCAGCATTTAAAAAAAAAAATCCTCCAGGTGATGCCAAAGGGGAGCCAGGGCTGGGAAGCATTGGTTTAGATGGGGAGTGGGGGTGGGAGTGGGGAACAAGCTAGGGTCAGAGTTCTAGAGGGAACCACCAACCCAGTTTGCCTGGACTGAGGGAGTTCCAGGGATGTAGGACTTGCAGTGCTAAAGCCACCACCAACGCAGCCAATCAGGATGAGTTGGTATAAGCGTTCCTCAAGCCTTGTGAGCGATATTCCACCCAGCCAGCCACATTCCATCCTAGCCGCTTTTAGAAGGAATCCCTACTATCTAGAGTAGGCGCCCATGGGTGCCTGCTCTAACCACATGGACGTCAGAAAAGAGGGACAGGGCCGCAGCTGGACAGTAGGGGGTGGGGGTGGGACGGGGGCCTGGGACTCAGGCGGCTGGTGCTGATGACGGATAGCCAGCCCCCCACCCCCCGAGGCAGGCACGATTCTAACAGAAGAATTTTCTGTTAGATTCTAACAGAAGGATTCTCCCATGTGGTTTGTGGGCACTGCAGACTCATTGTGAGAGGCTTTTGGGGTCAGGCTTGGTTTGCTTCCTCCTCAGTGTTCCCTACTAGGGCCTGGCACATAGTAGGTGCTCAGTCAACAGAGGTTGCGTGAATAAAGGCATGTAAGAGATTGATAGTCGTGTCAGCTGGGAACAACCAGGCCATTCCTGAATTCCTCCTGCCCCAGGAGCAGCCCTGCAATGGAGGATTAATGCCCCAGCTCCCTCGCCATGAGGTGGGACTTCCCTTCCTTCCTGGGATCCCTTCCCAAATGAACGATTTCCATCCACATCCTTTTCTCAGAATCCCTTTCTGAGGAGTGTACTGGCTGGGCCCCATTTTGTTTCCACTTCCTGCATTCAAGATACTCAGCCCCAGTTTGTGATCTCAGTCTTCCTGGGCCTGAGACACCAACAGACCACCCCTGTTTGCCCAATGACTGGGGCCACCTGGTAGGCACCATTGTAGCCCTGCAGGTGCGCCTGGCTAGTGTTCATTCTGATGGTCTCGTACCCTTTCTAATGCTGATGCCCCACTGAATGGTTAGACCAGCTTTATTGAGGTGTAATTCCCATACTATACAATTTATTCATTTAAAGTACACAATTCGATAGCTTTTAGTATATGAACTAGATTTCTAACCATCACTACAGTCAAGTTTAGGACATTTTCATTGGTCCAAGATACCTTGTACATCTAATACACTATTTCCCCAAACCTTCATCCTCCCCAGCCCTAGGAACCCAGTAATCTATTTTACTGTCTCTATGGATTTGCCTATTTGGACATTTCATATAAATGGAATCATACAATATGTGGTCCTTTGTGTCTGGCTTCTTTCACCCAGTATGAAACTTTCAAGGTTCATCCATGTTGTAGCATGTGTCAGTGCTTCACTCCTTTTAAAGGCTGAATAATATTCCATTGTATGGGTAGGTCATACCTGATTTATCCATTTATCCCTGGATGGACATTTGGGTTGTTTTCACTTTTTGACTATTCTGAATAAGCTACTATGAACATTCCTGTATAAATTTTTGTATGGATAGATTTTTTCTCAACTCTTTTGCTGTGGATATACCTAGGAGTGGGATTGCTAGGTCTATATATCTTTTGAGGAACTGCCAGACTGTTCTCCAAAGCGTTATTGAATTAAAAAAAAAATTAATGGAAGCAGAACATAGCATATATACAGACAAGTGCAAAATCGTAAATGTGCAACTTAAGGTGTTTCCACAAACTGAGCAGTCCCATGTCACCAGCTCCCAGAAATCAAGGAGCAGGGTGCTTCCAGCCCTCCAGTCCCCTCCCCAAGGGGAGCCATTGTTTTTCCCTGTAATAGCACAAATTCATGTTCCTTTCTGGATTTAAAATATTCTCCACCCTGGGGAGGGTTGGCAGCCCATGTTCATAACCAGGACTCCGTGTCCCCTTCCAGCATGGGGGACCCTCAACCCTCCAGGTACAGAGGAATCCTTCCGCCTCCCACCAAGTCAGAGCAATGCCTTCTCTGTTCACCAGAGTGGGAAGAGCTTGGCAAGCTTCAAGAAGGAAGCAGATTGCCTCACCTCTCAGGATCCCTTTTTTCTGTTTCCTTGTCTCGCAAGAAGAGGCAGGAAGGCCCAGGAGGCTGGGCGACTTCAGGCTGGGAACATGCCAGGAGGGAAACACACTCCCAAATATGGAGCCAGGGAGGCTGGCAATGGGGTCTATGGGCCTTCATGCAGCCCCCGTGCCTCCCCGGCGACAACCTGCTGGGAGTTTTAGGGGCTTTCCCGAAGTTACAGGGCCAAGAGACATTTTTCTTGATCTTGGCTTGGCCTCGAGCTCCAACACTCAGCCTGAAACCGAAAGCTGGGGTTGGTCTGAGCTGTGACTTCTCTTGTCTGAGATTAGGGCTCAGGCCAGACACAGTAACTTCAAAGTCATAACGCATGTGGCCTGAGCATCTCCATCTGTTTGACATCAGAAGTCCCCCGGAGAGCCCAGACATCTTAGCCTGGCCCAGACACACAGCGGTTGGGAGGGGGATCTGGTGCCCGGAGCACAATCTCCCGGGGAGCGGGGGTGGCGGCAGGGCCTGTGCTGAAGTAAAGCCATGACACGGCTGCTGTTAGGCTGCAGTGAGAGGACCCCAGAGGTTGCAGCGTGGGCCCTTCTGTCACCCTCTGGATGGACCCTCCCGCCTTTATCACCCGCCACGCTTGCTCTCTGCACAGGGCTCTGACCCTCAAGCAACACATGAACAAGCAGGCTCCCGAGCCCTCCAGCTTCCAGTGGCCAATGGGGGACCCCGACAGGAGGTCAGAATGTAGGGGAGACTCCGTCAAAGATCAACAAACCTGGACACGAGTTAAAGTGGCGAGGACGGGTTTTATTCAGTGATACTCTTGTAATAAGGAAGAGGGACCAGTGTGAATGGGACTCAACTTCCCTGAAATAAAAGGATGGAGACTTTTAAAGGCTGGGTCTGCTAAGGGAAGGGCACTGCAGGGTGGGAAGGGGGTTTGTCCATCGGATTATGTCACCTGGCTTTGTTAACTGACTTTTGTCTGCAGGAAAAAAAACTTCTGCTACCTATATGACAGGAGGCGGTGGTGCAGAGTGAAGTGAGGTGCCCACAAAGTGAGGTCCTTATCCTCCCATAGGGACTAGGAGAGAAAGTGTGTTTTGTGAGGAGCAGAATGTGTATGCTTTTTGGCTCAGAAACTATACTCTTGGGACTTCCCTGGAGGTCCAGCGGTTAAGACTCTGTGCTCCTAATGCAAGGGGCCAGGGTTCGATTCCTGGTCAGGGAACTAGATCCCTATACTGCAGCTAAGCCCGTGCACCACAGCTAGAGAAGACTGTGCGCTGCAACGAAGACCCAGCACGGCCAAAATAAATAAATAAATCAATTAATTAAATTTTTTTAAAACAGAAACTGTACTCTTCAGTGCAAACAAATAAAAGCAGTATTTGGCAATGGAAAAGGAAAAAAATGTGAGCAGAGGTGAGGCAACCTGCTTCCTTCTTGAAGCGTGCCTGGCTCTTCTTACTCTGAAGAACAGAGAAGGCCTTGCTCTAACCTGGGGAGGGGGGCCGAGAGAGGATCCCTCTGTACCTGAATGTTTGCTTTTCAAAGAGAAGATACCCAGGTCCTGGAGAAAACGATTTTGGATGGTAGATTTACATTGCAAAGGGCAGAGAAAGGATTTAGAAACATCTCTCCAGCATTCAAGGAGATCCCAGTGACCCCCTTTAGGCCCCAGCTCTTAGGAATGGTCTCCAATGCCCTCCTCAGCATCACCTGGGAGCTTGATGGAAATGCAGAATCTCAGGCCCCACCCCAGACCCACTGAACTCAAATCAGTGATTCTTAACCACTACACCACCAGGGAAGTCCCAAGAATTCACCTTCCAATGCAAGGGACGCGGGTTCCATCCCTGGTTGGAGAAGGAAGAAGTAAAATTATCTCTGTTCATGGATGATATGATCTAATGTGTAGAAAACCCTAAAGAGTCCACACCAAAAAATTTGTTAGAATTAATAAATGAATTCAGCAAAGTAGCAGGTTAAGAAACCAATGCACAGAAGTCAGTTGCATTTCCATATACTAACAATGAATGACCCAAAAAAGGAAATTAAGAATACAGTAGCATCAAAATGAATAAAATACTTAGGAATTAATTTGACCAGGGAGGTGAACGACTCATACAATCAAAACTTCAAAACATTGCTGAAAGAAATCAGAACATAAATAAATGGAAATACAACCCATGTTCATAGACTGGAAGACAATATTGTGAAGCTGTCGATATTACCCAAATCAATCTATGGATCAATGCAACCCCTATCAAAATCCCAATGCAACCCCTATCAAAATCCCAATGCAACCCCTATCAAAATCCCAATGGTCTTTTTTGTAGAAATAGAAAAGTCCACACTAAAATTCATATGGAATCTCAAGGGATCCCAAATAGCCACGACAATCTTGAAAAAGAACGAAGCTGGAGGACTCGCACTTCTTGATTCCAAAACTTCCTACAAAGCTACAGAAATCAGAAGTGTGGTACTAGCATAAAGACAGATATATAGATCAATAGAAAAGAATAAAGCACCTAGAAATAAACGCTCATATATATGGTCAAATGATTTTGACAAGGGTGCCAAGATCATTCGATGGGGAAAAGACAGTCTTTTCAACAAATGGTGCTGGAAAAAGTGAATATCCACATGCCAAAGAATGAAGTTGGACCCTTACCTAACACCGTATAGAAAAATTAACTCAAAATGTGTCAAGGACCTGAAACAAGTTTTAACTCTCGGAAGAAAACATAGGGCAAAAGCTTCACAACCCTGCATTTGGCAATGATTTCTTGGATATGACACAAAGGCACAGGCAACAACAACCAAAAAATAGACAAATTGAACTTCATGAAAAAAGTTTAAATTGTACATCAAAAGGCACTGTCGGGCTTCCCTGGTGGCGCAATGGTTGAGAGTCTGCCTGCCAATGCAGGGGACATGGGTTTGTGCCCCGGTCCGGGAAGATCCCACATGCCGTGGAGCGGCTGGACCCGTGAGCCATGGCCGCTGAACCTGCGCGTCCGGACCCTGTGCTCCGCAACGGGAGAGGCCACAGCAGTGGGAGGCCCGCGTACCACAAAAAAAAAAAGGCACTGTCAACAGAGTAAAAAGCAACCCACGGAATGGAAAAAAATTTGCAAATCGTGTATCTGTTAAGGGATTAATATCCAGATTATTTGCAAATCATGTTTCTGATAAGGAATTAATATGCAGATTATATTGAAAATTCCTAAAACTCAACAACCCAACCCAAAATGGGCAAAGAACTTAGCCATTTCTCCAAAGAGTATATGCAAATGGCCAATAAACACATGAAAAGGAATTCAACATTACTAACCATTAAGGAAGTGCAAATCAAGACTACAATGCGATATCAACTCACACCCACTCGATGGCTACTATTAAAAAAAAAAACTGTTGCTGATGATGTGGAGAAATTAAAACCCTTATGAATTGTTGATGAGAATGTAAAATGGTACAGCCACTGTGGAAAACAGTATGGCAGTTCTGCAAAAACTTAAAAATAGAACTACCACATGATCCAGCAAATTCCACTTCTGGTTATACATCCAAAAGAACTGAAAGTAAGGTCTCAAAGACACATCTGTGCACCCATATTCACAGCAGCATTATTCACAGTAGCTAAAACATGGAAGCAACCTGTGTCCATCAACGAATGAGTAAATGAGCAAAATGTGATACATACCTACAGCAGAATATTACTCAGTCTTAAAGAGGAAGGAAATTCTGACCCTTGTTACAATACGGATGAACCTTGAGGATATTATTCTAAGACAAATACTGTATGACTCCACTTATGTAAAGTACTTAGAATAGTCAAACTCATAGAGATGGAAAGTAGAACGGTGGTTGCCAGGGGCTGGGGGTAAGTGGGGGACGGGGGGTTATTGTTTAATGTGTGCAGAGTTTTAGGTTTACAAGGTGAAAAGTGTTCTGAGATGCTTGGTGGTGATGGTGGCACAAGATTATGAATGTATTTAATACCACTGAACAGTATACTTAAAAATGGTAAAGATGGTAAGTTTTATGTTGTGTGTATTTTACCACAATAAAAAAATTGGGGGGAACAAAAGTAGCTACTTTTTTTTTACTTTCCACAAGTAGCCTTTTAGTAGGTATAACTCAGACACCACCAGGAGAAAAGAGGCAACGTAAATGAGTAAAGCAGGTGGGTGTCATGCATCAGGGAGTGGTGGAGATTGTGTCTAACTAAGAAGGACATTGCCCCTGTATTAGTTTGCTACAGCTGCCATAACAAAGTACTATAGACTGGGTGGCTTAAATAGCAAAAAATGATTTTCTCACAATGCCAGGGTTAGAAGTCTGAGATCAAGGTGTCAGCAGGATTAGTTTCTCCTGAGTCCTCTCTCCTCGGCTTGTAGATGGCTGCCTTCTCCCTGTGTCTTCACTCTGTACATTCTTATAGGGCCCCCAATCACATTGGATTAGGGCCCCACCCCAACGACCTCATGTTAACCTAATTACCTCTTTAAAGACCCCATCTCCAATGTAGTCCCATTCTGAGGTACTGAGGGTCAAGACTTCAATATATGAATTTGGGGAGGGGGCCCAATTCAGCACACAACATTCTCCATGAGAATGTTCCCTTTCACATTAGAAAACAAATTCATTTCGCATGCCAATAGCTTTCACCCCCTGCCTGTTTGCAGGCTTTGCTGCAGCATATCTGTTGACTGAAGAACGGTGGGCATTTCTTCCTAGATGGGAGAAACCCAGACTTTGCTGGAATCGGGGTGATCTTTGTTCCCTGCACTGTCCAGGTTTGCAGAAGTAGATTCATGCATTTATTTGGAAAGGAGAACTCACCCCTGTGGTTTCTCCATCTTGGGAGGAAGTTCCATGAAAACAAAACAAAACAAAACTTGTTTTTGAAGCACTTTCTCCCAAAATATGTTGGATACTTAGAATTACCGCCCTCCCTCCCGATGATGCCTGGAGGAACCCGGCCAGATCTGGCTTGGGGATGAGGAATTTTGGGTTGAGTGGGTCTAAGGCAGCACCTCACACTCACCCGCCTCCTCAGTGTCTCTGTAGCTGGTCATCACGCACGTTTCTTACTCACACTCACCCGCCTTCTCAGTGTCTCTGTAGCTGGTCATCACGCACGTTTCTTAACACCCACTCTGGATGTGGCAGCTTCAGAGAAACACTGATTGAGTGCCTGACGAGTGCAGAACCTTTTGGTGGTAGGGGAGAGGAGAAATGAGAAGGTATGTGTTTTGTGAAGGGTGCGTGCTGAGCTAGTTCTAATGATGACATTTTTACTTTTTTTGCTGTGAGATCACAAGCAAGCGGCTTGGCCTCTCTGAGCCTCAGTTTTCCTGTCCTCAGAATGAGGATGAGCCTCACCCACCTTGTAGGGTTGCCAGCTGACTCAAGTGTGAAAACCTAGATGAGTGTGCTTTCAAAAGTCACGAAGGCCTGGGAAGTATGGGCATTGTCATCACAGTTGGGGGAAACTCAAAATCAAAATGAGACGCATGCCAGTGAAATATCAGAAACGAAGTCCCGAAAAAGATGTGGTGAAGTAGAGCAGAAAGGCAAGAAGTTGGATTTCAGTTCATTACTGTGAGCTACACAAATTGTCCACCCTCGTGCTCCTTGGGCTCCTCTTCTGTAAGATGGAGATCAAAGTATTTAACTTTTGGAGCCATTTTGAGATCGTAATAATCAATACTAATCTGCACTGGACCCTTACTCTGTGCTGGGCTCAGGTGTTTCGTTCACCATTCCTCATTTTAGCCCCATGGCAGCTCCAAGGGGTAGGGACTAATTTCTACTTCCGTTTCACGGATGAAGCTCAGAGAAGTCAATTAACTTGCCCAGAGTCACACAGCTTGGGAGAGGTTTACCAGGCTCTCAAATGTGGGCTAGTTGATCTGTGAAAATGCTTATAAGATGTCAAGCTTCAAACAAAGCTACAATGTTGTCAGTGACCGCAAGGGGACAGGGAGTGGAGGTGGGGATAATACAGAAGTGGTGAGTAGTGGGTGGGTAAATCTGAGAAGCCTTAATGGAGGAAACAGATGTGGTCAGGCCTTGAAGAAGATTAGGCCTATTGACAAATAGAGAGATGGGTGAGGGAATTCCAGGTGGGTGGATTGACGGGGCAAAGGCAGGGAGGGGGGAATTAGCAAGCTCTGTGCACCGGTGGGAAAGCAGATCGTCTCTCATTGGAGGGTACTGGCGAGAAGGCTGAGATGAACTGAGTGGGGTTAAAAAGGTAAATGGGAGGAAATTATAATTGTGTTATAACCACAACTGTGTTAGTATTAATTGAAGGCTTGCTCTGTACTGGGTACTCTAACACTTAGCTCTAAACATCAGTTTTCTTATCTGAAAAGAGGTTAAATAGTTGCCTATCTCTCAGGGCTGTTATGAGGATTATTTGAAAGAATAGGTGTCCAACTCTTGTAAGCCCAGAAACATACTTGCGGCTTCCTGGTCCCCATTCTCTTGGGGGCGCCCCTGAGCGCGCCCTGTGTACATTTTATTCCTTCATGCATTCTACAAGCATTTACTGAGCAGCCAGCAGGTGCCAGGCCCTGGGGATTCAAGAGTGGACAAGACAGAAAACATCACTGTCCCTGGTTAGTTCCCATTCAGGTGAGAAACACATGCTATGGAGGAAAATAAAGCAGACCAAGAGGGTAGGGAAGGAGAGAGCCATGTGGATAACTGAGAAGAAGAACATTCCAGGCAAAGAGAGCAGCAAGTGCAAAGGCCCTGGGCTGGATCAGGTGCGCCATACTTGAGGAACAGCAGGGAGGTCAACAGAGCTGGAACAGAATGGGCAGGGGGAGGCTGGGAGGAGGTGAGGTCAGAGAGGTAGAGGCGGGTGGGAATGTCAGGGTCTTACAGGCACAGGGAGGAGCCGGATTTTCCTCTGAGTAAGATGGGAGCCCTCGGAGCTTCGGGCAAGCAGAGGAGTGAGTTGAGTCTGTAGAAGAGCATCTAGCTGCTAGGTGGAGAATGTACTGAGTGGCTACGGGGAAAAGTAGGTGACAGGCTAGTGGCTCAGACATGGATGGTGGCAGTGGAAGTGGTAAGAAGAGGTCCAGTTCAGGGTAGTAATTCCAAAGGTAAAGTTCAGGGTAGTAATTCCAAAGGTAAAGCCAATAGGCTTCATTGGTGGCTTGGTTCCTCATTGGTGTGAGGAACCAGAAGGATGTCATCATCCTCAACAGAGATAAAGAAGGTGGTGGCTGGGTGGGTGTGAAGAAGGAAATTGTGTTTGTTACATTTTTTTCATGTGAAAGGGACTTTAACTTCTTTTCTAAATTGAAATAAATTGACATAATATAAAATGCAGTGATTAGCATATTCAGTTGTGCAACCATCATCACTCGAGAACATTTTCATCTCCCCCAAAAGAAACCCCATTAGCAGTCACGCCCCATTCCTTCTCCTCCAGCCCCTGGCAAGCACTTATCCGCTTTCTGTCTCTATGGATTTGCCAATCCTGGACATTCCATACAAATGGAATCACGTACTTTACAACCTCTTGTGTTTTGTTTCTCTCACTCAGCATAATGTCTTGAAGATTCATCCAAGTTGCAGGATGACTACGGACGATGTACTGACTTCATTTTTTATGAATGAAAAATATTCCTTTGTGGGGATATATCACATTTTGTTTATCCACTCCTCCACTGATGGATGTTTGGGTTGTCTCTACTTTGGGGCTGTTTCGAATAACACTGCTATGAGTATTCGTGTACAATTCTTTGTGTGGACATGTTTTTACTTCTCTTGGGTATATGCCTAAGAGTGGAATTGCTGGGTCACGTGATAACCCTGTGTAACTTTCTGAGGAATTGCCAAACTGTTTTCCAAAGTGGCTGCACCATTTCACATTCCCAACAACGTATGAGGGCTCCAGTTTCTCCACGTTTTTGCCAACACTTACTATTGTTCATCTTTTTCGCCGTCCCAGTGAGTGTGGAGTGGTTTTGGTTTGCATTTCCCTGACGACTGATGATGTTGAGCATCTGTTCCTGTGTGAGTGTGTTACACTTGGAGATGTCTGCTGGACATCCGGATAGAGCACAGACAGAGGAGGCACAGACAGATGGACATGGAGGCCTAGAGTTCGTGGCAGAGGCCTCGGAGGGTGACATAAATATTGGAGTCAAGAGCGTACGGGGGCTCCCCTGGTGGCGCAGTGGTTGAGAGTCCGCCTGCCGATGCAGGGGACACGGGTTTGTGCCCTGGTCCGGGAAGATCCCACATGCTGTGGAGCGGCTGGGCCCGTGAGCCATGGCCGCTGAGCCTGTGCGTCCGGAGCCTGTGCTCCGCAACGGGAGAGGCCACAACAGTGACAGGCCCGCGTATCGCAAAAAAAAAAAAAGAGCGTACGGATGGCACTTAAAACCATGGGGCTAGATGTGATCACTCAGGGGGGTGAGTGTGGCTGAAGAAGAGAAGAGGAGTGAGGACAGAGCCTTGGAGTGCTCTAACTTTGAAAGAGGGGGGCAACCAAGGCAAGATATAGGAGGAGAAGCAACCCCAAGTGGGGAAAGTATTGCAGAAAGAGAGTGATGGACTGTGTCATGCAGTACAGGTTGTTCAAGTTACATGTTGGTTTTAACAGCATGGCGGCAAGAGTAACCTTGACAAGAGCAATTTCGGTGGATAGCAGGAGAGAAAGCCTGGGTGGAGGGAGGTTGGGAGGATTGGATGAGGGCAGTCAAAAGGTACAAACTTCCAGTTACAAGATAAATAAGTACAAACAACAAGGATTTACTATATAGCACAGGGAACTGTATTCAATGCCTTGTAATAAACTCTAATGGAAAAGAAGAGAAGAAAAGAATATAGATATATATGGATAACCAAATCACTTTGCTGTACACCTGAAACTAACACAATATTGTAAATCAGCTACACTTCAATTAAAAAAAAAAGATAAATAAGTACTAGGGATGTAACGTACAACATGATAAATATAATCAATACTGCTGTTTGCTATAAGTGAAGGTTGTTAAAAGCATAAATCCTAAGAGTTCTCATCACAAGGAAAGACGTTGTTTTCCTATTTCTTTAATTTTGTATCTATATGAAATGGTGATGCTCACTAAACTTGTGGTAATCATTTCATGAGGTATTTAAGTCAAATCATTACGCTGTACACCTTAAACGCACGGTGCTGTATGTCAAGTACATCTCAGTAAAACTGGAAGGAAACAACATTTTTAAATAAACGGAAACAAAGAGAGAGAGAATGGGAGGACAAGAATTCAAGACAAGGAATATAGGTAGTGCTTTCAAGGAGTTTGGCTTTAAAGGGAGCTGAGAGATATCACCCCATCCCTGCTCGAATGGCTTTCATAAAAACACAAGAGGTAACATGTCGGCGAGGATGTAGAGAAAAGACCACACTTGTGCACTGGTGGTGGGAATGTAACTTGGTGCAGACACTATGGAAAACGGTATGTACATTCCTCAAAAACTTACAAACAGAACTATCGTGTGATCCAGCAATCCCACTCCTGGGAATTTATCCTAAGGAAACGAAGCCAGGATTTCTTCACGATCCTGCACTCCCATGTACATTGCAGCACTATTCACAATAGCCAAGACATGGAAGCAAGCTAAGTGTGTGTCAGCAGGTGAGTGGATAAAGATGTGGTACACATATACAGTGGAATATTATTCAACTATGAGAAAGAATGAAATCCCACCGTTTGTAGCAACATGGATGATCCTTGACGACGTTATGCTAAGTGACGTAAGGTCAAACAGAGAGAGACAAATACTGTCTGACCTCCCCTGTATGTGGAATCTTAAAAAGCCGAACTCAAAGAAACAGAGTAGAGTGGTGGTTACCAGGGGCTGGGGGCAGGGGAAACGGGGAGATGCTGGTTCCAGTTAGAAGATGAATAAGCTCTGGGGAAGGGATGCACAGCGCTGTGAATGTAGATAACCGTACTGCACTATGCACTTGAAAGTTGCCCGAGAGTAGATGTTAAATGTTCTCACCACAAAAAGAAGTGTTAATTATGTGACATGATGGAGGCGTTAACTAACACGGCAGTGGTAATTGTGTGGCAATATACAAGTGTATCAGGTCAACAGGCCGTACCCCTTAAATTTACACAATGTTATATGTCAATGATGTAATAAAGTTGGGGAAAAAATGAAAAATAAAAAGAGCTGAGAAGTGGAGCTGGGGCTGGAGGAGCTGTGCAGCAGAGAGAGGCACCTCAGAGGACCTACCTCTTTTCCTGGCCATTTTTATCTCCCTGCCCCACCCGCTGCTTGGCAACCAACTGGGGCTTGGCACTAAAGGTTTGTAAAATAAATAATGATTATAATAGCAATGCCAGTCGCCAGTCCCATTGTCCCCACAAGGTTGTTAGGAGACTGAAAGTAGAACAAAAATAGCCAAGAGACCTCCTGGTAAAGTGAGGTTCATTCTTCTCTGGTACGGGAAGTGTCGTCATCATATATAACAGGATCTCCTTCTTCTTTCCAAAGACTTGGCTTGATGGTCTACGCTGTAGCTGAGAGTGTGACCACAGGCTCAACCTTCGGGAGGACAGATTGGTACTAGCCAGCAACCTCTAGGCATTTAGAGGTGTGTGATCATTGCAGTGTTGTCTGTAAAAAAAAAACCAAAGTAACATCAGTGCCCATTCTTAAGAGGAATTGGCTAGGTAAACAATGATATATCCATTCCATACAATATTATCACACTATCAAAAAGAAGGAAAGAGATTTACATGCATGGATATAGAATGATGTCCAAAATACATTAAATGAAATATTTGAAGATCTAGCTGCATAGCAGTATGTGTAGTAGGATGTTAGAAAGGACAAGGACAAGTATGGCTAGCAGGATTTATTTTTTATCAGTTTCAGGGAAAAGAAAGGAGGCAAAGCCAGTGTAGGAATTGATCCTCCACTTTGCAGATGGAGTTGTTATTTCCCAGGAGGCAAAACCAACTTTCTAACCCCCCTTACTGAGCCTGAGGTTGAGCTGTGTGGGGAAGATTGGATTCTTAGCTACGGGGCACTTTCCAGGGGGCAATGAAGTTGGTTTCACCCAAAATGGGCTTTCCTGAACATACCACTTCTGAAATTCCCCAAGCCCTCCTCACTGATTACGGGGGGCCAGGAGAGGTATGTGGGCAAAACACCATACGCTTGCATCTGCTAAGAGCAAGTGGAGTAAATCCTACGGGCAGGCTTCCCATCACCTGTGGCAACTATGGTTACATCCAAAACTCCAACCAAACCACCTCTAGAAGAAATCGGCTTGGCACTGCCCTTCCCAGGGCTTAGCTATGCCAGGACCATATTAGAAACCCAATCTTCTAGTGCCTTTGTTCACGTCTTCATTCATTTATTCACTCATTAAGTTTTTATCAAAGGCTTTATCTATGGCAGACCTTATGATGGACCCTGGAAATAGAAAGATGAATGAGATCCATTCTCTGCCTTTAAGGAGCACACAGTCCAATGGGAGAAGGTAGGCAGTTAAGTAAATAATTATAATTTCATGAGAGGAGTTAGTGAAAACCCAAGTATTTAGTGAAAACCCCTACTCCCCACCTGGATGCCTAGGAAAACAAAAGCAATCATCACAAGAAAATTTTAATGATGTGTCTTGTCCTTTATAAGTTTAATTTATAAGTTTAGTTCTCATGCGTTTAGTCTCCATATTTCCTTAGGCTCCTATTGGCTGTGAACTGTTTTTATATTTGTAACTTTTTATTGAGAAATAATTATAGACTCATAAGCTGTTGCAAAAATAGTATCAAGCAGTGTGGTATGTCCCTCACCCAGCTTCCCCCAATGGCAACATCTCACATAACTACAGTGCATTAGCAGACCCAGGAAACTGACATTGGCCCAATAAAATTAACCAGACTACAGACCTGTCGAACCCTCCCTATTGAATGCAGCATCTGGCTCTGTCCATCACCCTCTTTCTTGGGTGTTGGTCAGTTTGTCTGAATGTTTGCCACCATTTGCAAAATAAAATTGCCATTCTTGCAAAGTTACAGAATTTCCTGAAGTTGATGTAAGTGATATTGGAGAACCATTCAAACACACCCAAAGATATTGACAAATGAGCATCCGGCCTATGTGATTCTTAGACCAAGACACAACTAAAGAAGAGGAAAATGAGAAGAAGACATGACAGATGCTTAAAAAAGAACAATTTCATTATGAAAAGACTGAGAAATGCCTTCTGGGAAACTGATAGCATCTTATAATATTTTTACAAGCATGACTCTCTGTATGATCGTGGTGTGAAACTTGTAGAAAAGGATGTCATATCATAGCTTTCAAACAAATTTTTGTCAGGAAGTTATGTCAAAGAGAAAAAGAAATATCGGCCCTGGCTTCATCATCTGTTTAGTCTAAGAATTAGTACAGAATTGCAATTGTAATTTTGTTAGCTAAAGATAGAATAATGCCTGTAAATTTTAGTTTCATTTAGTTTCACTTTTAAAGGTAGAGTCTAAATCAAATCTTTTTTTTCCTCTTGACATTTACTATGACATTTTAGTTCCATTCTAACTGGATTTGCTTTTACTTTACTTTTTTTGGTACAAATGATCCTCAAAGATCAAGAATTTCCTGACAAGGTATTAAAGGGCAAAAGACACAATAACTAATTCTTCCTGGAGGGGGTCACAAGAGTCTTCCCCTAAGTAACATTTGGGCTGGGTATTGAAGAATGTGTAGGAGTTCACCAAGTGAAGAAGAGGAGAACATGTATACAGTAAGAGAATGGTGTGAGTTGAAGTCACAGGAGGATGGAAGAGCACGGCTTCCCTTCAGATACTGTGAGTGGGTCACGATGTAGCTGCTGTAGACTGGGATGGGGTAAGGGGTGTTTTTTGTAGTAGGAGGTGAAGGCACAGAGGCTGTGCACATGAGACCTCATTGAAGAGCTGATGCTTTATCCCAAGGCAGTGGGGATAAAGGGTTTTGAGCAGAGGGTGTTGAGCTGAGGCAGGACATGATCATTGTTGCAGTTTAGAAAGATTCCCCTAGCTGCTGCGGCTGTGAATTAGACGAGGTGAGGGTGAAGGTAGGAAAACAAATTTTTTTTTTTTTTTTTTTTTGGCCGTGCCGCAGGGCTTGTGGGATCTTAGTTCCCCCGACCAGGGATTGAACCTGGTCCTCAGCAGTGAAAGCAAGGAGTCCTAACCACTGGACCAGGAAAACACATTTAGAGAGTGGTGGCTAAGATATAGGCTCTAGATTAGACCACTGTGTGGAGTCAGGCTCCACCACTGACTAGCCCTGGGACACTCCCTTAACCTTTACAAGCCTCAGCTTCTTCATCTGTATAATGGGAATAGTAACAGTATACCCGTCATAGGATTTTCAGGAAGATTAACTGTCAGATATTCTGCTATTAGATAAGGACCACATTGGAGGCTAGATGAGACATGATGGGGAAGGTTATATTAAGGATTATAATTTAGGCTTGGTAGAGATGAAGGTGGATTAGAAACTCCGGATATGCATTGGCCATATAATCAAATGACCCAGGAACAAACTGCAGGTAGGGGAAGGATGTGGTTCAGGCGGAAGATGGACTTCAGGTCTTTGACCAGGCTGCCCGGGTAGAGGGAACGTCATTCACTGATTCAGGAAACAAAGAAAGAGGAGCAGGTTCTGAGTTCAGAGTCAGTAGGTTTGGCTTTAAGCATGCGTAGAAAGATGAGATGACCTATCATAGTTAGGAAATTTTATCTTTGTGCCAGGAATGTTTTTATTTAAGGCAAGTTTGTCATAAATAGTTCCATAAAGAACTAGAGAAACCATGGTAGCTATCTCAACCACTAGAAATTATGCCAAACTTTTATAGTCCGAAGAAAAACATAGTTTGTTCAAGAAGGGAGAGGACTAAACAAAATTCTAGGAAATTTCACGCACCCTGAAGTCATTTATATTAGAAGTAATAGAGAGACTCCTAATTCTAGCTCTATGGAGGATTAGAACCCTAATACTCCACCCACTGAAACAACTAAAATGCTGCATAAAATACTTGAATGCATCTTTTAAACACTTTGCTGATCTAGCTCAAAGGTAAGGATCCACGGAGTCCCCAAAGACATTAAAGCCAGGGATACTGGGTGGTGAGCATCCATCAAAGCCAGTTTTTTCCTGAGGGTTTCTTTCAAACTCTGGATAATTTGAGCTTCGCCTTTAAAGGATGCAGTAGGTATAAGGGCAGAACACAGTCTAGGGAGCCCCCAACTGAGAATTTAACAGTAGATCGTGTAATAGA
Organism: Neophocaena asiaeorientalis asiaeorientalis; assembly: GCF_003031525.2. NCBI lineage: Eukaryota > Metazoa > Chordata > Mammalia > Artiodactyla > Phocoenidae > Neophocaena > Neophocaena asiaeorientalis. Next base: position 14,710,580 of record NW_020173198.1, on the reverse strand, counting down.
GCAGAATCACAGATGATCACACCCTCTCTTGGAGGATGTGTGAGAAACATACCCTGCCAGACAGAAGAGATAGCTACAAAACTTGTCTGTCTCAATCATGGGGGTGAGTGTAGGAGAAAAAAAATTTCACCTGAGAATCTGTCATCACAAGGGGGTCTTCACTCAGGCTTGTGACCTGAATTCATGCTACGTAAGTAGCAAATAAAAAAATTTTTTAAAAAAACCCTCAAGCAAATAATGTAATTTAAAGATGTCACAAGTTGAAAGTAGGGTCCCCAGGGATTAGCAGAAGTGAAGATGACTACTTACTAATGGAACTTAACTTTACAACAGAACTCAAACAACACCTACAATAAATTTCTAAAGAAACAAATAGCTCACAGGTAAAAAAATCCCACGCAGAGGAAAGGAAGTACAGCACCATGAGTAGAAATGTAAATGGATCAAACTCTCTAGTCAAAAGACAATGATTTTTAGAATGGATATGTTATGTATAAGAGGTATATTTAAAGTTTAAGAGCTCTAGAGAGATTAAAAGTCAAATGAGGAATTCCCTGGCGGTCCAGTGGTTAGAACTCTGAGCTTACACTGCCATGGCCCGGGTCCAATCCCTGGTTGGGGAACTAAGATCCCAAAAGCCATGCAGCGTGGCCAAATAAATAAGATAAAAAGTCGAATGATATGGGGAAAAGATATGCCAGATAAATATAATTAAAATAAAGTCAGTGTCACTATATTAGTATAAGACAAATAGACTTGAAGGTAAAAGCATTATCAGAGGACAAGAGACTCATCGCATAATGATAACAAGTTCAATTCAACAAGAAGATGTAACAATTCTAGTTCTGCTCTCAAGTTTTTCCCTTCTCAAAGGAGAGGCTTATCTTACTTGGTTTCAACAGCTGTTCAGATATTCAAGATATTTCAGATTTAGCTTTAACCAATAAGACTAATTTCCATGAGAAAAGGAATTTTTGTCTTTTTCATTCACTGCTATATTCCCAATGCCTAGTAAACATAGTACCACACTTGGGTTAGGCACTCAGTAAATGAAATAATTTGTTGGATGCCTACTATGTGTCAGGACATGTATACATGTTTTCTGATAACTTAAATAAAGAATTATGTCCTCAAGGGCTTCCCTGGTGGCGCAGTGGTTGACAGTCCGCCTGCCGATGCAGGGAACGCAGGTTCATGCCCCAGTCCGGGATGATCCCACATGCCGCGGAGCGGCTGGGCCCGTGAGCCATGGCCGCTGAGCCTGCGCGTCCGGAGCCTGTGCTCCACAACGGGAGAGGTCACAGCAGTGAGAGGCCCGCGTACCGCAAAAAAATATATAAATAAATAAAAATAAAAATAATTATGTCCTCAAAACCTCCCTGGACGGCTGGGATAATTAACACCATTTCAAAGCTAAGGAAATTAAGGCAGTAAGGCACAGAGAAGTAAAAGGGCATGTTCAAACTTGTATCTGGTAGAATAGGGATTCAAATCCACCTATACTAACAACAAAACCAGCCATTCCCTCACACTCCCTGGCTTCCTTTCAGTTAGCATGGGCCAGATGTACATCAGTGCAGTTTTATGACACTGCAGTAGATTTATATTAATTTTTTACTTGCTACAGGAAATGGTTACATTAGTACACACTCATTCCACAGGCTAAAGAGTATGAGTGTCTAAAGTCATATCTTAAAGAAGGAAAACAATTCCCTCTGCTTTGATGGTACAAACTTCTACCTTTGTGTCATTTGAGGTCCTCCAGGAAGCAGACACCAAGACAGAGTTGGAATTCAAGAGACTGTTAGGGGATAATGCCTCCAAAAGATAAAGGGGAGAGAGAACAGGACTAGGTGAGCAGATCTGACATGTTTGAAAAGAAAGGAGGATTATGTAGCAAGAGCTTCAGATGTGGTGCAGCTCTGAGAAGCCTCACACAGGTCAACAGGGAGCCTGGGTACTTAGGATGCCCATAGAAGAGCCCCACACTGCCCAGAAATGGCCTTGTATCACTGCCATGCTCAGTCATTGGCCAGAGACTGCCTGGGAAGCAGCTAGCATGAACCTATAAGCAGAGGCAGAGTCCCGAGGACTCTGACAGTCCAGAGCTGGAAGCTGTCAGCTGACTGCACAGTCTGTGGCAGGTTCTCTCTTGAGGAGACTCAAGCGGCACATCTCCAGGGCTGCCAAAACCTCGATAGTTTACGAAGGACTCACATCACCTCAGCTCCATGACTAAGGCAGTGGTTAAGTTTGTGATGCTGTAGGCTTTGACAGTGGACACCCTCTGATTAAATCCTGGCAGTTATGACTATATGACCTTGAGCAAGACACAATGTCTCTGAGTCTCAGATCCCTGTGGTACCCAAATTCCTTTCATAAGTGTAGAGAACTTATAGAAAACAGTTTGATCTTCTCTGCATCCCTAGAACTGACCCACTGAGAGAAAGAGATAGCATTTCCACATTGGGTCAAATTCCATGTTAACAAATTGTCCCAATACCCCCTTGTTAAGAATATCAAGAGGAATCACATGGGCCTGCTTTTGAATCTTCTTCAAGTCTCCTCGTACAATGGTGATAATAAGAAAACTCACCTCATAGGCTGGTGTAGAAATTTCTGAGTTGAAGAAGATGATGTATGGTGCCAGAGGTGGTAATAATGTCGTGGTGGGAACAGCTCTCATGATGATGGAGGTTTGGAGCTGGTGAAGGTGATGGTGATCATGAACGATGGAGGTGAAAAGTGGTGAAGGTGGTGGTAGGGATGGTGGAAACAATAAACGTGGTGGGAAGAAGATGATGGAGGTGATGGTGATCATGGAAGTAATGGCAGGAATGATGGAGGTGGTGGAGAGGGAAATGAAGGTGGCGATAATGGAAGTGGAGAGGCAGATGGTACTGGTGATGATGGGGAAGGCGATGGTGGTGGTGGAAATGATGGAGGTGGCAGAGGGGGAGATGATGGTGGTGATGGAGGGGGAGATGATGGAGGTGGTGGTGAAAATGATAGATGTAGTAGAAGTGGTGGAGATGATAGAAATGATAGAGGTGGTATCAGTGGTAGTGGTGATGATAGAGGTGGTAGAGATGGTGGTGCTTGTGATAATGGAAGTAGTGGTGGGAACGATGGAGGTAGGAGATGAAGGGAGATAAAGGTAGTGATGCTGGAGAAGGAAATGGTGGTGGTGATTACTGGCAGTGGTGGAGGGGGAGATGGTGAAGCTGACTCCAGCACCCCACTGAGCCCAGGTCTCCTGACTCCAACTCTGGCCCCCATGAGCCTAGGCAGGTCATGACATCATCCTGTAAACTACATGTCAGTCCCCACCCACTCTCCCCACTACGACCGCAGTCACAAGCCAGGAGAAAACCCAAGAAGCAAAAGCAACTGTCCACACCCCTGAGTGGTGGTTAAGGTGACTTAGGCTGCAACGCAGCGGCTCATTGCCCTGGTCTGTGGGCAGACAAACGGCAGCCACAGGGCCCAGTCCTGCCATGCTTGTAGGACCTGTGGATGCAGGAAGCTACTCTCCTGGCCCCTCAGGAGGAAGTAGCCAGGATCTCTCTTCCTTTTGCAAGCCCATAGCCGGGATTCCTCCTCAGGTTCCTGCTAGGTTCTGCGACTTCACGTCTCTGAGCCTCATCTGTAAAATGAGGTGATTTTTCACACCTTGCGGTGCCTTTGGCGACGATGAGACCATATAGAGAAAGTGTCCAGCTCCCCACTACTTTCACTCAAGATATGGTATCTGAATATTTTAATACGTCATCATTATCATCATCTATCTCCAAGTCAGAGGAACAGGAAATAGTAAGAAGGCAATTGTCTCTCACTCAGCAGGTAGGTGGCCTCAAGGACCACCTGAGCCCTGAGCCTAGGGCCTGAGCATCTTGCATGTGACCCAGCTGCACTGCCTCCTCTCTGCAGACCCTAGAGCACCCTCTCTTTCACCACTTCTAGTCTCAGACCACAAGTTTCTCATCCCCAAGGCCAGACCACATGTCTCGATTTATGACAAAACCATGAAAACATTCACTAAATCAGTTTCCCAAGTGTGGCTCCTGTACTGCCCTGCCGGTAACCAGATAACTGGAGAGGAGGGGTTCACCTACAGGCTTTAAATGACAGTGAATCCCGTGGCAAGAGAGTTACCTTTCAATTCTTCGTCATCATCGCCATCATCGTTATACTGGTCACACCATATGATGTGGCTATTTTGTAGATTAAAACAGACAGATATCAGCAACGTCATATGCCTCAGCCTAATCAGATATTTTAGACACACAAGAAGTTATAACGAATAAGAATAGGAATCGGTATGTAATCGCCATTCTGCTAATGAAATAAAACATTAAATTTTTATCTAAGTCCCCTTGAATCCCTCCGCGATGCTGCTCCCCTTCTTCCCTCTCACGGCCACGCCCCTTCACTCTAGAAATAACCAGTCTCCGAATTGACAGTTGATCATTTTCATGCACATCCTCCCCTTGTATGTACCGCATCCCTAGACAGTACTTTGCAGACTGCAATTGGTTTTACGCTTGTTATGTTGTTGAACTTGGCATGTTAACGTATGTAGCCCTGGTTCATGTATTTTAGCTACTGTGTGAGATTCCATTGTAGCAATATATATTTTTTGAATTTTATTTATTTATTTTTTTATGCAGCAGGTTCTTATTAGTTATCTATTTTATACATATTAGTGTATATGTAGCAATACCCAGTCTTCTTTGGAAACATATTTAGGTTGTTTCTAGGTTCTTAGGGTGATTTTTTATGGGTCAATGAAATGACTACCTTCTTTCATTGGTTTTCGTTCATACATGTGAAGTTTCAACTTTTAATAATAAAATCCAATAGCTTTGATTCTATAATCATAAAACCTTGCTTCACGTATCATTTTCATGTCTCCAAAGTCTTCAGCCACACAAAACATCGTAAGGACTCATTGACTCTACGCTCGGTTACATCACACAGGACAGACCTAATCAAGTCACAAACACTCAAGGATGAATTACATATATGCACAGTGTATTTGTCGCTGTTCATAAATTTTATAATGCCTTTCTCTCTGAGATAGACATTCTTAAGCCTTAGACACAATATATAGAAATTTTCCATTAGCATAAAAAGCATCCAACTTTGTAACAATAATCATATAATCTTAAAAAACCTAGAATACAACCAGAATTGGGAATGGAACTCAGACTCTCCAACCTCTTGCTATACTCCAAATAGCTGCCTTCCACGAGGCAAGTTTAATGTGGTCATTTTACCACTGTGGGATTGTCAAACAGAAGCCATTTAAAGACATTATCCTTCAATACACATAAAGATGGACGGCACTTTTCTTTAAAATTATCAGTTTTTCGTGGAAGTACAGTCAGATAGCCTTCTTGACACAATCGTCACACATGTGACGATTCTGGAAGGAATTACAGGTAGGCAATCATAATGACCAATGCCACAAAAGGGATAGAGATTATACTGTCAGCTGAGCTCGTGAGAAGATTCTGGAATGCCTATATCAGAATTCAGAGCCCTTGGTAACCTGTTTTAAGGTTCTCTTCTGAGAAATATAACACCCTCATGGATTTAGCAGCTTTTGGATTCATCTTTGTGTGTAACACCTTACTATCATGAGACAGAAGGATATGAAATTGTAAAGACGCAACCATTAACCCTTTAAAACTTGTACTATATCTCAAAGTAATTGATTTGACTGACTCCATTTTTAACAGCCATTAAATTCCTTCACTCTGATTGGGTCCATTATGTGCAGTTCATTAAATCCGCATGTGTCCCAGAATGCTTATAAAAGACATTCATCTCTATTCTATGTTGATTGTTATTTCTTATTTTTTGCCATCACAAATAATGCCGCTTGGTGTGTCCTGCACATGTGTAAGAATTTTCTTGGGTTATATGGTGAGGAGTGGAAATACTGGGTATGTACTTCTCCCATTTCAATAGGTATTGCCAAAGGGTTACCCTGGATGATCACACTACTCTAAGTGCTCTCCAGCCGAGTAGGTGAGTTCTTGTTTTTCTACATCCTTAGTGGTAGCTTTTTAAATTTTTACTAGTTTTCTGATGCAGACAGCTTCAGCTAGGTGCTGGTCTACCTTTAACCCCTGCGTAACACTTGCTAACCACCCTTTGTCACAAAGAGACATTGGCCCTCAGGATCAGAAACTTCAACAAGCAGCAGAATATAAACATCATTTTACCTTCCATCCGTTTATCACTATTCTTGGGCAAGTGATAAGACTTTCCAACTGTGATAGGAATATGAAATTTCCTTTTATGATATATTAAAGAAATAATCCAGATTAAAGTAAAGTATCAGGTAAATAATAGCACACATTGCATGTGATTATAAGAAAAAAGTCTTACAGGGAGATCTGAATGACTGTAGACAGAGGAAATGCTGAGCTCATGACTAATCACAAGGGAATACTGTGGAGCTCTGGGACCAGTGGGTTCTGCAGCAAGGTAACACCTCCCTATAAACAGCAGCATTTCAGAACTGAAAGAAATTCTAGGGATCATGTAATCTGACCTACTATTTCACATGTGATGAAATAGTGGGCCAGAGAGAGGAAATGTATTGCTTGTGGTGGCACAGTGAGTCAGTGACCAAGTAGAAGCTGACATTCCGATTTTCCTGACTAAGCATGTGACCTGGTAGTGGACTGGATTGATAGGAAAGAGGAAGGTAGCCTTGGAAATGGCTAGGAAAAGCTACCCTAGTCCCTGGTTCCGTGCACCCAGTGTTTGCTGTTTCATTATCCATCATCTCCACCTTGGAGGCTTGGGGATGGATTCTCACGCTCTGGTTCTCATCCCCACCTTGGGATGTTTGATGGAGACTTACGGCCCTGTTCTTATCCCCGCGTTGGATGCTGGGGGATGGATTCTCAGGCCTGGTCCTCTCTCTCAAGTGCCTCAGAGGTGAGGTACTTTAGAACACGGTTTCCTTATTGCTCTCAGCAACTGACCCACCTGCCATCTTCTCCACAACCATGGCTGAAGATGCCATCTATTCCTTCTGTTAAAATTCTCTTTTGGCCCCCTTCTTTCCTACCTAATGAGTTTTAAGCTCTCAAGTCTCCTCTTTTTCTCTCAGGGATAATTGATGGGCATTACCACCTTGTCCAAGAAACTGTGTGGTCTTCCAACTGCTGGGGAAAGAAATCTCAGAAAGAAAGGAGAAGTGGGGGTAAAAGTTTCCTCTTCCTCTCTAGCTGCAGTAAAGCACACACTTTTGTGCATCACAAAGTTAGTTCTGATGAAACTGAGAACATTTGCACAGGTATCTACCTCATTCTTTTGTCATGGGGGAAGACCTGTGTGAAGATGTAAAACTTTGTCTTGTGATTGTAAAACTATTCTTAAAAGTATTATTTGCAGGCTTCCCTGGTGGCGCAGTGGTTGAGAATCTGCCTGCTAATGCAGGGGACACGGGTTCGCGCCCTGGTCTGGGAAGATCCCACGTGCCGCGGAGCAACTAGGCCCGTGAGCCACAACTACTGAGCCTGCGCGTCTGGAGCCTGTGCTCCGCAACAAGAGAGGCCGCGACAGTGAGAGGCCCGCGCACCGCGATGAAGAGTGGCCCCCGCTTGCCACAACTAGAGAAAGCCCTTGCACAGAAACGAAGACCCAACAGAGCCAAAAATAAAAAAAAATAAATTAATTAAATGAAGGCTCAACATTAAAAAAAAAAAAGTATTATTTGCATAAAGAAGTACAAGATACCCAGCCTGCAAAATTAGTAATTTTCCCTGTGAATTATGACTTTAATGCCTAAAAAGTGTGCAATTTTGATTATCTTAATTGATAATTTGTTGCCAGGAGGATAATATTTACATCTACATCTCTGTTTGCTTAAAAGTATAAGTACTTTATTATGTGAGAAAAGCTTTAGAATTTCTATCTTCTACTTCTCTGCCTTCGCCTTTATACATAAAATTTATAATGTCATGATCTTGTTGGACTGCTTATTCAAGCCAAGAGTTGAATCCATCTCATTTAAAATTCTGTATTAATTTCAAATTGCTGCTTAGCTATAACTTTTTGCATGATGTTTTAGTGGTTGTCCAAGGGCTTTTAATATACATCTTCCATTCTCCCAACCTACATAGAGGTAATATTGTACCACTTCATATATAGAAACCTTGCTACCATATGGGTCCAATAACCACCCTGTATGCTATATCACCCTTTATGGTATAGACTTCATATGTATCATATCTACATATATTTAAAATCACAAGATAGTACCATACCTTTTGCTTTAAGCAGTTATGTTTTTAAATAAATGAAGAGGAAAAGAAGCAATCTTTTATACTTACCCAGAGATTACTATTCCTGATGCTCCTCAGTCTGTCCTGTAGAGCTGAGTTTCTAACTGATATCATTTTCCTTCCGTCTAAAGAACTTATTTTAGCATTTCTTATAATGCAGGTCTGTTGCAACACATTCTTGTAGTCTTTTAAATCTGAAAATATCTATTTTTCCTGCATTCTGGGGGGATATTTTCACTGTGTTTAGAAATCTGGGTTGACAATTTTTTTTCTTCTCGGTTTTTCCGAGATACTGTTCCACTGTCTTCTGGCCTCCATGATTTGTAAGGAGAAGTCGGTGATTATTCACGTGCCCCACTGGATGTAATGTGTTCTTTTGATCTGGCTGCTTTCATGAGTTTCTCCTTATCTATGGTTTTCAGCAGTTTGATTATGATGTGCCTAGGTGTGGATTCCCTTGTATTTGTCCTGCTGAGTTTCATGGTTTTCTTGCTGTTTTCTTTTCACCAAATTTGAGAAGTTTATTTCTTCAAATCTTTTTTCTACCCCATTCTCTCTCTTTTCCTTCTGTGACTCTAAGTATGTATAAGTTGGACCTTTTGACATTGTCCCACATATCCTTGAAGCTCATTTTTTTTCAATCTTTTTCTCTCTGTTCTTCAGATCAAGTGATTTCTATTGCTGTATCTTAAAGCTTCTTTTGTCATCCCCATTTTACTATTAATCCCGTTCAATTACTTTTAAATTTTCATATATTGTAATTTTCACTTTTATAATTTCCATTTGGTAATTTTTAATATTTTCTGTTTTTCTGCTGAAAGTTCCTATCTTTTTATTTTCATGAGCATATTTTCCTTGACATCCTTTATGTCTTTTTCATTCATGGTTAGAGTCACTGCTTTAAAAAAAATCCTTGCCTGCTAATTTCAACATCTGGGTCATCTTGGGGTCAATTTCCACTGATTGTTCTTTTCTCTTGAGAGTGGGTCCCTATTTCTTACCTCTTTATAGTCAGGTAATTTTGGATGTGCACTGCCCATCACGAATGATATATTGTAAACACTCTGGATTATGTTATAATCCGAACAGGGTTGATTTTGTTGCTGTTGTTGTTTTGGCAGGCTCATATCTTGGCTGGAATCAAATGCATAGTCTCCTACCCCACCCCACCCCCATAGTAGGTTGCAACTCAAGTCTCAGCCCAGCTCCTTTAGCCTTAGTTGAGTTGTTTGGAGTCTGCCCATGAATGCATGAATGAGCAAGAATATGAATGAGCCATGAATTCAAGGTTCAGGGGTGAGCCAGATACTTGGGCAGTTTATACACAGAATTTGGAGCAACTTCTGTCTTTCTCCTTCCTGGAATTTCTACTCTCACTTTCCAGCTACGATTGTTATCCCAAATTCTGTCCTCTGGTTATTCAGGGCAGTAAAACTTTTCATTTTTTACAGAATTTTAGTTGCCCTGCACAGCACTAATTGAGACCTCTTTGAGCTGAGCTAATGAGCTGGGAATTCACCGGTGATATTCTTGTCTTCCACATATGGACTCCCTTCCAGTGTCTGCCTGCTCTAGTCACTCCCCAGGGCCTTCAGGTAGTCATTTTTTATAACCTCCCCCCTGCCCCACCAGAGTTTATAGTTGTCATTTATGGTAGAGTTAGTCAGATAGGAGCTCTCACCCATACTGGAAGTGGAAATCCCTATTTGTCTCATTGAAACAAACAATGCAAATGGTCCCATCTGAGAGATGGTAAAGCTGAGGCCAGGAGAGGAAACCAGGTCACAGTGTGTTTCTGGAAGAGCAATCAACTATGATTTTAAAGAAAAGGTGGGGGTTGGGGTTTTTCAGGGTAGAATCCTACAACAGACTGGCTCCTATGCAAAGCCTCTGTTTTGTGTGTTGGTAAATTGGGGATAATATTAGTATAGAGTCAATGTTCATGAAGTGCTTACTACGGCCAGTACTAAGCACTTTAAAGGCATTATCTCTTTTAATCCTCAAGACAACTTGATGAGATTGAATTACTTTTTTTTTTTTTGCCTTTCACTGCTGCAGCCTCTCCCATTGCGGAGCACAGGCTCCGGACGCGCAGGCTCAGGGACCATGGCTGATGGGCCCAGCCGCTCCGCGGCATGTGAGATCTTCCCGGACCGGGGCACAAACCCGTGTCCCCTGCATCGGCAGGCGGACTCTCAACCACTGCGCCACCAGGGAAGCCCGAATTACTTTTATCGGGGGATTCTTCAGAGGAAGAGTCTGAGGTTTAGTGAGGTAGGTTGAGCCCAAGGTGACACAGCTGTTTGCATGATTAATCAATAATAATAATGGCTCATATTTATTGAACTCAGGTGTATTGAGCTATTATCAAGTTGTAGATAATGTGCTAGGTACTCTACATGCATTATCTTATTTAATCCTCCCTACAACTCTAAGAGGTAAGTACTATTATTATCACTACATCTTTTCAGATGGAGAAATGGGGGCAAGAAGAGGCTAAGTAACGTGCCCAATATCAAGTAATCTGGGATTTGAACACAGGCAGATTGGCTCCAAACCCAACTGCTTAACCTCTACGCCCCAATGCCTTCTTGTTATGATATAACATCTAAAAAGGCTTATCACCTCATAGGTCCTCAAAGAGGCAAGCCCCCTTCCTCTTAGTGTAATAAACACTGGATTGGATCTAAAGGAGTCCACAAAGCTGTGAGCTTCTCTGGTACATGCGCATGAGTGGTACCAGCGAATATCTATGGGGTGTAAATCAGCCCCAGAACCCACTTCCATTAATTCATCAGGCAACCCCAGCCTAACGTGCAAATGAGGAAATCCTCCTAAGCAGGAATGAACTGCAATAAACTGCAGAGGTTCCCTCATCCTGTTTCTCACTTCAAGTTTTGGATGCTGCAAGTCGGGTGAGCAGAGGTCCCAGGCGTTGTCCCGGGCAGCCCTGCATCCGAGAGCTACCATGAATCACTTCCAGACCATCCTGAGTCAGGTCCGGATGCTGCTCTCCAGCCATCGGCCGAGCCAAGTGCAGGCGCTTCTGGACAACCTGCTGGCAGAGGATCTTCTCTCCAGGGAGTACCACTACGCCCTGCTCCATGAGCCTGATGGTGAGGCTCTGGCCAGGAAGATCTCCTTGACCCTGATGGAGAAAGGAGACCCAGACTTGGCCCCCTTGGGGTGGATCTGGAGTGGGCTGCAGGCCCCGGCAGCCGAGAGGGACTCCGGCTACAAGGACCCTGGGGGTAAGTGCCATCCCCTTTTCTCATGGAGCAACGCCTGGCTGCAGGCAGCTCAGGGATTTTCCCTCTACTCTCTGAAAAGGAAGTCAATGTGATCATCCGGGTCCCAAGTTGGAAAGGCAGACTTGGACAGGAATCAAGGTCCCTGGTTGAGCTGGCAGGAGCAACAAGTGGAGAGCTCAGGCTGTGATGCTGAGGGCACTGGAGAAACAGTGTGCTCCCCACTCTACTTAAAAGTAAACTGTCCACGTGGCCAAATGCCCACTTGGGTCACTCTCTGAGCCACCTTGATACCTTAGGCAGGATGCAAGGCACCGGTGAGGGGCACAGATGGACAAATCAGCTATTGCCTGCAAGTGGGGAAGACAGGTGCAGGCACAATCAGTGTGTGGAAAAATAGGTTGCCACGGAGAGGAAGGGCCGAAGAGCCGGGGAGCAGAGATTGCCGTGTGCGTGTGTGCGTATGTGTGCATGCGTGCAAGAGTGCATGTGTGTGCAGGTGCACGTATGTGTGGGCATATGCTTGCATGTGTGTGTACTTGTCTGTGCGTGTGTGTGTATGTGTGCACGTGTGTGTGTGCATCTGGGTCGTGGAGAGAGACAGAAACTGAAAGACAGACAGGGAGAGAGAGACAGGGAGGGAGAGACAGAAATGGAGATGGAGAGAAGGAGGGAAGAAGGGAGGGAGGATGGGAGGATGGGAGGAAAGAAGAGAGATGGAAAGAGGAAGAGAAAGAGGGAGATGGTGGGGGAAAGAGAGAGAGACAGAAGAGGAACCAGACTGCAGAGAGAGAGTGTCTTATTTTTTAAAAGTACTGATAGCGATTGATGCATCTTAAATCAGGAAAACAAGCCTATACCATACCGTTTCCACTCACACCCTTGGCTCCCCAAACATTTTAGATCTTCCTTCCCAGTTCCAAAGAGGTTCTCACTTCAATGCAAACAACAGTCTTCCTAAAGACACACGTCTTTCAGTCTCCTCTGCGTAGATCTGAGCTTTTCCAATTTTATGAGCTGGTGTCATAAACTCTAGTCCTTCTTGGTCCTTTCATGGCTCTGGAGTAACTTGAAACAAGATAATCACAATGATTCACATTTATTGAGTATTTACCGTGCGCCAGGCTCAGCCTAAGCCAGCAGGTAGTTCTCACATCCACCCTAAATGCTTTGATGATCTCCAACCGTATTTTACGCAGAAAGAAAAAACAGAGGCTGCCCAGAAGTGACCAACCCCAGTCCCCAGCTGGGAAGTGGTGGAGGCTGGATTTGAAGGCAGACAAGCTTTTAGCCTCAATCTGACCTTGAGGGGTAAAAAAGCCCCTTGATGATTTTGCCATGGGCACCAGGGCTTTGAAGGCATTTCTCCAACTCTTCTGCCAAGATACAAATTTACATAGGGTTGGCTGTCCTCCTGGATGAACTCTCACTCAGATGGTCTCTATCTATTCCTCGGACACATCTTTTACTCTCCCCCTCGTAACATATCCCTGGGGGGCTGGGGCATCTTTACCAGCTGAACTATCTCCCTGACTTCTTAATGGGAATGCAAGAGGCCTATGTGGTCGTTTCTTTTTTTTTTTTTAACTTTTTATTTTATAGTGGAGTATAGTTGATTAACAATGTTGTGTTAGTTTCAGGTGCACAGCAAAGTGGCTCAGTTATACATATACATGTATTTATTCTTTTTCAAATTCTTTTCCCATTTAGGTTGTTACATAATATTGAGCAGAGATCTCTGTGCTATACAGTAGGCCCTTGTTGCTTATCTGTTTTAAATACAGCAGTGTGTACATGTCAGTCCTAAAGATGATACCAGAAAACCACCAGAGCTCATCAATGAATTCGGTAAAGTTGCAGGTTACAAACTTAGTACACAAAAATCTATCGCATTTCTATATACTAACAATGAAAGATCAGAAAGAGAAATTAAAGAAACAGTCCATTTACCATCACATCAAAAAGAATAAAATACCTAGGAATAAATCTACCTAAGGAGGCAAAAACCTATACTCCGAAAACTATAAGACACTAATGAAAAGAAATGGAAGACAACACAAACAACCTATGCGGTTTTGACGCAGGTGCAGATGCCAACTTCCGGGGATGTCAAAGCCTTCCTCCCTCCTTGACTCGCCCCCTGCAAACTGCAGGCTCCTTCATACCGCAGGCTACCCAACACCTCTGCCCTGCCCTCCTCTCTCTGCGAGGGCTGGTTCCTGTTATTAAACTCCATTTCCTCCCTGGGGACATAATATTTTTATTTCTGATCCCACGTGACTCTAGAAATGGAACTGGGCTCAGGGCACTGTGGGCTTCAGAGGCTGGGAGACAAGGAAGGATAAATCGCTTCCTTTCCCCGTTGCTTACCTCCCCCTCTTCCAGGCCAGCTACCCCCAGGCATGAAAGACTCAACTGTAAGGACTACAGGCAGGTGTGATGCTTTGGGGCAGGGAGAAGAAGCAGCCTTCAGAGCGGGAGAAGGGGAACCGGGGAAGAGAATTGTGGGGTTTATAAATAAAGGGCACCGACTTTAGTTTCAACAGGGGTTCAGAAAAGGAAATCAGTGTGTGAAGTTTCTGTCACTCTCTCTACAACCCTATCAGGATCTTCACCCTCCGCCGCTCTAAACTCTGCTCCGACTTCCCGTGTCACTCAGAGGAAAGCTAAATCTGGACGATTCCCACAAGGCCCTTCATGATCTGGCTTTCATCACTGCTCTGCTCCCATCCTGTACTCCTGCCTTCTCATCTTCTCCAGACGTGCTGGCACCCTCACTGTCCCTGGGACAGGACAGGCACGCTCTCTGCCACAGGACCTCTGCACGTGCCATACCCTCTATCTGAACCACTCTTTTCTCCAGATATCCTCTTGGCCAACATCCTTGAATCCTTCAGATCTTTGCTCAGATGTCACCTTCTCAGGGATACCTATCCTGATCATTCCATTTAGAATTGCAACTCCGCCTTCACACTCTGAGAAGTGGCCCCCTCCCCCATTGACACATTCACCTTCTATATACTTTACTTTTGTATTACATTTGTTGTTTGTTTGTTTGTTTTTGGCTGCACCACGAGGCTTGTGGTTTCTTAGTTCCCCGACCAGGGATTGAACTCGAGCCCTCAGCAATGAGAGTGTGGAGTCCTAACCACTAGACTGCCAGGGAATTCCCTATGTTTGTTGTTTATTGTCTGACTCCCTCACCGGAAAATAAGCTCCCTGTGGGCAGGGATCTATGCTTTCATCACGGATGCATCCCAAACGCATAACACAGTGCCTGGCAAAGGATAGGTGTGCGATATGTGTTTGTTAAATATTAGACTGAGGGATGGTAGATGGATGGATGGATGGGTGGGTGATGAGTGGATAGGTGGGTGGGTGGATAGGTGAATGGTTGATGGGTGGTGAATAGGTGGATGGGGGATGGATAGGTGGGTAGATGGTTAGGTGGATGGGTGATGGGAGTCTGGGTGGGTAGGTGGCTGGGCGATGATTGGATGGGGAATGGCTGGGTGGGGTACAGGGAAATGGTTGATGGGTAGGTGGGTAGGTGGATGGGTGATATGTGGGTGGGTGCGTGGTGGCTTGTGTAGTCCCATTACTCTCACTTTACAGGTAAGTGCACTGAGGCACAGGGAGGTTAAGTGATTTGCCTCGCTCATGGCCTAGGAGTGGGGGGCTATGAGATATTGGATCTCATGAGTCTGGATCTCTCGCTGCACTTTCTGTTTGGCTGCCTCTTCTGCATAACCTAAAGGGATACCGTAAGTGTACCCCAAACAGGCTGACCACCTTCAAACTGAAACCAGCCCGATGATTCAGAAGTCACCTTTAGATATGCTTCAGTTGCAATCGTGTAGGAAGCCCACTTCTGGGGACGTGACCTTGGGGATTGACTCTACTGCTCAGAGCAGCACATGTGCATCCTGCCCATAGGCAAGCTCGGGGGAGGCCCAAGAGTCCTGGCAGAGCTCAGCAGCCCGATTGGGGAATCAAAGCAAACACTCAGGCAGTCTTTGGCTGACAGTGGCTGACAACACCTGGAGGACAAGCAGATGCCAGAGAAGAGAGGTTTTAGATGGCAGTGATGGAAAAAGAACCAGGCGGGAAGCTGGACAGCTCTGGTTCTGAGGCCATGCTCTGCTGCTGCTTACCAACTGTGTAACCTTGGCCACGTGCCTGAACCACTCTGACCCTCGGTTTCTTCATCTCTAAAATGGGAGTGGTGATATAAACCTCCCAGGGTTATAGTGAGGGTTAAATGAGATGGTAACTGGTAAACCATCCAAGGCGGTTCTTGGCAGATAACTCCAGGAATGTTGGACAGGGGGAAGATATACCAGGGGTTTGAGTCTGCAGCCTCATTGGGGCCCCCATGTCATATCTAGACAGCTACTCCAGTGCTGAGGGCTTGGTGCTCTGTGCATCTGAGAAATGGGCCAATGTGCCCCCCACCCTCAAGTTGGCACATTAGTTAAGCACATGGGCTGTGGCCTCCATGCCAGCTGTGACTCCCTGATTCCAAGGGCTATGACAGTGAGCCCTTCCTGGGACCCCTCTGGGCCTCAGTTTCCGCATCTGTAAAATGGAGGTGATACTAGCATCCAGAGTGGCTATTCTGAGAATTCAGTGACATCATCCAGAATAAGGCACTTACTTGCAATATAAGGCACTTGCAATAATTCCCGGCAAGAGGAAAGCTCGTTCTGACTCGTCAGCCTCGAGGGTGGCATTTGGGGTAACCACAGACCCAAGGCACACAGAAGGATGACTGTGGCAAGATAAGACCCAGCCGACCTCAGGCTTGTGAATGGAGGCACAGCGGTGCTTCTGGGGTGAGCTTTCTCAGAGGCTGTAGGACGCCCCTGCTATGGTTTTATACATTATTGTTTTCCTCGGCTTTCCTTTGCTGGTTTGTCGCTCTATGTCTTCACGATGTGGTACTTTTGCCCGTGAAGACTCTGTTCTAGGAACCACAGAACAAAGACTCCTTCTAGGATGTTGCCTGATTTATTGGAAAGGGAGGGACACACCCCAGGCTGCTAAGCTCTTCCTCCCACTTCCTTCCCCATTTGCCTCTTAGGATGAGAGTCCCCAGAGCCAGGACTCAGAGGGGAGGGGGGCAGCGCCCTCCCTTTCTCTGACACCTTCCTTTCCCCAAACCTGTTCCTGCTCTGATCCCTGATCAGGGAGCCTCTGTGGACTCCTGGAAGGAGATGTGTTGGCAAGGACCACTTGTTTTTTCACCCTGAGTAGCTTCCCATCTGGTCAGACCTACTTCACCTTCACCCGCAGGAGCCGCAGAAGTAGAAGCACCTGCATTGGAAGTGGGCGCATCCCCATGGGTTTTCCCAGGCTGACCAGTGGCCTGTCCTATACTCAGCTTGGCTCCAAGTCTGGCACCTGACTCAACCAGGGACTGTTTCTGTTCTTTGTTGTTACCTTGAGCAGCTCACCTGTGTCCTTACTTACCATTTATTGGTCTCTCCACCTACCTGCCCATCCCCCTACCTGCCTACCCTCAAACTACCTGGTCTACTTAACCACCTACTAATATCTACTTACCGATTCAACAACTTACATCTACTATCTACTTCTATCTACTTATCAATTTATCAATCTTTCATTTATCTGACTGCCTGTATATTTATGTACCAGCTTACTTACCTGCCTTCTTACCTACTAATCCACTTGTACCTTTGCCCACAGACAGGCCTACATTCTCAGATACCTTCCTACCTGCCTAATTTGCCTACATACCAGTTTTTTTCTATCTATTCACCCACCTCTCCACCTATCTCTTTTCCTTTCTTTCTCACCTCCTTTCTTCTCTCCTCCTTAAGCATTTACTTAGCAGCTGCCAGAAATGAGGGGGGTGGTCACAAACAAACATAAGAAAAGACACTTAAAACTTTGTAAGGTAGGACTCTCCATCCATGTGGAACTTGTCTGCCTTGATCATTCAAATCCAAACGCCATCCATTCGCTCAACCAATCTTGGAGTCCTGTGTCTTTTAAATAAGAAAATCAAACACAGTAAGACAGACCTTAAGGACCTTGTGACCTAATCAGAGGCAGCAGGGGGGATACTCATGAAATAGGAAGTTCACCATGTATTGCCAAATACGCGGCAGCAAGTTTGCTAAAAACGAGTAGGGCGGGAGGTTGTCGTTAGCTGGAAAGGTGATGAAAGTGGGAACTTGGGCATTGAAGGATGGCTAAAATACAGCCCAATGGGAGGAGGCAGGAGGGTGGTCCTGGGGTTGGGGGGAGGACGGGGGACCCTCTGCTCGAGCAGAAGTACATAGGTAGGGCCCAGCTGCAGGAAGGGGTAGCAAGCTTTCAGGAATCCTACTTGTAAGACCAAGTTCCCCCATCTCCTCTCCCTGGTACTTGGCAGGGGACCCCAGGCTGGTAACTTTAACAATGCTTCTGACTGCAGCTTTGTCATGCTGGGTCCTGACTTGAGACAAAGAAATTTGGGTGCCCAGGGCAAGGCTGAGAGGGGCCCTCCGTCAGAAGGGAATTGGCTTTATCCTGGGCTCTGGAGAATGGTCACCACCTCTAGGGGAGTTTTGAAGAGGAGCCTCAGCAGGCACGCAGGATGCTTTAATAGGAAGATACCCTGGGGTTGGCTTAACCCCTCAGCCCCCACCCAGTCCTGGAGGCCTGTCACTCCAACTCAGCAACCCCTCTCCTCACCTCCACTGCCTCTGCTGGCATTCAGACCCCCATCGGCTCCTGGCAGAGCACCATGGCTCTCTTCCCTGGTCTACATATACGAGGCCCTCCTGGTGCCGATTTACGGCCTCTACCATCAGTTAAAACACAGGCTAGCACGCGGTCACCCTGCTCAGAAACGCCAGCATGACCAGATTCAGGCCTTGTGGAGTGTGGGTCTGGGGCGGGGGCAGGTGAAGGAGGACATGGGGAGACCAGGTAGCAGACTGCTGCTGTGGTCCAGGTGAGAGATGAGAGCAGCCAAGCAGGTGCACCCCAGGCCCAGGGGACTCTCATTCCAAGCTCGGCCCTGCCACGAAGCTGATTCAAGCTGCCTCGGCCAGGGCCATCAGAGCTGCCTCCCTCTGAGGACAGGAAGTTGGCCTCACTGAATGGCCAGGTGTGCCTCTGCCCGGGCACATCAGGTCAGAGGAAGATGAGACTTCTTGGGACTTCTCATATTCATCATGTCTGTTTTGTTAGCCTAACCAAGCAAGATTGTTTCAAATTGACTCTTAGCTTTCTTATTTGTCTGCCTACTTACCCCCTGGGACTTCTGACAGCAGCAACTGCTTCAAAAATAATCACCATACAAATATAAGCATCATTATCCCCATTTCATACATGGAGAAACTGAGGCCCACACAAAGGAAGTGAGGGGTCCAAGGTCACCCATCCGCTAATAACCACGGGGGCTGGACCATAGCACTTCAGACTCCCAATCCAGTGTTCTTTCTGTAAAAATGAAGTCATTGTTTCCCAATCGTCATTCATTTTGGTTCCACCCTCATGATTTCTTTTCACCACCTACGCTATTCTTAGCTGGACAGTTGTTGTTTTTTTTTTCCAAACTACTCACATCTTTTTTTCAACTTTATTTCCCAAGGAAAATTTATGTCCACCATAAATGAAAAAGAATGCCACACACAGAAGGTAACTATGAAACAGGAGAGCAGAATAACGTTATTCCATTCTAGCCAGACACTGATGTCTACGGAAGGCTTGAGGCTGGGGGCTGCTCTCTGTGAAATAGGTGGATCACGCATTAGAAGAGGTGTTAAAAGCTCCTTAGCCCCAAACTGAGACTTTCTTCTCAAGGTTTCCAGGAGCCTGGGCAGAGAGTTAAAAAGGCGCTAACTTTCTCCCTGCGTGCGACTGACAGTCTCTCTGCCACATCTAGGTGGTACCCCCAAACCACGTGGCTATAAGTATACCATATTTGGGGGTAAGACCTTTTTATGTGTAATTTATGTTTTAGTCCAATGTTCTTAGAATAAAAATGATGAGTGGACCACTCGTGTTCTCCAAGGAAATTCAGGGCAATTTGGTGTGGGGGTGGGATGGTGGATGCGAGTGGAATCCCGGGAGTTTGCTGGAAGCTAGTTCAGCTTGTCTTGAGGCATTTGTGGGGCTCTGACCACGGCCCCATCCTGCAGAGGATGGCAGATATTGGCAGCTGGCACCAGCGTGGCTCCACTGTGGTTGCCGTTATTCAGAATGTCAGCGTGTTGAAGACCCTCCAATAGACAACTCATAACCTTCTGAGGTCGGTCACCCGATTTGGTCCAAAACAAGGAACTGAAATTAACATCAGGTGCAAGTCCGTGTTTAAGGGAGCATGGGCAAATTAGAGCATGTCTAGATGCGAGAAATCTGACAGCTCAGACCACCTGGTAGGGTGAGAATTTTCTGCTGGTCCCTTACTTGCTTCCTTTGCATGTTTGCTTAGGCTTGGCGGGCTCCAGACTTTTGTAGGGAGACTGGTCAGAGATGAGGCTGCCTGCTTCTGAGCTGGGCATCCGAAGGCATCGTTGGGCAGGCTGAGGGCAACAGGAGGGGCTGCCAGAGTCCGGGAGCTGCTGCCTCACTCTGTTTCTCACACCATGCGTTGCCTGGCTACGCGCCCAGCCGGGTCCTACCTGCCAGAGCCCCAAGGTAAAAAGGCGGGTGGAAGACGTTGGGGCTGAGAACGCTTCTTGATTTAGGGTGAGGTCTCAGCTCGTCCCACCGTCCCAAATTGTCAGAGACATTGCTCTGAACTGGGGTGTGAGGGTGGCGAGAGGGGTCTTTGTCCTGCTGGGGCTTTTGGAAGAAGTGAGGTGGTTTGCCATTTCCTTCCACTGAGGGACATTCGGTCTGCCCAGATGCCTGGAATGTAAGAGGGCTTTATCAGCCTGAAGGGTACTAAAGGGCTGACTTTCATGGGGCGTGTTGTTAGCTCTCAGCATTCATGACCCGGCTAGGCCAACCACAAGGTCCTCTCTCTGCCAGGTAAACACTGAGGAGCTCGCCCTTGAAAGGTGGAACCCCTGCCAGATCCATCCCATCCCCGGGAAGCAGGGAAACCAAAGCCAGAGTCAGCCCCTTGGTCTAGATGTTGAGCCCCAGCTGGTGAGCAATACAGTCACCTGGACCGATGCTGCCCTCTCCCCAGTTTCCAAACGGTGTTTGGGGGGAAAAGTGGGGGACCGGGGACAGATGATGAGAGACAGCATAGCACAGACATCTGGTACCAGCTCTGAAGGCAGCACGGCAGGTTTGAATCGCAGCTGCACTGTTGCCTGGGTGTGAAGTGACACTGAACAAGTCCCCAACCTACTCTGAGTCTGTTCTCCTGGGCTGTTAAATGCGATTAGGGGGAAACTCTTATTACAAGACAAAAGTGAGGAATCAAAGGGTCTAGCACAGTGCCTGGTGCGTTGTAGGATCTGAAGACACACATAGGAGCCCGTTATTAGTGTGGTTGAGACTGTAGGACTCCTCTTCTCAGATGCTGCTAAAATGTGAGGCTTCCTCTGAACCTACAGATTGATGACAAGTTTGCCAGCTCTGTTGGTTGCAGCCAGAGCTTGTTGGGGGAGTTTTCCAGGGGGAGAGAGAGGTCAGAAGTCACCTTGACCCACCCCTCCCTCAATACCAGATGAGGAAATCCAAACCTGGGAAGGGAGGTGACCTCCCCAAGGTCTCAGGGTGGATGGAGCAGGGGTCCAGGACCTCTGGAAGAGGAAGGGTGAGAGGAAAGCAACTAGGAGGTATGTGGTGATGGGAACTCAGGGCTGCCAGGGCTGAATTTCCAGCCAGGGAAGTTCCTTGAGGAATTCTCTCTTCCTCCCAAGGGCATCTGGCTTCCCAGGAGTAAATGGCTCAGCGAGCAAGCCCCTGTGCCCTGCAGGGGTGGTTTGCCAGCTTCAAGGTAAGGCTGAGGTGGAGGGAAATTGAGGGCCAGACAGGGGTGTGGGTGAGCTCCCTGCAAACCAGGGCTTGTATATCATATGCCTACGGGCAGGCTGCCTCCTCCAAAGCTGGGCACTGGCCATTTTTAGGAGCTGATTAGACGCTCCAGGGAGTGTGGGGGGTGGACTAGGCGCTTCTGAGAAAGCACATGGCAGGCGCAGCAGGAGGAGGCTCGGGTGCCTGCTTACTCCCCAGCTTGGGCTGGCCCAAGCCCCTTGCTGCAGAGAGAAAGTGAAAGAGAAAAAGGGCAGCCACAGTGGGTGGAGCTGGGGTGGCCAGACGACTGCTCTCCCCAAGCTCGCTCGCTCACCGCAGCCCCAGAGCTGGCGGGAGGGAGAAGCCACTGGCAGCGCGCGGGAGTCCAGGGAACAGCGGCAGGTAACCAAAGTCCCCTTAGCAGCCCCTGAAGTGGGGCTGGGAATAGAGGTTCAGAGACTGGTAGCTACCTGCCTGAGATCACACAGCAAGGCTGGGAAGAGAAGGAAGGTAATGTGCGGAGTGCACACCCTAGAAACTCCTCGTTTCCAGCATCCCTGGAAGGATTCCACGCAGGAACTGGGAGCGGGGAACCCGGAGCTGGGCTGCCTTGCGCAGAGCACCGGGGCCCAGGGGAGGCGGCGGGGAGAGCCGGTGGGAGCGGCAGCGTCTGCAGAGAGATTGGGACACAGAAGGAGCACGCAGAGAAGGGAGGCGGTGTGGCCAAACGATCAGTAGACAGTCTCCCTGCGGGTCCTAGAATCTGAAGAAGCGCCTAGGGCCGCGTGGAGGGAGACACAGGCTTTTCTTCTATGGGGAACCTAGGACCGGGGCTGCCCTTCTCTGAGCCTCAGCTTCCCTCTTGAATCACGTTCCCGCTCTGACTCTGGAGTCTGGGTACCCGGCCCTCTTGGTGGGGTCCCCAGCGCAGGGAGGGCTATGGGGAGACATTTAAACGCCGGATTGGAGAAATCCTCACTTCTCTTTTACCATCTTGGGGGGCAGGGTCTTTCCTGGACTCTGTTTGACAGTCCGCATCTCTACCGCAAGTTGGGGTCCTGAGCCACATCCTCTAAGGAGAGAAACTAAGGGCCTCCGGAAAGGGATTGGGGTGGGGCTGTCCGGGGTCCCAGAATATCAGAATTGGAGCCACCATGTCTAGCTCTGTCTGGGACCCTTAAAACCGCAGTTCTCGCTTGAGTCCCACAGCATCTCTCTCCACCCTAGGTGACACATGGGAGGGGACATAAGTGCCCCACCTCCAGTTGCGGCCAGGAGTTCCTAAATTTGACAGGAAGTCTTCCATCTATGTGCCACTCCACTCCACCCCCCCAAAAAAGAAATACCATTCCCAGCCACTCAGAAAGTTAAGGAAATTAGTGCTTCTTGCTCTAGGGCTTGGTGGAGCTGAAAATGGAGAAGATGAGACCCCAGCAAATCATCACTTTCCAAATCCCAGCCTGCCTTAGGCAAGGACCTGGTCTCCAAGATCCCAGAATATGGAGTGGAAGGGTCCTCAGAGACGACTGAGCCAGGGGATCCCAGGCTTCCCACACGTGGGAATCACCCAGAAGGCTGTTTAGAGTGCGGGTTCCCAGCCCCCACCCCCAGATCCCATTGACTGGGCCTGGGGTGGCGCCTCCAATGGCAGGTTAACTGGCTATGGGATGTGTGTGTGTGTGTGTGTGTGTGTGTGTGTGTGTGATTCCTATCTCAGAGGTCCAGAGGTCATACATACATTGAAAGGCACTGAGGTCCAACCCCAGTACCTACTCCATGTTACAAAACCTCTGGGGACTTCCTGGGAGGTTTTGTCAAAGTCCACATAGCCAAGTTATTAGCGGAACCAGAATTTGAAACCAGGTCCACTGAGAGCCCATCCAGTACCTGGGCGGAGGTGTGAGCCTCCACAAATACAGGGCAGGTCCTGGATAGTCAGAGGGAGACTTGTTGATACAGCAAAGTCTGTCTGATGGCAGGGACCTGGCATCTAGTACCTTGTGGAGAGTAGAATCAGAAAATTAACACAGGGACCCTGCTCCAAGGCCTGGGGTCAGTCTTGGGCAATCAGGGAAGTGGCCTGAGGGAGAGGGTAAACCTTATGTACTTGGCTTTCAGACTTGGCATCAGTCACCCTGAGTAACTGACTTCCCCTCCCGAGGGGCAGCTATAAGAAAAGACGCAAGTGCTTTCTTGATCATTTCCTGACCTGCACAGAAGCACTTTGCAAAAACCACCAAAGAATACACATGTGCCTGTTGTAACCCTTACAGATTCTAGAGGGATCGTTTAGAAAGATCTGAGAGGTTGTCATTGGGCACACGTCCGTTGTGTTTCCAGAGACTTTGGCACATACGTGATCCATGGTCCAAGGACAATTCTCAGAGAAGCCTTGATTGACACTGGTTCTCACAGGGAGGACATTGGTGCTTTTCTGGTTCTCTTCTAATCCTCCTTTCTTTGTGAGTAGGCATGATGGCAGCGCTCTAATACTAATGTTTCTTTTTAACAAAGTGGGCGGGCAGCTGATATTAATTTGATAACATTGTTTTGCTTTCAATGGCAAGTGAGACTGCAGTTTTTGTTTTGGGGTTTTTTTTTCATGCAAGGTAGTGAAAGAAAGTTTTCATCTTTTTTAAACATAAAATTTAGCAAGGTAATCATTTTTAAGTGTACAATTCAACGGCATTAAGTACATTCACGATGTTGTACAGCCATCACCACCATCCATCTCCTAAACTTTTTCATGGTCCAAGCTGAAACTCTGTCCCCATTAAGCACTAACTCCCCATTCTCCCCTTGCCCCCCGGCCCTGGCAACCACCCTTTCACTTTCTGTTTCTATGAGTTTGACCACTCTAGGTGACTCACATAAGTGGAATTATACAACATTTGTTCTTTTGTGTCTGGCTTTTTTCACTTGGCATAACATCTTCAAGGTTCAACCATGTTGCAGCATGTGTCGAAACTTCATTCCTTTTCATGGCTGAATAATATTCCATTGTGTGGATGGACTACATTTTCTCTAGCCATTCATCTGTCAGCGGACACTTGGGTTGTTTCCATCTTTTGTCTTTTGTGAATAGTGCTGCTACAAACATTTGTGGACAAGTATGTATTTGCATTCCTGTTTTTAATTCTAGAAAATTTTCTTTTAAAATAAATATGTTTGGGTTTTTTTCAAGTTAATTTAAGGAAAATGCTTGGGTAGATTATACAATTTACCCAAGGTGGTATGCAGATATGACCAAAAAAACTGTAAAGGAGGTAGGCGAATGATGTCTGAAGTTTGGAAGACTCTGGATTAGCGGAAAGACCTAGTAGCTCTTGTAACAATCTAGGCTCGGGGGATGGGGCTACTAGGTCAAGGGGATGGCTGCTGAGGGACTTTTGGAAGGAAAAATATAGGAATTGGGGACCAACCTAACCTAAGCGCAGAGTCTTGGGGTTTCCAGCTGGGGAGAAGTAGAAAGGTGGTAGAAATGCAGGGTCTGGAAGGTTCCCTTGGAGGAAGGAAAAGCCATAGAGCCATGCAAACTGAGAGGCAATGTCTTCTCGGCAAGTGGACACTCAGGCTGCCTTGGAAATAAAACCTATCTAAGTTCTCAGTCACCACAAGGCAAGTGTGTGTATGTGAGTGTGTTGGAGGAGGGGGTGCCCAAGGGCGATGCTCATGTAAAAATACAGATTTCTGGACCCCACCCCAGACTTACGGTCAGAACCTCAGGGGGTGAGGTCCAGCTGCCGTGTGTTTAGCACCCACTTCAGGCAATTTTGATTCACAGCCAAGCTTGCCAACTGTCATCAGATGCTGGCAGGCAGGGCTAGGATGTGATTTATTTACCTCGGAGTCTCCAGCACGGAGCGAAGGGCCTGCCGCAGGCTTAGGTGCCGTGTTAGGCCAAGCTGGGGGTTAGGACTGGATTTGGGAGCCTGGCTTTGCTAACTGCAGGCACAAGCCCCTCATTCCCCACTCCAGCACCCAGCCCTGGTTTTCTTCCAGGAAAAACTTGTTGGACTCCTTTTCGGCTCACCGACTGCAGCTGGGAAGGTTGGGGCTTGCAGAGGGAAGGCCACGCGCAGGTCGGGGAGGCTTGCGTTCTGGTCAGGCACTGGGGCCCCCTCCTCCCCTGGCTGCAGCTCTTCCAGCTGTCTCCGCCCTCTCCCTCCTCCCCTCCCCCTCCCCCCAGGACCGTCAGGCTCCTCAGCCCCAGTAACTGTGCCATTTACAGGCACGACACTCAACAGCCGAGCTTGTCTTGTTTGAGTTCTAAGATTTTCCAAGTTGTGATGAGGTGGATGTCCTCCAGGGTGTCCAGAGAGGATAGGTGGCTTGCCCAAGGGCTCAGAGGTGGTCTCTGTGGGGTCTTTTGTGGGCTTCCGTATGATTTCCAGGCCCCACCTGAGGAAAAACAGAACCAAGTTGTCTCAGGTGGGCTTCCCTGGGAAGCAGACTTAGAGATGGAGATTTGCACGTGGGACGTTTATTGGGGAGAGGTCTCCAGGTTGGGGAGAGGGCCCCTGGGGGAAAGGGAAGAAGCAGCATTGGGCAGAGTGAGGAGTTGGGCTGCAATACAGTCACAAGAGAGGTCTCAGCCGATCCCGTGGGGAGGGCTGAAGCTGGGACGGCCAGGGTTATCCCAAATTGAGACTCCCAGACCAGACCTTTGCATGCCTACAGGCAGCTATCACTGGATGTGGGTACAGTGATTGGAAAAGGGTGTAACTTTGGGCTATTCCCAGAGAGGTTGTGTTGTTCTTGTTTGTTTGTTTGTTTGTTTTTTCGGCCACACAGCGTGGCATGCAGAATCTTAGTGACCCCACCAGGGATCCAACCCACGCCCCCTGCAGTGCAAGCATGGAGTCTTAACCACTGGACCACCAGGGAAATCCCCCCAGAGAGGTCGAGCTGTGACCTGTGAGCCTGTTGCCCTCTAGCAGTTGGTCCTTAAGGGACTGTAGCACACCACAGAATCTACTACATTTTTTTTTTGAAATTGTCAAATCAGAGAGCATCTGGTGGCCAAGGCTTAAACTGTCATCTGGAGTTGTCTTTTTTACTGTCTTCTGTGCAGCCCCTTTTGGGGAGGGGTGGGTTCTGCTTCCCTCCCCCACCTCACCCCCATCCCCTTTAATTGAATAGCTCCATTATCACCTGTTCTGGGATTTGGGCTCCTTGTACAATTTCATTTGAAAGCCGCTGTTCTAGCATGACATTCTTATTTAACAGATGAGGCCACTGGGGACCAGAGAGGGAAAGGGGCTTGCCCAGGGTCACATAGCCTGTCAGGTGCAGAGCAGGGCACAGATCTCAGGTCTCATGACTCCCTGTGTGGATCCTGCCTCACCAGTCTGTTGTAAACTCAGCGGTCCATAGCTGCATCAGTCCATTTCCCCTGCCCTCACTCCAACTGCTGAGAAGCTCTGTGGAGAGGCGTGGAGCCCATCTTGCTTCCATTTCCAGCTTTCCTGCTCTGAGGCCCCTTTGTCCGGGCACAGGCTAGTCTCAGCCCAGAGAGGCTGGAGAGCTATGATGGAAATGCCAAGATCCTTGAGGGGGCTGGAACTGAGGAGGGCGAGGTGAAGCAGCAGGCTAGGTCCAATGGGGAATAACTCTTTGTGCCCTGTGGTTCCCAGACAGCTTATTTCCTAATCCCTTTTCAGTCTGAGCCAGTGCCAGAGCTGGGAAAACACACCCAGCACCCCAGATACCACAACTCCCATGCTTCCTGCTCCTTCCTCTGTGGAACTGGCCAGTTTGGGCACTCAGGGCCAGTCCCCTCCAAGCCTTTCTGTTGGAAGACACCCTCATGTGCGTCCCAATCCCACCATGGGGCAGGACAGAATTCAGCCCTGCCTTTCCCTTCCCCAATCACCCATCCATCCCATTTCCAGCAGATCAGAGATAGACGTGACCTTAGAAGGCCTGCAGGCCAACAGTTGCAAACCCAAATGCCTAAGGGGCCGTAACTGTGCCCAATGGGACCCAGCAGAATGCAATAGGGAGCAGTGGGGTCTTTGGCAACAATTAATTGTATCTTCTATATGGAGACATTGCGATGGTAATTAAGACACACATATACACACACAAATTGTCTTGGGAAACAAAACACCTAGGCCTATAGGCCTGAGTCACTCTTCATTTTGAATCCATACTCCAAGCCAAGCCCCCTTTGGAGCAGAGGAGGGGCCTACGGTCAGAGTCAGACACAAAAGCCACCCAATTACAATATTTCAAGACCTCTCCTTGTCGCGTCTGCTGGCTCCTATTACATTGGAAGATGTAATAGGAGACACACACACACACACACACACACACACACACACACACACACACACACATATACACACACCTTCCAATCTCCCCGCCT
This sequence comes from Neophocaena asiaeorientalis asiaeorientalis, assembly GCF_003031525.2. Classification (NCBI taxonomy): domain Eukaryota; kingdom Metazoa; phylum Chordata; class Mammalia; order Artiodactyla; family Phocoenidae; genus Neophocaena; species Neophocaena asiaeorientalis. The sequence continues at coordinate 14,682,723 of NW_020173198.1, read as the reverse complement.
GGAGGAAAAGTGACTAGAACCTCCAGCTGCCTTCCAGCCCCATTACCCCTCAGCATTGTCCAATACCTTAGTTTCCACTCTGTCTCTTGTGACCTCCACAAGCCTCTCCAGGAAGTGAAAGTCTTGAGTGAGACCAGCAGTTTCCGGAAGTCCTCTCTGCCTCATTTTCCTGGGTTGCCCCTACTGGACCAGCAACGGGGGCCAGAGCGCTAGGGCTTCCTCCCGTACAGATGGTGCCCACCTTTCCCTGTTCCTCTCCAAGTCCTGCACGTTCTCATCTCCTCCCCCAGGACTGGGGGCTCCTGGGCCCAAATCCCCCCATCCCTGGACAGCCTACTGGGTGGCAAGAGTGCAGTTTTCTTCCTTTTTGAGCATCTACATGTGTCAGGCCTTTTTTGGTGAGCCACAGAAACACAGAAGCCCCATGAGGCTTCCATCGTTTTTGGTTTTGTTTCGTTTTGTTTCTTTTTAACTTCAGGAGCCTTTCAATCTTCAGTTAACTTCATATCTCAATTCGCAGTACACTATGATCTTTGGTCCACATGAGGCGTTAATTTCCCTTTCCCCCATTCTCTTTCCTCTTTCTGGGCACCCATTCGAATGCACTCAGGGTGTATCCTTTTGTTTGCATGTGTTCTTCTTAAATACGTGTTGCTTTCTTTATGTGCCTGTATGTCACTCTGCACACCTAGAATTGGGCTATCAGAGCTCATTCTGCTTCTTACTTTTTCACTCTGTACTATGTTATATATATTTTTAAGATCTGTTTTCGATGTGGCATTTTTAACATCTTTATTGAATTTGTTACAATATTGCTTCTGTTTGATGTTTTGGTTTTTTGGCCACGAGGCATGTGGGATCCCAGCTCCCCAACCAGGGATTGTATCCATACCCCCTGCACCGGAAGGCAGAGTCCTAACCACTGGACTGCCAGGGAAGTCCCTGTACTATGTTATTAAGATCCACCTCCATGTTCACTTGGTCTGTTGCTTCTAATTATTGCATCACCCTCTACAGATTGCAGCAGCTACTTTATACTGTCCTTCCCCTGGCAATAGACACCCAGGTGGCCTCCAACTCCTGGTCACCACAAATAGCACAGAGGTGAGCAACTTCGGATGGGTGTCCTTGTGGAGCCGTGGGAGCATTTCTTTGGTATGTATATACCCAAGAATTGAATCACTGGGTTGTAGGATCTCTGCATCTTTAGGTATTCTGAGTGGTGCCAGGTTGTTCTGCAGGTGGCCACAAACATCCTCTCCCACCAACCCCTTGGCGTTGCCCAGCTTTCTAATTTTTGCCAGTTGTACGGTGGCAAGTGACACCTTGCTGCTTTCGTTCTGGAACTTACATCTTACTAGCACTTCTTGTCTATGTCGCTTTAAGCAAGTCATAGCAACTTACTGAGATTGACGCTATGCCACCTAAAGGCAATAGATTCCACAACTCAGAGAGGCTGAATAACTTATCTGAGGTCTAACAGTTAGTGTGGAACTGTAATTTGAACCCAGAGCTCACACTCTTGCGGAGCACAGGCTCCGGACGCGCAGGCTCAGTGACCATGGCTCATGGGCCCAGCCGCTCTGCGGCATGTGGGATCTTCCCGGACCGGGGCACGAACCCGTGTCCCCTGCATCGGCAGGCGGACTCCCAACCACTGCGCCACCAGGGAAGTCCCCCAACACACTCTTAACCACTGTACCATTATCAACACATTTTGTCTCTTTTCTAAAATATCATCCAGGTCTACACTGCAAGCTTCTTGTCAGGGGCTATGTTTTAAACCTCTCTAGGGCCCCCGGAGAACTGAGCCCAGTGACTTTCTTACAGGGGATGCTCAGTAAATCATTGTTTTATAGGTTTGGAGAGAAAAAAAGTGCAAGGTGTCTTGTTGAGTTTATCTGGAGGGCTACGGGGTGCAAGAAGCAAAGAGGAACTTGTTTGATCCACAGAGATGCTGACTGGGGGCTGGTTGTGGTAGATAAGTAACCCTGGGCTCCTGGCTTCTGGCCACCATGTGGCCTGCGGAAGCAGCTTGTCATGAAGCTGGGGAGCAGAGTGGTGTTAGGGGGCCTTTGGGGAAAGGCAGGGGGGAAAGCCGATAGGCAATGAGGAATCTAGAATCCCCAAATGCCTCATCTGAGTGGGCTCCCACACCCAGTTGGTGAAACTAAAGCTCGTAAGGGTAGAGAATGGTATTCAAGATCAAAGGCAGAGCTGGAACTCAAACCCATGTCTCTAGACACATGGTTCAGAGATTTTCCATTCCTTCCTCAGGAGAAGATCCCAGTCAACAAGTAGGGAAGTATTTCTTCTCATGCTCTTTCATCACAGTGCATAGCAGTGCTGAAGGCTTTGGGGTAGCAAAGGAGTCCCCTTCTCCCTCTGAATGCCTCCTCAGAGGATACACCCCCCTCTCTGGGAAGAAAGCAGCTGATAACTGAGCCTAACCTCACTGTCATCATCTGTACGATGTGTACAATAATACCAATCTCCCAGAACTATTGCGACAATCGAAACAAGATAATAAATAGAGAGCATCCAGCACAGCCCCAGACACAAAAGACTCCAGCAGAGGTGGAGCACAGAAAGGCTGCAGAAACTGAATATCAAGGTCTGAGCTAGAACATTCTGGTAATACTTGATTTCCCTCAGGGGAGAGAGGAATGAACCTTTATTTCAAAAACGGTTTTGGTGTGTATGTGCTTTCAAAACCTGCAGTGTAGTGTGAAATGGGGATGGAAACAAACCCCAAAAGGGACTTTTGGTGGCAAAAGGATTAAGAACTTTTTCTCAAGTTGGATGTGGAAGGTGGTGGCCCAGGGGGAAGGGCGGGTCCAAAGAGAACCTTCTAAAAATACTGCCCACTTACCAGAAAGGCACAGCCCACTCCTCTGCTGCACCCCAGACAACTCCTCAAAAGGAGAACTCGTCTTGCCACCCATGCCTCCTCGCTCCGGGTGAAGGCACCTCCCCAGGGTGGCCAGGGGGCCGGAGCCTGGAAGAAGCTGAGCCTTGGTGCCAGGCAGCTGCTTCAGATCCCAGCTCATTACTCTTCTCTTTGAGCCTGTTTCTTCATATGAGAAATGGAAATACAAATAGCTAATGTGTGAGTTCAGCTAAACGGTATAATGTCTACAAATCATGTCGTTTGGTACCTGGCACTCAGAGGGCACCTATGAATTCTAGCTAGGCACCATCAGTCCTACTGATGGAGAGAGACTGCCACTTGCTGGAGCCCAGGGGTAGGTGAGCTAGAGGAAGGGTTCTTGCACTCAAGGGCTCCTCGGCTGTTGGATCTGTCCTGTGCTGGGGCAGCTGACAGGGACTCTCCTCTGCAGTGAGGCGGTCAGGGCTCTCTGCCTCCAGCCTGCTCTGGAATTGCAGGAGGAGGAAAGAGTCCAGTTAGGAGGCTCTGAAGCACTTCCTAAGCATCTAGAGACACAGGAAACATGGTTGTGGGAACCCTGGGAGGTCCCAGGCCAAGTTGATTTTGACATGAATGGGAAATGGCACTTTGGGGAGCTCTAAACTGCAAGCCTAGATTCTCAGGCTCCCAATATAATGGACTTCCTTTGACTGTGGGCCTCCTGTGTGCCTGGCACACAACGCAGAGCCCTTCTTGGCATTTTGATGGTCCCACAAGGTAAGTATCATTATCCCAATCTAGTGGTGGGAAAGCTGATACTCAGAGAGGTTAAGTCACTTGCCTAAGGTCTCCCAGCCAGGATTCAAACTCAAGTTCTCCAACCAGGTGACCTCGGACAGGCCATTTCAGCGAGGTGTCTGAGTATCCTCCTTGGTCAAATAGGCATAATACTCCACATGCCTTCTCCCTAGGGCTCTTTGTGAGCTCAGAGTGGGGGCTGGAGGCAGAAGTCTGTTGTGAGCTGCAAATCTTTGTCTAGTCAAGAGGAAATGTGTAAGATGCAGGCTTTGTCTTGGAGATGCAGGAAGGTGCTGAGGTGTATGTTGGGGGTGTCTGAGAGCAGACTTTCCAGGTTGCACTGCTGCCTCTGGGGCTTGCTTGTTCCTATGGAGGTTGCAGGGTCTCCTTATTGCAAAAGAACAGAAAGCTTGGCTTCACAATGTGGTAACGCAGGAATGGAAGAGAAAGGATCCCTTTATCAATCTCACAGAGGTAAGAGGTGAATTTAATAATAATAATAATAATAATGACCATCACCCACGTTGTGCTCGTCAAGTGTGTGCTGGATGCTGTTCTATGCTTCCATTCATTAAGCACTTACTAAGTGACGGTCACCTCCCTAAGGGCTCTACATGAATTAACTCACCTAAGCCTTATGAGCTACCAAGTATTATTATTCCCATTACACAGATGAGGAAACTGAGGGAATTCCCTCGTGGTCCAGTGGTTAAGACTCTGCGCTTCCACTGCAGGGGTCCTGGGTTCAATCCCTGGTCAGGGAACTAAGATCCTGCAAGCCGTGCACGTGGCCAAAAAACAAAAATAAAGATGAGGAAATTGAGGCTTCAAGAGATTTAAAAAATGAAATCCCCAGGTTGTGGTGAGTTGGTAGATAGGAGTGGTTTCAGAGTCAGGCGGTTTGACTCCAAAAGCTCAAAGGAGTTGCCTTCTTTCTCTACTGTCAGTGTATTGCCCTGGTATTTGATCACATTTGGTGGTGCTGTCCAATGTTTGAAGCTGAGTTTGTCAATAAGTTAGACTTCTTCAGGCTCTTCCCCACTGTCCCTCCCTCCATTGCCCATCTGTGATGGGACCCAGTCTCTATTCCTGAGCCTAGATAAATGGGGGTGCTTATTTGACTGGATATATTCTGATTGGCAGGAAAGAGCGTGGACTGGGAGTCTTGTGCTAGGGGATCAGGTGCAGGCTCCACCACCGGCAGACTCTTGGGCCTCGTGCAAGGTATGTCCCCTCTCAGGGTCTCATCTTCTCCTCTGTAGGATGAAGGAGATTGAGCTTGAAGGTCCCTGGCTGACCTTGTGGGAAAACTGAGAATTTGAGTGACTTGACTAAAGTCACACATTTCGTTCATGGAATTGCTGGGGTTCGTCCTGAGCTCTTGTCCCCAGATGCCACAGTCTGGAGAAAGGCAGATGGCTACAATGTAGGCTCGCAATAAAGACCACAGACTGAAAAATGGGAGGCAGGCAGCAGGCAAGATTTGGGACAGGGAGGTCTTCTCTCACCACCCTGGACAGAACAGTAGATCGCTTCGTTGGCTCCCAGGACAACTTGTTGGAAGAAGTGGAACCCACCCTGCACCTCCCGGCCTTGGCCCCTCTCCAGAAACGGGAGGTGGTGGCCCTATCTTTCAGTTCTGCTTCCTCCAGTCATGGTTGGCTGGGCCTTTAACGCAAGCCTGCTATGTTTGTGTTCCTGTAGCCCCCACCCAACCCATTATAAACAGTCCACCCCGGCCAGGGCCTCTCGTTGGACTGGAAAGTTCATTCTCTGTGATATGTGGGTCTGTGTTGAGACCCTCCAGAGCTAGCAAGAGTTGTTGATGAGTGAAAGGAGAAGAAACACCTGGGGAGGTGGTGGTAAGTCGTGCGTGTGTGTTTTCTCACAACATTTCCCTGCTTGTTTCATTTTATTCTGGCCCAGGCTGGGCACTCAGAAGGCTGTCTTAGATCCTCTGGCCGGCTCTCTTCTCACCTTCTCCAAGAAGCTTCTTTTGATTCTTTCCAGCATATATCTGCATCCCAAGTACAGCGGGTTGAATAGTGCCCCCCCCCACCAAAGATATGTCCACATCAAATCCCTGGAACCTTGAATGCTACCTTATGTGGGGAAAAAAAGGTCTTTGCAGATGTAATTAAGTTAAGGATCTTGAGCTAATATCCTGGATTATCTGGGTGGGCCCTAAATCAATGTCCATTTAAGAGAAAGGCAGAAGATTAGGAGGTGATGTGACCACTAAGGCAGAGAATGGAGTGATGTGGCCACAAGGTCACAAGTCGAGGAATGCCATCAGTTCCCAAAGATGGAAGAAGCAAGGAAGGATTCTCCCCTGGAGCCTCCAGAGGGACCATGGCCCTGCCTGCACCTTGATTTTAGACTTCTGGCCTCCAGAACTGTGAGGGAATAAGACTCAGTTGCTTCAAGCTACTAGGAATCATACAAGATGTGCCTTTGTGTCTGGCCTCTTTCACTTATCAGGATGTTTTCAAATTTCATCCATGTTGAAGCATGTATCAGTACTTTCTTCCTTTTTATGTCTGAGTACTATTCCACTGTATGGATATACCACATTTTGTTTATCCATTTAGCCATTGATGGCCATTGAATTGTTTCCATTTTTTGGCTATTATGAAGTATGTTTTTATGCACATTTGTATACAAGTTTTTGTGTGGACACAGCCAGGGTTGTTTTGAAGATTAAATGAAGTAGAACCTAAGGCATCTGATATGTCCTCCAACAATTAATAATGAAAGATATTAGAGGAAATATGCCCCAACTCTTTCAATTTACAGATTAGGAAACTGAAGCGTGGAGAGGAGCACAGACTTGCTTGAGGTCATCCAAGGCAGGAGAGCATAACACTTAAATGCAGGTCCATGAATCAGACTGCCCAGAACTAAATCTTGGTTGGACTTGGGTTACCTTATGTAGGTCACTTCACCTCTACGAGCCTCAGTTTACTCATGTGTAAAATGAGATTAGTAATAGTACCTACCTCATACGGTTGTTGATGTGAGGATTAAATGTGCTAGACCATGTGTCTGGCACATAGTAGGTGCTCTGTACATCTTAGCTGTTATCATTCATGGTAGTGCCAGCAGCAGAACTTAGGTCTCCTGGCTCCCAGGTATGAGAGGTCTTGAATCTACACTTCTCCAGTTCCCTTTTCTGTGTCATGGGCATCTTCCCAGTGTGACTGTAGGTTCTGTGGAGGAAGGACATAGGGCTTCTTCTCCCCACTGCCCTGAGCACATAAGAGGTGCTGAATGAGAACCTTTGCTCACTTTCTTTGGCTTCTGCCAACCCTGGCCTTCACCAAGAGACCCAGCTGGAGACTGTGATAGGTGTTAATTCCCTGCATCTTTCCAACATCCCATGAGCTAACTGAGTGCGTCTCCCTTCCAGGCAGTGGACAGCACACAACCATGGAGTTGGGGCCTCTAGAAGGTGGGTACCTGGAGCTTCTCAACAGCAATGCTGACCCTTTGCATCTCTACCACCTCTATGACCGGATGGACCTGGCTGGAGAAGAAGAGCTAGAGCTCTGCTCAGGTGGGCTCTCCTCCCTCTGGCCCCTTCCAAGTCCCTCCCCACCCCTCTGCCTGCAGTAGAGATGGCAACCAGGGGAAGTCCTGGCTGTGGAATTCCGGTCAGCACCACGGACAGCTCCAACTCCCTGCCACGCTGCTCCTAATGGAAATATCTCCCAGCCCGCCCTGCCTCTCCCTCCGTCCCCACCAGCCCTCTTCCCAGATCTTTCCTGCTTCATCCAAGTGGCTTTTCCTCCCAGAACCTGATACGGACACCATCAACTGCGAACAGTTCAGCAGGCTGTTGTGTGATATGGAAGGTGATGAAGAGACCAGGGAGGCTTATGCCAATATCGGTGAGGAAGCATTATGAACCCAGAAAAAGGACAATTGAGGGAAAAGATTCTTTTATCTGTTTTGTTAATCTCACCCATTCACCAGGAGCCTCCAGGCCCTCCCTCAGAAATCGGGGCAAGGGGGGATGGGGAGCGAGGGCTAAAAGGACAGAGAATCGGGGAAAGAAGGGAGATGGAGAAAGGTAGGGAAATAGAGCCCTTCACTAATGAGCACCAGGCAAACAAATCTCACTTTTCCATCTTCTGCCTCCATTTCTATACATTTTTCTATTTGTTGCTCTTCTTTCCTTCCCACAAAGTCCATATCATATGCCCCTCCCTCCCTCCCTTTCTCCTCAGCTCCTAAGCTAAACTACTCTAGTATTTGTAATAACTACCTTTGGGGGGCACTTGTAGCCTGCAAACCACTGTGCATATTGAAGCCTTACAAAAACAAAGGAAGTAGATACTATTAGTATCTTCATTTTACAGATGAGGAAATTGAGGTTTAGAGAGATAAAGAATCTACCCAAGGCTGCATTAGAGATAGTAATGGGTAGGTCTGAAATTCAAAGTCCTTATTTTTCACCACAAGAGGGAAAGTATCTAGAGTGGGGAGGTTTGGTAAGGCTCAAGCTGAGAGGCTGGTTTGCAGCTTGAAAAAGACCTACGGTTTTCAGACAAGGGCGGAACTCTTTGGGACTCTCTGGGGAGAGGTGTTTCTGTTGTTTTTTGCGGGGGGTGAAGGAGCCCTCCTTACCAGGTTCACCACTGTCTCATACAGAGGCTTTGTTGAATTAGAAAAAGATGCCCCTTCTTCTAGAGGATGCAGCCCCCATTAAGATGTAACAGCTTGGCTATCAAAGTGAAGGCTGGATTCCTGCCCCCATTTGCCCTTTTGTCTGGGCATCCTGTACAGTGAACAACCTGCACAGATGTTCTTAGTGGCCCTTTTCCTGGCATCCCAAGAATCACATCACTTAGGAGGTCTGGCATGAACATGGCTAGACATTCCCCAACACATAGTTAATCCAGCATCATACAAGGGCAGGAAATGGAGAGGAGCAGTAACTGTATGTGTCTCAAAGATTACAGAACTGAGAACCTGCCTGCTTCCTTTCCTTCCTGGGAATTTACTTGGGAGAAGCAGAGATGTTTAGGGCTGAGAGTATTCACATTTCCTCACAACTGGAGGCAGTAATGAATGAGTTGGGCTTTTTCCCAAATCACTTAGGATTTGGGGGCTTTTTCCCCTTAGGGGCATCTACACAGGAAGTGGGAGCAAGTGGAGGAGGCAGCTTCACCCGAGTCTGTTCCTGAAGTCTCTGGTCCTGGGCATGCAGTCATCTGAGGCACCCCGAAGTATACATTGGCTTCCATTCCCATAAAATGGGAATAATAATCACACCTGCCTCATGGGATCACTGTGAGGATTGAATAAGTTTCTGTGCATAAAGTGTTTAGAGCAGGAATTTGAGAAGAGTAAGCATTCAGTAAGTGTTAGGTACCACCCCGCCACTACCATCAACACCATCATCATTATATTTACCATCATCATCATCATCATCACCACTTATGCCCTCACTCCATTCCTCACTCAGAAGCCTTTTATGGCTCCCCATGGCCTATAAAATCCAGTCCTAACTTTCCCCAACATGAAACTTTTACTGAAGACACCTATTTCTAAGAGTTTCCCAAACACCTCTCCTCACTCTGTCCCCACTACCCAGAAAGCCCTACACTTTTCACCACTCAGAATCTACCCCCACCCCCATCTTTCAAGGTCTGGCTTCAGGACCCCTTCCTCTGGGAAGCCCTCCCTGATTGCCCCATCCCACTATATACACTCTCTCCTCTTGCCATGATAACTGTCTTCCCTTTGGCTCCAAGCCATGTTCCACTTCATATAATTAAGCACCATTGATTGTCTACTGTGTACTAGCTACTGTGTTGATTGCTTTAAATACAGAGCCTCTAACCCTCACCATCCATCCCTGGGTCGTAGGTGTTATTTATCCTCATTACACAGTTGAGGAAATGGGGGCCCAGAGACGTTAAGTAACTGACCCAAGATTGTACAGCTTGTAGGGCAATTGGGGAGTAGAACTGGAATTTAAACTCAAACTCAAGGCAACTCTACTACGCTGTGTTGCACTACTTTATAGCAATAGATACATTTGTATGCATACATATCACCCCTTCAATTAGATTAAGAGCCCATGAAGTTTCAGTGTTCCTTCATTAATTTGATCATTCATTCAGCAAACATTTATTGAGCCCCAATGTGCGCTAGGTCTGGAGGGTCACGGTTCCCCGATGCCCAGCCCAAGGCCGGGCTGGGCAATAAGCATTGCCCAGTATTCGGTGAGAACTAGTTGATTGACTGCACTTTTTCTTGTCTGGGCAGCGGAACTGGACCAGTATGTCTTCCAGGATTCCCAGCTGGAGGGCCTGAGCAAAGACATTTTCAGTAAGTTGTGGGGGTCTTGGCTTTCCTTCCTTGTTCCTTGGAGAGTGCTGTAATACCTGACGACCACCTTTGATGGATGGTCAGATCATCCCCAACATAGGGACAATGGGAGCTCACCTTGGACGTCCACTGACTGTGTGTTTTGGTGTCTTTGGTTTTTCCCCGAAGTCGAGCACATAGGACTGGAAGAAATGATCAGCGAGAGTGTGGAGGTGCTGGAGGAAGCAGGACAGAAAAGTCAGAAAAGACGTGAGTGAGCCCCTCCCTGATCCGGTCTAGCCTTGCTTGACTCCCAGCCATGCCTTGGCTCTAAAACCTGTTACGGCTCCCAGTTGCTTCCCTCGTTAAGTTCTGTCTGCTCTGCCAGGCTTGTGTGTCCCACCCACCTCTTCCCTCACCACTGCTCCCTGGTGACCCAGGGAGGAAGCAGACGGCCCAGGATCAAATGGCCCCCTCTCCTGATGGGTCTCTACCTCTGGCTGTTTTGATTGCCATTTCCGAAAGGACCTCTGGGCTCTGGCTTCTCTTCCATCCTTAGTTGTCACCCCTGTATTTAAGGGAGGTCTCTTCAAGCACAGTTTTTTCCCAGCAAGATCTGGGTTTGAATCCTGGATCTGCTGTTTATAGTCTATATGAACTTGGGCAAGTACCTGCATCTCTCTGAGCCTCCTGGTCAGTCTCCCTGCCTCCTTAATCTGTCCTTACCCGGCATCCAATGTGGACTTTTAAATGCAAATCAGATCATTTTGCTGCCCTGCTAACCCTCCAATGGCTACAAAATACATACCACAAGGGCTGTTTGATCTGGCCCTTCCCACCTCTCCTAACTCACTGTGACCCACCATGCTCCAGCCATACTGGCTTCTTTCCATTCCTGTAACCCATGTATCCTTTTCAACCTCAGGGCCTTTGTACTTGCTGTTCTCTCTATCTGGAATGTCCTCCCCCTTCCCATGGTGGGCTTGGGAATCTGTTAGGTCTTGGCCAGCATGTCACCTCCTCCTGAAGGCTTTCCTAGACCAACTTTTTCCATATAAATTACCTCACTTATTTTCACCTTGTTTGTGTCTCTCCTTCACTGTTGCACTTGTCACAATTTGGACTTATTTTATTTATTGCCTTTTGCTTAGTTCCCCCACTGTGAGGACAGGGACCTTGTCTTTCTTATTACTACATCCCCAGCACCTGGCACATGGCTGGCATGCAGGAGCACCTCAATAAATATCCACTGAATGAAAATTTCCATAAAATGGGCCTAACAGTTAATCAAAAGCTTACTATGTGCCAGACCATGTGTAAACCCTGTACCTAGTTATTTAATTTGAACAGGTAAACAGGTGCATGGCATAAAAATTCAAAATGTGTAAAAAATATTCAGTGAAAAAAAATCTTCCTCCCATCCTTTTCCCCCAGTCCCTCATTTTCCCTCCCTGAAGACAACCTATGTTGCCAGTGCCCTTTTAGTCTTGTTAGGAATATCCTATTTGTCTAAAAGCCAGCTCTTAAAAAAAATTTTTTTTTCACACAAATGACCACATTTTACCTACACTCTTTCTTCTTTTAACATGTCTGGGAGGTTATTTTCTTAGCACTAATGGAAAACACATGGTCCTGCCTCCAGGAATTTCCCTTTCTTTCTATTTTTTTCCTTCCTTTCTTCCTTTCTTTCTTTCTTTATTTCTCTCTCTCTCTCTTTCTCTTCCTCTCTTTCTCTTTTATTCTTCTTCCTCCTTTCCTTCCTCCCTCCTTCCCTTCCTTCTTTCTTCCTTTCTTTTCGTTTCATAAACATTTCCCCTAATATTTTATTATGAAACATTTCAACATACAGCAAAGATGAAAGAGCTGTACTACAAAAAACCATATGCCCCTCACTTCCATTCTACCGTCAGTGTTTGGCTATAGTGGTCTTAACGCATCTCTAGCCATCCCTCTATTCATCCACCCATCCGACCATTTTATTTTTAGAACATTTCAAGGTAGACTGCAGACACCAGTACTGCCCCATATGTCCTTCAGCATCCTTGTTATTTTTAGGGCTGTGTGGTATTTCACACAATCAACCACAATTTGGTTCATCAGCCTCTTGCTAAGGGACACATAGGGGTTTTCTCAGTGTGTTACATGCTTGATACTCACTCAACTGATTTCCAATGCATTCCTGCGAAGTGGGAATCACTGCCCCCATTTCACAGATGAGAGATCAAAGGCTCAGAGAGGCTGTGTTACGGAGACACACAGCTAGGAAGGGACCAAAAGCAGGGTTTTTTTAATTTTTAGTATTATTTTTTTAAACTCAAACTCATCTTGTGTCCCCTCTGTGGCTCTGCCTCTCCCAGTGCCTCACTGTCCTGGGTGCTTCAAGATGGGTTTGGGCTCAAGCAAATGAGTAGGGGCAGAAATTGTTGGGGGCTGGGGAGGGAAAGGGACCCCCAAGGCCACTTCCCAGCCATTTAAGGCAATTCTATAGGGCCTGCTGGGGTCCACAAGCCCCTCCTGGCTTGGAATACCCCTTCCCTGGGGCTGATGACCATAGTGTTCTCTCTGCAGCCTTCCCAGAGGAGCTGCCTGTGGATCTGAAGCACAGGAAGCTAGGTGAGCAAGGCGGGTGGGTCCTGGGAGATTGATGGGCAGGAAAGCCAGGGCCTCCTCAGGCCCGCATGTAAACTGGCATTTGAAAGCCGGGGCTCCGAGAGGTGAAGCCACTTTTCTGAGATCACACAGCAAGTGAGAGGTGGATTTGAGATTCAAACCAAAATCATGATTCCATAGCCCGTGCTCTGAAGTTCAGGGACTGCTGGGAGATTCAGCTCCTCCTACAAAGCCTCTCCCCTAACACCTCCCTCCTCTTAACTCTGAGTCAGAGCTGAGACCCCACCCTACCACCACCACCTAGTTCCACTGCCCCTCCAGGCCACATGTCTCCTTTCAGAGTGTAGAGTCACCTCGGATCAGCTAGTCACCCAGTGCCCTCCCACCCTCCGTAGAGCCCCCATGCCTCAGTGAGCCTCTTCCCCCATACTCATCAGTCCCGCTCCCCTCCCACTCAGTTGTTATTGCAAAGGTTGGGCAACCAGCCCCTCTGCGGGAACAGACTGAGGAATGAAAGCCTCATAGTCCGATGGAGGAAGCCTGGTCCCTGCCCTCAGAAAGTTCTAATCTGATGGAGAAGACAGGGACCCTGTCCATGAAGACCCCAGGATGATGGAGAAATAGTCTGTGTCTTCAGGGAGCTCCCAATCTGATGGGGGAGGCAAGTCTCCACCCTCCTAGGGCTCCCAATTAAATGGAGGAGATAAACTCCTGCCCCAGTCTGATGGGCAGTGCTTGGGGCCTCTTAGGGGGCCGGGGGCTCAGTGACTGGCTGTCTCCACCCTCCTAGGGCTCCCAATTAAATGGAGGAGATAAACTCCTGCCCCAGTCTGATGGGCAGTGCTTGGGGCCTCTTAGGGGGCCGGGGGCTCAGTGACTGGCTGTCTCCACCCTCCTAGGGCTCCCAATTAAATGGAGGAGATAAACTCCTGCCCCAGTCTGATGGGCAGTGCTTGGGGCCTCTTAGGGGGCCGGGGGCTCAGTGACTGGCTGTAGAAGCTGGTAGGGGCCTGGGCTAACAGCCTATTCATAGGTCTATCCCACCCCTAGCTCTCCATGGCAGGAAGCTCTCAGGGCCCAGTCACAAAGAGGAGGCTGGGGGTAGAGGGCTGCCTGACACAGAGCAGTTGCTGATAAAACCAGCTTCACCCAGGGCAGAGAAGAGGACAGGAGTTTCCTTCCACTGCCAGTAGAGATCTGCTCCCAGAGCGCTCCCTACCCTGGGAAGGCCCCTGCAAGCACCCACCCAGATCTCACCCAGCCTCTAACATTGGCCCTTCCTCACAGCTGAGCCCCTAGCCATGCCCGTGGTGACTGGTGCTTTCCTGGTGGGGCTAGTGAGTGACTCCTCAGCTCAGCCCTGCCCGTCACCACCTGCTCTGTTCAACAAGGAGCCAGCATCCAGCCAGACCCAGCTGAAGGACACCGGTATGTTAGGGGGCTTGGAGAGGGTGGGCTTCCCCACTCCCCAGAGGCAGGAGCCACCAGGGACAGGAATTCCTCCCCCTACTAGTGTCCCCCACTTCTGTCCCAGCCAATGCCATCCTCAATGTCCCCATCAACCCAGTCTGTGCCAGAAAACATGCCCTGGAAGGAAACACATTCCTAGGAGACACAGCAGGGAATCCCCGCCAATTAGGGAATTCACCCGCCAGCCCTATGCTTTCATCAACTGGGAACTGAGCACCCTCTCTGCGCCAGCAACACCACCACAGGCAAGCAGACACAGCTGTGGCTCTCTGGAAGACTGGAGCCCTTTAGAAGGGAGTCAGCTGTTAATTAAGATGTTAATGGAGAATCCCACCTCACGGCCTTTGTCTCTTGCAGTGCCCCCTTCCAGTTCCTTGTTGAGCTGCCTGAGTCTCCCTGCTGGACCCATCCAGATCATCCCCACTCTCTCCACTCTGCCCCAGGGGCTCTGGCAAATCTCAGGGGCTGGGACAGGGATCTCCAGTATACTCATCTACCAAAGTGAGTATGCGAGGCCGGGCTCCCCACCCCCTCTGCCTGTGACCTGACTACTCCCTGATCCCATCCCCCCTCCATCCCACCCCTGTCCCAGATATTTGGCAGTTTTAGCCTAGCACCTTCTCATGATCCTCCTTCCCCAGAACACCCATCTCTGTCCCCATTTCCCAAAAATCAAAACGGAGGAGCAGAGCTCCCCAACGTGGTCTGGGTGAGTGATACACCAAGTGGCTAAGTGGCATTTTTTGGGTCACTTTCCCCGAGTAAGCCTTAGTTTCTCCTTTTTTATCAAAAAAAATTAAACTTTATTATATTTTAAAATCACAGCATCGGGACTTTCCTGGCAGTCCAGTGGTTAAGACTTTGCCTTCCAGTGCAGGGGGTGTGTGTTCGATCCCTGGTCTCAGAGCTAATATCCCACATGCCTCATGGCCAAACAACCAAAACAAAACCTGAAGCAATACTGTAACAAATTCAATAAAGACTTTAAAAATGGTCCACATCAAAAAAGAAAATCTAAAATAAAAGCATAACATCAATGCATGCTCATTAACAAACCAAGCAATAAGAGGTACTTACAAGAGCTACTGAGTCTCTCCCTCACTCTTTTAGTATACCGTTGTGAACAGTTTGGTATGCATCCTTGCATAGCTTTCTCTGAATTGCCTTGTTTCCAGGTCAGTAAAATGGTCCCTGCTGACCTGCCACATTGAAAGGTTGTGAATTGTCCAAGGGAAGGCATGTTGGTCTCTAAGGGATGGGAGAGAGAATGAGGCTAAGGGGGATACTTCCACTCAATTCAAGAGCATCTTTTGAAGGTTGCATGCCAGTTTTTGTATAATGCACTGGTGCCCCAGGAGCAAGAGGGTGTTCTGGGCATCCAGGAAAATGAGTACTGACCGCAGAGTGGGAAAAGTGCTGTATAGCACTTGCCCTAAGCTCCCTATGAGCTGATTGTGTCCATTTCGCAGATGGGAAAACCAAGGCTCTGGGAGCCTAGTTGTAACTCCAGAGCTCTTTCCTCAACTTCGGCCTGAAATTTCTTCCTCTGGAAGTTCCCCTCACCTTTCCCCAGACTCCCAGCCCTACAGCCTGATTTGGGAAGGGGGTGACCCAACTGGGCTCCTTGTTGTTTCTGAACTCCTTGCCCTCCCCATGTAGGTGAGATGCCCCAGGCCCGCCAAACACCCGCCTCCAGCAGCACAGCTGTCCACAGCCTCCCGAAGTCCCCAGACCGGCCCGGCTCCACCAGCCCCTTTGCCCCATCGGCAGCTGACCTCCCCAGCATGCCTGAACCAGCCCTGACCTCCCGTACAAACCTAACAGGTAAGAATCAGCAGGACCTGTGAGAGTTACTGGAAGCAGAACTGAGGCCCTGGGGGAAGGGATTGCCTCAGACAATGAGGTCCACAAACAGAGCTGCCTGCAGACACGGGCAAGTTGTGTTTTTGTGTAAAACAGGGCAGGGAGGGTCTCCAGGGAGGGGGGATACATGGGAGGGTTGGTGAGGGGAACAATTGGAGAATCCATGCCAAACCTAAACAGGGCCACCAGCCTTCACCATCTTGTTACAGGAAAACAGGCTCAATGCAGCCAGATCTTCTGAATTGTCAGCTGGCAGGCGGACTCTCAACCACTGCACCACCAAGGAAGCCCTGGAGATCTTGATTTTAACATAGATATTGTGATTTTTAAAACACTGGTGAAAATTTTAAAAGTACAGCTGGCCAAAAAAAGACATCTTTGAGCAGGATACAGCCTCGGGTCACCACCTGGTAACCTCCACCTTGCGGAGACTCAGCCCACATCAGCTCTGACCTTGCGATACTCAGAGGACTGATGCGCCAGAGGGAGGGAGGTCCCTGGGGCGCCCCTCACCCTAACTCTGACACTGGCTTCTTCCCCTCCAGAGGATGAGATGTCCACCACCCAATGCCCAGCAGCTCACGAGGCATCCAGCAAGCTTCCCAAGTGGCCTGGTGAGTGGTGGCAGGGTCCCTCTGCCTGGGTGCTGGAGGCTTCCTGTCACTCATTCACCCAACACTTATTCAATCCCTCACTTGTTGGCTCATTCATTCATTCATTCACTTGCTCATTTGATCCCACCATCTCAGCATTCATTCCGCCAGTTATACCTACACTTAGAGCAACATTTACTGAGGACCTGCCCTTCATAAGCCCATGCTAGGTGTTGACATCTTGTTTGTGAGGCTGAGAGAATGAAACAGGGAAGGGTGGGTGATTGGGAGAGTGGGTGAAGGCAGGAGTGGATGATGGGTGTGGGAGAGATGGAAGGTGGGAATGAAAGGGCAGCTGAGAGAATGGCCAGACGACTGAGTCTGACTCTGTTCCAGGTACACTTCCAGGCACATGAGATGTAGTCAATCACTAAAGTTGTAAACGGGGACTTCCTTGGTGGTCCGGTGGTTAAGACTGCGCTTCCATTGCAGGGGGCGCGGGTTTAATCACTGGTCAGGGAACTAAGATCCCGCATGCCTCCCGGGATTGTTTGCGGCCAAAACAAACAAAGTCATAAACAACCCCAGTATGATCCCCATTTTACAGATGAGGAAACTGAGGGCTAGTGGGGTATATCACATGCTCAACGTAACAGTAATAAGTGGTGGAGCTGGAACTTGAACCAGAAACCTGGATTCCACTATCTTAACTCTTAACACCACCAACCCCACCATGACCTCCCTATGGTCAGTGAACAAAAGAAGAAGGTGAGTGAGTAAGTGAACAAAAGAAGAAGGTGAGTGAGTAAATGAAAGAGTGGACAGATAATCAAGTGAGAAGATGAGTGAATGAATGGGTGTAGGAATGAATGAATGAGTGTCTGGGTAATTGAAGGAGGCAGCTAATCAAGAAGGCAGTCGGGGAAGACTTTGACGAATGGATGAACAAGCTAGTGATGGTGGCCGGGCTGGCCACTCTGCTGCCCTCACAGTGGCGAGTCCTGCCACTAGCATCCTCCTCTCCCCCACCCCATACCCTTTGACATGTGCAGAGAGTGTGGAACAATTCTACTGCTCGCTACGGAACAAGTACCAGGCTAAGCCTGCAGGCCCGGAAGGCATCCTGGTGGAGGTGGACCTGGTGAGGGTAAGGCTGGAGAGGAGCGGCGGCAAAAGCCAGGACAGAGAGCTGACCACCCTGGACTGGGCAGAGCGGCAGCCGGCCCGAGGAAGTCTGGGCAAGGTGCTGCTGGCCTCTAGCAACCACCGGCGGCCACGTGAGACGCAGGTGATCGCCGTGCTGGGCAAAGCAGGACAGGGGAAGAGTCACTGGGTCCAGGCCGTGAGCTGGGCCTGGGCCTGCGGCCAGCTGCCACAGTACGACTTTATCTTCTGCATCCCCTGCCACTGTTTGGACCGTCCGGGGGACACCTACCGCCTGCAGGATCTGCTCTTCTCCCTGGGTTCACAGCCACTGTCAGTGGACGACGAGGTCTTCAGTTACATCTTGAGGAGGCCCGACCGCATTCTGCTCATCCTGGATGCCTTCGAGGAGCTCGAAGCCCAAGACGGCTTCCTGCACAGCACGGGCGGACCCATGTCAGCAGAAGCCCGCTCCCTCCGGGGGCTGCTGGCAGGCCTCTTCCAGCGCAAGCTGCTGAGCGGCTGCACCCTGCTGCTTACAGCCCGGCCCCGGGGCCGCCTGGCCCAGAGCCTGAGCAAGGCCGACGCTCTGTTTGAAGTGGCCGGCTTCTCCGCCCAGCAGGCCGAGACCTATGTGATGCGCTACTTTGAGTGTTCGGGGACCACCGAGCACCAAAAGAGAGCCCTGGCGCTCCTCCAGTCCCAGCCATTTCTCCTGAGTCACAGCCATAGCCCCACTGTGTGCCGGGCTGTGTGCCAGCTCTTGGAGGCCCTCCTGGAGCTAGGTGATGAGGCCCAGCTGCCTTCCACGCTCACGGGCCTCTATGTTGGCTTACTAGGCCCAGGAGCCCGTGACAGCCCCCCAGGGGCCCTGGTGGGACTGGCCAGGCTGGCCTGGGAGCTGGGCCGCGGTCACCAGAGCAGCCTGCGGGAGGGCCAGTTCCCATCGACCGAGGTGAGGGTCTGGGCTGTGGCCCAAGGCTTGGTGCAGCCCACCCCGGGGGCCCCGGAGACCAAGCTGGCCTTCTCCAGCTTCCTCCTGCAATGCTTCCTGGGGGCCGTGTGGCTGGCTCTGAGCAGCGAAATCAAGGACAAGGAGCTGCCGCAGTATTTGGCATTGACCCCGAGGAAGAAGAGGCCCTATGACAACTGGCTGGAGGGCGTGCCGCGCTTTCTGGTCGGGCTGGTCTTCCAGCCTCGTGCCTGCTGCCTGGGAGCCCTGGCAGGGCTGGCGGGCTCCACCTCAGCGGACAGGAAGCAGAAGGTGCTCACCAGGTACCTGAAGCGGCTGCAGCCTGGGACGCTGAAGGCGGGGCGGCTGCTGGAGCTGCTGCACTGCGCCCACGAGGCGCTGGATGCTGGGCTTTGGCAGCATGTGCTGCAGGGGCTCCCGGCCCACCTCTCGTTCCTGGGCACCCGGCTCACACCTCCCGACACCCACGTGCTGGGCAGCGCCTTGGAGGCGGCGGGCCGAGACTTCTCCCTGGACCTCCGCAGCACTGGCGTTGACCCCTCTGGACTGGGGAGCCTCGTGGGACTCAGCTGTGTCACCCATTTCAGGTGGGGGCCGGGGGCAGGAGAGTGGGCTTCTTTGCCTTGGGCACCTACAGCGGTCTTGGTGCTGTGCCCAGTGCTGACTCTGTGGGGTCTCATTTAGCATGAATGGCAGCCAGATGGGGGCAGAAGTGATTCTATCCTTTTTTAAGATGAGGAAGCCAAGGCTCAGAGGGGTACGGTAGCTTGCCCAAGGTCACACAGCCAGCATCATTCTTTCAACCATTATTTGAAGGCTGGCCTTATGACAGGCGCTGGGCCACGTCTAGAATCCAAGACTGACCTGGGTTTGAATTTGTTTTCTTCTCTCCATCCCCTGATCAAGCCACCGTTTTGTCATGGTTAGATTAAAGCCATAGCCTCCCCTGACCTCCCTGCCTCCATTCTCCTCTTCCACGCCACTTTATATTCAACCATCAGCACACATCTCCCTAGAAATTGCATCTGATCATATTCCATCCTTCCTTACAATCTTTCAGAGGCACCCCACCTCCCTCAGGATGAAGTCAAAGTTCCTTAATTTAAATTAAGGAATCTAAATCCTTCAGTGATCTGTTTGATCATTTAAGCCTAATCTCCAGAGAATCTCTGCCACCTTCCCCCTAAGCATACTTTACCCAAGCTGTAAGGTCTACACCATTGTAGTGGTTCAACTGAGAATTTAGCACTGAGCTTCCTGGTAGCCAAAGCAAAAAGGGAAATAAAACCACTGGGAGAGTTGAGAAAAAGGAGGAATTGATAAAGGCTTGAGTGGTCATGGAAAACTTTCTAGAGGAAGTAGGGGTTAAGTTGAGGAAGGAAAATATCTGAATAGGTAGGAGGTCCCTTCATGGAGCTGCCACCCCCACCACCCCCCACATTATGGTCTAGCTCAGTCACCATGACTGGGTCTGAAGCCCTTCCTCCACAGGGCTGCCTTGAGTGACACAGTGGAGCTGTGGGAGTCCCTACAGCAGCATGGGGAGGCCAAGTTACTCCGAGCAGTGAAGGAGAAGTTCACCATTGAGCCTTTCAAGGCTGAATCCATGAAGGATGTGGAAGACCTGGGCAACCTCGTGCAGATCCAGAGGTGAGAGGGAAAGGGCATGGGAGTTGGTCCAGACCATGCAGGACCTAATATTAAGTTTGCTATTAACACTTCTTCCTCTTTTGGGGGGACCTCCCCTGCTCCCCGCCAGCCAATGACCATCCAAAATCTCTCACTGCAGTCACCACCCAGGCAGAGTCCCTAAGATTTATCACTCTGTCCACTTCAGAACTTGCCATCATGTACCCAATTCTTTCTCAGCTAAAGCCAAGGAGATATTCTCTCCTGCTAAGAGTTCATAAGCTGCCTTCTGTATCTAGTAACACAAATGACACCTATGGCCACCTTTTGAGGCAGCCAGGACCAGTATCATTCCCATTTTCTAGATGGCAGAGGTCTAAGGTTCAAAGGGCAAAGGAAACATGACCACAGAGCAACTGTCTTTCCCTCATTCCTTCATCATACATTGTTTGAGCACCTACTATGCGCTGCCTGGGATGGGTGTGGGTAATGCCTCCTCTAAGGCTCTTTTCCGTGAAACACACAGTAATGCCTTAATAATATCCTGTCCTGAGGTTTTTCTTTTTAACAAGGGGACAACAGTAGCCCAAGGAAGGCAGTCCTTCTGGGGAATTTTGGGCACTGGGGCGGGCATCCCCCCTAGGAGGGGGCTCCATGACAGGTGAGGAGCCAGCTCTTCCCTAACATTGCCCGTTCTCTCCAGGACAAGAAGTTCCTCTGAAGACACGCCTGGGGAACTCCCTGCCATCCGAGACTTAAAGAAGCTGGAGTTTGCGTAAGAAAAGGGGTAAATTGTCTCGGGTCCCCACGAGGTTTCTCCTCTGGCATTAGCTGGGCTTGTGCCACCAGAATGGAGATGGGTCCTCAGAATCACTCTTACCCTCTTGCCCCACCACTCTGGAAACCAGCTTCCAGCAGCTGGGGCATGGCCGGTCTGGGCTAGTCCTGGAGGTTCTCGGGGGTGAAGCTAACTTGCCCATTTGCTGGTGAGCAAATACATACTCATTCGCATCCACTCATTCAACAGACCTACTCATATGACCGAGGCCACTGTTCTCAATGAGCTTGCTGTCCAGTGTAAATAGACAATTACCACCTGCTGTGATTAGTGGCCAGAAACTCAAGGGCTGTGAGCGTGAAGACTTAGGGGAGGTCAAGATGACTTCCTGGAAGAAGAGACTGAAGCATTGAAGCTTGACAAAGAAATAGGAATGGACCATGCTGGGTGGAGATATTATCCCCCCACTGTACAGAAGCAGACACTGAGGCCTTGAGAGTGTAAATTGTTTGTCCAGAGTCACAAATGTCAGGTCAGCCTGGCTGTTGCTCCAACAAACAAAAAAGTAAATTCATGGTAGGTCCTTGTTAGGGATCTAAAATCATCCAACGATTAAGAAGGAATTACTAAACAACTACAGTGTACTCAGTGCCATAATCTTCTTAATTTCAAGAGCCACTCTGGGAGATAGTCATTATCATCCCCATTTTACAGATGAGGAAACTGAGGCCTAGTGAGGTTAAGTAACTTGTCCAAGGTCCCCAGCTGGTCACCCACAAGCTGTCTGCTCTTCCTGATCACAGCTACCCCTGTGGCCCAGAAAAAGCCAAGCGTTTCTTCTTTTGAACAGCGACAAGAGGCCAAATTTGTGCAGAGGTGAAAAATATTGCTGAAAAGAGGAACTGTGTGAAAACAATCACCAAGGGCCCCTTCTGGCTTTGAATTATTTTTAGCTTAAAAAGCCCCTAATTCAAGGTCGGAACTGTGCTCTGGGGAACAGCAGCCGTGGGGTAGAACAGCCCAGAACCCGGAGAGTGGCCACCTGCAGGCCAGAAGCCCTGAGAAAGTTCTGAGGAAAGAAGGAAGGAAGGAAAGGACTATTTTGGGCGTGAGACTGGCAGCCACCATGCCGGGCACCCTGTAGATCTCCTGTGCATGTAGATTAGGCCCCTCAACCGCTCAGAACCCTGCAGGGGCTCTGCTGGTGGACTATTCTCCCCTGATTCAGCCCCCATTTACCTCTTCACCCTCGCCTCCTGCACTCTTTCCAGCCACGTGGGTCCTCTTAATGGTTTTCAACCTCACTAGGCACGGTCCGACCCCTGGGCCTTTGCACTGGCTGTGCCTTCCACCCAGGACACTCTTCCCCAGGTATCAGTATGGCCCACGCCCTCACTTTCTTCTAGTTTTCAGTGAGAGAGGCCTTTTCTGACTCCTGTATTTAAAAGTACAGCTCTGCCCTGCTCACACTGTGCTTTTCTCTGTATCAATTATCTCCCACACCAGACAGTTTACCAATTTCTTTGATTATCTGTCTTGGCCCCTGGAATGTCAGCTCCACGAGGGCAATGATTTTTGTCTGTTTTGTTCATGGCTGTCTGCGTGACAGGCTTGCTGGGCCTGGCACACAGTAGGCAAGCAATCAATATTTGATAAATGAATTCTTTAATCTTTCCAAAAACCTCCTAAGATTGGGGCTAAATTTGAGAAGATTGAGACTCAGAGGTTAAGGGATTTGCCCAAAAAGCCCCACAGAAACGAAGTGGTAGAGCCTAGATTCAAATCAGATTACGGATTCCCATCTTGTGACCTTTCGTTGAGGCTAGTAGTTCCCAGACTTTGGGGTTTCAAAGACTGAGAATATTTCAGAGTGAATTTCAGTGACTATGTGCAGTTACCATCTTTTAATTTGTATCAAGTATGTTCATTCAAACAAGTGAAATAACTGCTGCTGACACCATAATTTTATTAAAAATGAACAATTTTAATGTCAAAAAAGTTCAAAGGATGTAATTTCAGAATAAAAGACTGTGCTTTACACTGAGTACACTTAGCCATATTTTAAAAACAGGGACTTCCCTGGCGGTCCAGTGGTTAAGACTCTGTACTTCCAAGGCAGGGGCCGTGGGTTTGATCCCTGGTCGGGGAACTGAAATCTCACATGCTGCGTGGCATGGCCAAAAATTAAGAAAAAAAAAAAAAAGGAACAAAGAAAAGAAAAAAAAATAGCCCTCTGTTGTCTTTATTTTTCTCATTCTCTCGAAATCTGGTCTAAATGTCCATCCAGGCTGTGTGACCTTGTATGAGTTCATTAACCTCTCTGTGCCTCAGTTTCCCCATCTGTAAAATGGGGATAAGAAGTGCTCTTAGCTCAGAGTCATTGTGAGGATTAAATGAGGTCTGATCTGAGTGATGGGCCCAGTGTGTTCCTGGCACATAAAAAGTGCTCAAGAAATGGTTCTATTTGTTGTTAAAAAGCAATGGCAAATAAGTAAACCATCTTTCTCATCACTGGTGGTGGTCCTCAGGCCAGCATTTGGGAACCACTTCCCCAGGCCAGGGTGGGAGAAGGGTGCATGTGGATGTCAGCAGGAGTAAGAACTGGCTCCCCACTCAGAGATGAAAGATGGGGAGCCCCCAGCTGGGAGCCCAGATGGCCTCTTGAGTGGGCTTTGTGAAATGTGCCTGAAGCAGAAGGGATTGGGGTCCCACCAGGTGGAGCTGGGGGTAGTTAAGCCCTCAGATGGGCCTGCCTTCTGTGGGGTCCAGTAGAGGGGCCATGACTGCTTCAGGGTCTTAACTCTGCTCTTTGCCTTCTAGGCTGGGCCCCATCTTGGGCCCTCAGGCTTTTCCCAAACTGGTGAAGATCCTTGAGGCCTTTTCTTCCCTTCAGCATCTGGAGTGAGTATAGACCCCGGAATCCCTCCTGGAGACACTGGGCTTTGACAACCCCAAACCCTGGCCTTGTTTGTCCCTTTCTCTCTCTCTCTGTGTCCTGCTGCTTCCTCAGTGTGGCTGGTGTGAGTGACCAGATGCCCCCACTGCAGGGAAGCGATGGCAGAAGGAAATCCCCAACAATAAAAATAGGTTGAATCCTTTCGAGATCTTCGAAACTCTTTTCCCCTCATGTGCTGCTCCCAGCAATCCCATGGGGAGGCAGGGTCGGGGAACATGATCCCATTGTACACCTGAGGTCTCTAGAGGTTAAGGAAGTTGCTCCAGCTCATGGGGCTGCCAGGAAGGAAAACAGTGATTCAGGTCCATGGGTACTTAGGGCCCTGTCCACTTGTTGGCCTGGCAGTCCCAGGTGATGACGATTTGCTCTCAAATGCTCGGAGTTGCAGCTGCATGTGGCCATGGTGTGTCCAGGGGTGGGAGCATGGGAGGAAGCCACTGCTGGGTCGGAGGGTGGGGAAGAATCGGGTGGCCTCCAGGGTGCTGGCTGATGGCCCCCAATCTGATTCCATCTGCAGCCTGGACTCGCTGAGTGAGAACAAGATCGGGGATGAGGGTGTTGCCCAGCTCTCGGCCACCTTCCCTCAGCTGAAGGCCCTGGAGACGCTCAAGTGAGTGCGCTGGGCCGGCCCTTCCTGCTGCATTTGTCCCCAAAGTCCAGCTTTTTTATTCTTTCATTCACTCATCCATTCAATCGTGCATTCGTTTAATCATCCACCCATTCATTCATTCAATCATTTCTTTAATCAGCCATTCAACCAATCATTTATTCATTTAATCAACAAATACGTAAGAAGCACTTACTGTGTACAGACACCATTCAAGGCCCTGGAGAGCCAGCTTTAAACAAAGCAAAGCCCCTGACTTCAGGGATCTTCTAGGGAGGAGACGCAGTAAACAAGCAAACAAGCATCCATAATTATGAAGTGTACAGTAATGACTGTGAGCAATGTTTAGTGAGAGAAAGACTGGGGAGGTGAGACAGGAGAGATAGATTAGGATTTATCAGTAACACATTATTATCAAAATAGTGAATTTCTATTAAAAAAAAACTGTTCTGGGTTTGGGAAATAGCAGATGGATATGATACAGGAGGGTCAACATGATTTTTTACTGAACCTAGAGGGATCATCAAAATCTACCCACACTCTACTCCACAACCATGATCAGGGCAGCCATAGGACTCACCAGAATTCACTTAGGGATTTCCTTGATGGTAGGACACTGAGACTCATTAAGTAATTTATAGTGTTTAAGGAAACAGAGTAAGCTAGATTTCCCTCCCTTCGTCCTTCCTTACATCCTCCCTCCCTCCCTCCATTTCCCTCTCTCTCCCACCTTTCCTTCCTTCCTTTTTTACCCCACTTAAATATTTTCTGAGCACCTACTATGTGCTTGGCGTGGCTGTAGGCACAGGGATAGAGTAATGAACAGACTCGACCCCTCACCTCGTGGAGTCCACGTCATTAAACAAATAATGTAAACCCTTATGTAATGACAGTGCTGAAAAGTGGTCCAAAGGGAAAAGAATGGATGCTACATCTGCACCCTCACCCCATCATTCCACTCAGCCTCAGGGTGTGACTGCATCATTTTACTGATTTAGCCCAAGTCTACCCATAGCGCCCTCACACAGTTCAGCACCCACGACACTTATCCAGGTAGAATGTCCTGTGCTTGCTGCCCTGGGATGCCCTGTGAGGAAGCAGGGGTTCCCAGCCCTGCCGGAGCCTGGGGTGATGGACACTGATGGGGAAGGGCATTCAGGTTTGGCCCTGAGCCCTCCCCTTGTTGTACTCCCGCAGTTTGTCCCAGAACAATATCACTGACTTGGGTGCCTGCAAGCTGGCGGAGGCCCTGCCCTTGCTGGCTGCGTCCCTCCTCAGGCTGAGGTGAGTGGGGCCCTCTATTGGTCAGGTGCTGAGCTGGTGGGCTGGAGGGCGGGCAGAGAACCCCCTCGGTGGCAGCTGTAAGGTCCAACACTGGGACCCTGAAAGCAATCACTACACATCAGTGTTGCACAACTTGGTGGGGGTAGGGAGTGGGGGGCGCCGACCTAAAATCCAACATGAACACACACCCCTGGAGTTGGGTGATGCCACCGCCCTGAACGAGATTAGCAGCCCCTGGGGAAGGGCATCTGGCACTCTGGGCAAATCACTTACTCATCTCGAGCCTCTGTTTCCTCATCTGGAAAATGGGTACCATCCCAATAGCCTATGGAAAGCGCTTGGTGCAATGCCTGGCTCTGGTGCTTAATAAATCTTGGTCCTCTTTCCCCAGGGCATGGCAGGACTGGGCCTTTTCTGGAGTCCGGGGTGGTTTCTAGAATGCTGACTATGCACAGGTAGCCTTGGCTGGCTCTTGTCATGCACACATCACTCTGTGCCTACACTGTCACCTCCTGGCGGGCCTTGGAATAGCACATTCTTGCTTTTGCTTACTTCCAGCCTGGTGCCTGGTGGTTCCCTGGGACTAATGGGTCCTTCCAGCCCATTATCCTTCCAGCCAGGGTCCCTGAGTGCAGCTGTATAGGTTGTGTGCTGTGCAGTTTGTAGTCTATGTGATTGGCACGCCCTAGAGTTGTGAGGGTATCTAATATTCTCTAATATCAACCATGGGCCAGAACCTGTGCTAGAAACTAGAGATACAGCTATGAACAAAACCAGGGTGGGTCTTGCTTTCAAGTTCCTTGCATAATAAATAAGCAAGCACGTGCATAAACAAAGTGTTTAAAATGCTGATTCATGCTGGGAATGAGGAAACTAACAAAGGCCCCAGAGGGTACAATAGGGAGTACTGAATTCACCAGGGAGGTCAGGAGATCCCTGAGGAGGTGACCCTCCCCCTTCTGTGGGATGCTCTCAGGGAAAAGCATTCCAGGGAGAGGGAACAGTAGAGGCAAAGGCCCTGAGGTGGGAATGAGGTTGGGTCTTTGAGGGCCAGAAGGGGGGCCTCTGTGTCTGGCTATAGGGAATGAGGGACAGAGGGTGGGAGATAAGGCGGGAGAGGTCAGGGAAGGCCAGATCATGCAGGGAGACCCTTGCAGGCCAGGAGAGTGGTTGGGGGTTTTTCCATTGTGAATGGAGAAGCAGGTGGGGCATGTGGAGGTGATATGTGATCTGATTGACACTTTAAGAAACCTCATATTGGGGGTTCCCTGGTGGCCTAGTGGTTAGGATTCCACGCTTTCACTGCTGTGGCCTGGGTTCAGTCCCTGGTCGGGGAACTGAGATCCTGCAAACTGTGCAGCATGGCCAAAAAACAAAGGAACCTCATATTTTATGGACTGTAAGATGCCATCCATTTGTAAGACACCATTAAGGGGACAAAATTCTGCCAATTAAATGACACCCATTGATTATCAGACACATCCTGATCACAATGATTTTCAAATGTGAACATGGACATCTTGGCATCAGTGAAATATGGGAAGAATCCTCTTCCTGTGGGTGAGGAAGGGCCTCCTGGTTCTAAGATCCATCCCAGGAAGGGATTGTGAAACCCCTACCTGGTTCCTGCCCTGGTACCGGCCGACCCGTGACATCAGGGGTTCCTGGAGTTTAGCTTGAATCCACTTTGCTGCAGTGCAGACTTGCTGCTTTTACATGCAGCCCTGCAGTGTTGCTCTGAGGCTGCGTCAAGGCAAAGTCACGGCCTTGAAATTAGAACCATGGCTGCACCTGGCTTGTTAAAAGGACGCTCGTTAATGAATATACAGCTTAAGTTGGCACCAGTGGAGGTGTCGTGCTATTTCTGACACTGCTGATGGTGACTGAATATATCATAGAAACCCGAGCCTGCCCAGTGACTCTGGGTTTCTCTCTCTCCTGCTATTCCCGATGCTGCCCCACACCCCACAGTAACTTGTATAACCGTCACAAACCCCCTTGGGAGGTATAATAACCATAGTTAACATGTAGTTCATTCCACATGTCAGGCCCTGTTCTGGGTGTTTTACCAACATTAACTCATTTACTCCTCCCCACAATTACTCTATCACGCCCATTTTATGGAGGAGCAAACTGAGTCACAGGGGAGCTGAGTAACTCGCCAAAGATCAGACAGGCAGCAAGCCACAGAGCTGGGATTTGAACTTGGGCTGTTTCAGATGGGAAGCTACCTCCACTTAGTCCTGCTGCTTCCCTGAACCCACTGAGTGACCACAGAGAAGCAGCCTCAACTCTCTGGGCCTCAGTTTCCCCTTCTGTTAAATGGGGCAGTAATTCTGGCTGGGTGTGGCTCTCCCTGGGCCCTGACCCCCCAGCACCCCCGGCCCCTGCCCTGACCTCTTTCTCCGGCAGCTTGTACAATAACTGCATCTGCGATGTGGGAGCTGAGAGCCTGGCACACGTGCTTCCAGACATGGTGTCCCTCCGGGTGCTGGAGTGAGTGTGGGAACCTGGGCAGTGGGGGTGGGGCCAGGACTTGGGAGGACCAGGGTCTCCTGCTGGCATCATGGGAAGGGCTGGGCTGAGGTCTGGTTGTCGAGAGCGTGGTGATGACCTTGGTCTGGGGCTTATTGGTCCCCAGGGCCAGGATCCACAATGGGTTTCTCTTCCCAGTGTCCAGTACAACAAGTTCACAGCTGCCGGGGCCCAGCAGCTCACTGCCAGCCTGAGAAAGTGCCCTCACGTGGAGAAGCTGGCGTAAGTCTCAGCAGTGGTGGAGGGAGACTCAGTGTGTGGTTCACCTTGTGAGCCCTGAGCTCAAATCCCGCTCTGTCCCTCACCAGCGTTCAACCTTGGGCAAGCAGACACATCAACCCTCTGGACCTAGTTTCTTTTCTTCTTCTTTTTTTTTTTTTTCTTTTGGCAACGCTGCATGGCTTGCGGTATCTTAGTTCCCGGACCAGGGATTGAACCTGGGCCCTCAGCAGTGAGAGCGCCAAGTCCTAACCACTGGACCGCAGGGAAGTCCCTGGCCCCAGTTTCTTCGTCTGTAAAATGGGAGTGACAATAATATTTACCCCCTATTTAAATATTTATATTTAAATTGTGGGGTTTAAATTTGTCAATATACTCAGAAGAGTGTCTGGTACACAAAAATGTTCTAGGGGCTTCCCTGGTGGCGCAGTGGTTGAGAGTCCGCCTGCCGATGCAGGGGACACGGGTTCGTGCCCCGGTCCGGGAGGATCCCGCGTGCCGCGGAGCGGCTGGGCCCGTGAGCCATGGCCGCTGAGCCTGCGCGTCCGGAGCCTGTGCTCCGCAACGGGAGAGGCCACAGCAGTGAGAGGCCCGCGTACCGCAAAAACAAAACAAAACAAAACAAAAAAAATGTTCTATATACTAGGCTGAACAATATGAAATCGCTTATATTCAACCATTTTCGACCTACACACCTGGCCATTTCATATGGTTGAAACTTATTTATTATTACATCACTATGATGTCTACTGTCCAGTACTGTACTTTATTGTCTTTCAAAGCACTTTTGTCTACATAATCACTCATATCTTCTAGGAGGGATAGGGTGGCTCTTGTAAGACCCATTTTGCAGATGAGGAGAATAAGACACAGATAGGTTAACTAAACTTTTTGAGATCACACAGCAAGTCAGTGGCAGAATCAGTTTTTAAAAAGGGGTCTTGGGGCTCCTAGGCCTCTGGTGTCCCCATGACCCCACACTAGGCTAGGTGGGAGGAGGGATTTGGGGGCAGCTTGCGTTGGGACCACCCCCTCTCCTCTAACCTCTGTGTGCCATGCCCCCATCACAGGATGTGGACACCCACCATCCCTTTTGGCGTCCAGGAACACCTGCAGCAGCTGGACTCAAGGATCATCCTGAGATGATCCAGGCTGTGCCTGGGACAAGGTAACTGAGGTGAGCTTTGAAGGGGAGAACCACGGGGGTCCCTGGGGACAGTGTCCTGTGAAGTCAGAATCCATAAAAGGTGGGCGGGGCAGCAGGTGGGAGCTGGGTGACAACTCCTGGACCATGTGCCATCTGGGCCCACCCCGTATCCCCCTGTGCTGGGCTCGGTGCGGTGTCTTCTAAAGGCTTTGAGGACTTGGGCTCTGAGGATCCTCCCTATGGGCAGGCGTGGGACCCGGGGAAGGACAGGTGGGTCAGCCGTGCACGTCCCACAGCCCTCAGCATTGGGAAGGTCTGCCTTCGAGGACTCCCCAGCCATCCCGGCTGCTGTTTCAACCTGTCGGCTGCCCCGATGCCCGGCATTGTTTTCATAGGAATTTGCTCTACCAGTTTCCTGCCTCTCTCTGTGAGGATGACTGTCCCCTCACTTCCATGCTCCCCCGACCTGGGACATCCCCCTCCTCCATTCCTCCCATCCCTCCCATCCCCAATCTCGACTGCACTTTATCCATGTGTTAAACTGCCCTGTCCTAAAGCTTCCTGATCTCCACCCATCCTGACCTCTCACAGCATGTTCTCCGAGGACACTGACCATGCTGGACCCTGACCTGGTTATTTGTGGACACAGCTCTTCTTGGGCTGTTTCCCGTGAGCCTCGGCATCCTGGTGCCCAGCCCTGGTGGCTCAGAGTCGGCCCCTGCCCAGCTGTGGAAAGGACCCATGGCCTGTTCTGTGAACAGACCCAGGCCCGGCCCTAGGCTCCTTCGGAGAGCAGGTTGATGTCAGCCCTGCTCAGCCACTGCAGCCCTGGCAGATGGGCCAGTGCCTGGTGGCAGCTGCTGTGCACCCAAGAGCCCTGAGGCATTCCCTGCAGGACACTGCAGACAGCTGTGGCCAGGCCAGAGAGAGGGATGAAGCGGCCACATCCCCACCTGCCCAGGTCCCTGCCAGCCTGGGGAGAAAGCACTGCTCCACACTGCTCTCCTAAAGGGCAAGATCTGAGGATACCAGCGACCATCCCCTGCCTGCTGACTTCCCAAACCATGACCGGCTGGGATTCTACAGCAACTGCCTTCTGTCTCTGGGACTCACAGGTTTGCACTAACTTTGTTTGCCGAGGCCAAATCTAGGCCTGGCCAGACACACTGGACCTTAGCAGGAAAAGAGCTGATGGTACACTAACAGAGGAGGGGAGGGGCGATGGACTGGAACCACGTCTACCTTTTTGCCTTCATTTCCTGTGTCTTTTTTCACTACATGATAAATGGCTCATTTAATCCCACAGGCAGGTCCTGTGTTTGAGTTTATACCGTGCTTACCATTTTGGATGCCCACTCTTCCGGCTAGCTAATGCGTCACAAACCGCCCCAAAACGCAGTGGCTTACAACAGCACACACGTTTATTCTGCTCACACACCTGTCTTTGGGCAGGGCTTGGCGGGGACAGCTCGTCTCTGCCCCACTCAGCGTCAGCTGAGGTTGTCTGGAGGCTCAGTCACGCATATGTCTGGCACCCGATGCTGCCCAGCGGCTGGGGGCCTTGGTTCCTCTAAGGAAGTGGCAGGGGGACTCTCCCTGTGGGCGAGTTTGGGCTTCCTCACAGCATGGTGGCTGCGTTGAAGGGTGATCACCCCAAGAGGAAGAAAGGTTGCGGGGGCAGAGGAGACCGAGACCATGGGGAACAGCCCTGCCCTTTCTGTAACCCAGCCTTAGAAGCTGTCACACAGCATCACTTCTGCCGTATTCTACGGCAAGTTGACGGAGGCCCTTGCTCTCTTGCCCTCCCCACCCCCCTCAGCCCAACACACACAGCAGAGTCCACTTCGGCTCAAGTCCTGTCTTTCGGGAAAGGATTTTCTCTATGGCTTCCTACCATTCATTGGAAAATTCATTATTTGGGGGTCAGCAAGGCTGAAGCACCGTGAGCCTTGCAGAGTGTTTTCCTCTGTCTCTGATCCTCTGCTCTACCCTGGGAGTCGTTTCTTAGCTGAGCTGGAATCCGGCCCTGGCCACGGCAAGCCTGGAAGGGACTTGGCCGCTTTGCTGTCTACACTGAGAGCTGCCAGGTCGCTGTTGTTTTTCACTGGGGCACGGCTGGCTCGGTCAGAAGCCCTGATTTGGGACAACTTGGCCCTCTGCTGGTGGCTGTGGGAGCTGTCTGTGCTCCAGTGCACCAGCCCTGATGCCTGGTTCCTCAAACTCTCCTACTCTTCCCAGTAAGTGGGTGTTGGGGGTTGGGAGGGTCAGAGGGATTCTGACCCCGCTGCCCCGCTGGCAATCCTCGCAGAAAGGTAGTGCCTTCCGCCTTGGTCCAGTGGCTAAGGGCATCAGGCCTTGTAGCTGGGCCATCACCCCTCAGGGTGTGCCTGCATTTGTGGACCTTGTAGAGTCCACGGAACTCCCACTTGTGCAGCCACAGGAAGACAGTCTCCTTCTGATCCAGGCATCTACGGCACCCTTCAGCCAGGCGGGGTGGGCACAACTGTCCCCACTGCTTTTGGTCTGTTCAGAGGTGATACAATGAGGTCAGAGGCTGTAATTATTCATAGTAATGACTTTAAATGATAGCTACCACTTATTAAATGAGTTGATACACGTAAAGTGCTTATCACAGCACAAGGGACACAGTAAGTGCTCAATAGATATTAGCACGTATTATTACTTTGTGCCAAAGTGCTGAGCCCCTTCCCCCTACCAAGAGGGACCACGGTGTAGGGTCAAGCATCTCAGACTCTAGAGCTAGACTGCTTGGGCTCAGTGTCCAGCTCACCACTCACTTGTGCAAATTACTTCTCTGTGCCTCAGTCTCCTCATGTGTAAAATGGGCATAATCACAGTACCTTCTTCATGGGGTTACGTGGAGATTCAATGAGCAAAAATGCTGAGAACAAGAGCCTGGCATCCGGTTCCCTACGTGTGGGCGGCCATTATTACACACATCCGTGTGTTTCATTCTCACCTCTGCCTGGACTGTTTTCCCAGCTCTTCACATGGCCTGCAGGACTCAGTTTAAAGGACAGCCCCTCAGGACGGTAGTAAATGCAGACACCCCTCCCCCGGCCTATCCCGTCACTAGTTTATCTTTTTCACACTTATTTGTTGTGTTGTCTGCTCTCGTCCTAGGATGTGAGCTCCAAGAGTGCAGGTAACCTGTTTGTTCACTGCTGTGCGGAGGCACGGCACCCTCTGCACCCAGCAAGGGGCCTGCACATAGTAAGGGCTCAATAAATATTTGTGGAATGAACGAATAATTCACCACAACTTTGCTTTCTTTATTTGCTGTATTCATGCCACAAATATATAGTGACATCGTGGTGTACTCAGTAAAATGCTCAAGGTCCCTGCTCTGTTAAATCTTGTATTTTAGTAAGTTTAAGAAACTCCCTGGGCAGGGCTGCCGGGTGTGGTTGGGCAGTCTGTGCACTGCACAAGGCGCCTGGACATGGGAGCAAATGGGGTCTGCAATCCAGTCTGGGCTCTGCTTGCCAAGCTGTGAGTCCTGGCGTGGAGCAGTGTCTGCCCAGAGGGGCACCTTTGTCATTAACACAAACTCATCTTATGAGGTGGGTAAATGACTGTCCCCACGTCACAGATGTGACTTGCCTAAGGTCACACTCCTGTAAAAGAGGGAGTCAAGATACAAACTCCACTTCTGACTTCTCTGGAGGGTCACTCTGCAGGCATAGGCACCGGAATTGCAGGCAAATGCTGGAATTGCTCCCCATTTGCTGGGTGGGAGAAGTGATGCCCAGAGGAATCAAGGCAGCTGACGTCTGGAGTCACACTGTCCATTGACGGCATGATTCCACGTTCAGTGGACTTCAAGGCCATGCACCTTTTAAACCCTTGCCTTTCCCCTCAGGCCTCTCTCCCAAAGAAATGTCTCCCTTCTCCTGCTCCCCTTTGTCTTGAATGTCTTCCAGTTCACATTTCTTAGCAACCCTTCTTAGAATCACACGAAGACAGGTGGTATGTAACTGCCTTCTCGAGTTCTGCTGGACCTTTCCTCTCCCACACCTTGGTCTCCTCACCTGTAGAATGGAGCTGACCACCCATTCCTTGTTCAACACAGTATATACATGAAGGTACTTTGAAAAACATCAGCTGTTCTGCAAACGGGGAGAATTACTGCACGTGGACCCAACTTCAGTCGTTCGTTTGCTCCTTCCCTTACCTGCCCACTCCCCTCATCTTTAGGGGAGATCTACCATGTGCCCAGCACAGGGGATCCCCACCTCCGACTGCTCTGGGATTCAGGCCTGATTTTCAGCTTGGCCACCAGGCCTTTCCCTCCACAACCAAGGTGGGCCCTTGCTTGTCAGGCTCGTGGAAGCCAGGAGGGGGCCGGGTTGGGACTCGGACACCAATGCAGCTTGGACAGACTCTCCAAACCCCACTGGATCTCCAACTGGGGAGGCCCTGACCCTTCTGCCCTTTCTCAACCGTGAGGTTCTCCGTAAGGACTCCTTTCCGGAATCTCAAAGGAAAAGAACAAAACAAACACCCCCCACCCCCGCAGGGCCCCAGGGGTTGGAGTTGCATACATTTTTTTAATTGAAAGAAGTTAGCCTCCTAAGTATTGCTTTTACAGGTTTATCGAAGTCAAGTATTCATACCACTCACATTTTCGAAAAATATTTCTGGCTGGAGGAGCACTGTCCCCGGTGCAATGTATCAGTTCTGGCAACTTGATGGAGAGCAAACCATTTGAAATGAATGAGTCAAAACCCCACCCTCGGTCCCCCAGGTGTTCTTCTTTTCCTCTGAGTCACTCTCTGAAACAATGGCTGCATCTAAGCCCGGCCTCAGGCCAAACCGCGTTGGGCTTAGAGCTCCACTGGCATCAAACAGAGCTGGGAGTCGCTTTTGTGTGTGAAGTGTCCGCTCCGAAGATTAAGTGGGAGAAGCAGATGCAGCCGGGGGTGAAGAGCAGGGAGGCAGACTCTGGCTGGGTTCCTGTAAACATCCATTGCAACGGCGAAAGCTCGGAAGCCAAGGCAAGGCCGTTTGCGCGACGCTGCAGGCGGGCAAGGTCTCTGGGCGCCCCTGCCTTACCCTTTGGGCAGGGGCACGTGCCTTCCGGACCTCGGCACCCAGTCTCAATCTCTCTGTCCCACCATCCTGGGTCTGGACGGGCACCTCTCTGTTGGCACAGGGCTTTCGAGGGGAGCAGGCCTAACAAGAGGGACAGAGGGGCGTTACCAGCACAGAAGCACTGCCCCACCACCCAACTGGAGGCTCGAATTTGGGGAACCACCAGAAACCTCAGGCTGGGGGTGAGGTCCTATAATTTTTTATTAAAAAATTTTCATGAGTGTGTCCGATTTCTAAGGACCCTAGGCTGGAGAAGCGGTGCAATTTCACCTGGGAGAGGAAGGACTGTCACTATCCTGGGAGATAATCCCCAGGAGGGGGTATCCTGGGACCTGATGAAGGAGGGCAGCCAGCTCCAGGGTCACCCGGGGTCTGCTGGCTTACTTGAGCTCTAGGGCAGCTGAGTCAGCTCTGGGGAGCGGGCAGGGCTTGGCGGCAGCTCCCACCTTGCCCGGAAGATGCTTCGCAGCCTACAGGAAGGCTGTGGCCACAGCCAAGCTACTCAGCAGCCCCACTTGGCTCGTTCTCCCAGGACACAGCATCATCCCCAGCGCCTGGCTCCCTGCAGGTCCTCACTTACTGTTCCTTTCTCTCTCTAGGTCCAGCCGGGTGCTAAGATGTTTGCAGCATCTCGTAATCCCACGCCCACCCTCCCTACAGCCTCCACAAGTCCCGCCCCAGTTCTGAGCCTCACCTCTGCCAGCTCAGCCTACTTCCGCAAATGTCATTGAGCATCAGATAAAACGTATACATTAAACACAACGTGTATTATTGTTCATCAGGCGCTGCTGCTATTTGGGGCAGGACAATCCTCTGATGAGGTGGGGGCGGGGGAGGACCCGTTCTGGGCACTGCAGGAGGCTTAGCAGCATCCCTGGTCGCTGACTGCTAAGTGCCAGTAGCGTTCCCAGTCCCTGCGACAACTAAAAATGCCCCCTCACCCCATTTCCAGGGGCCACCCAATGGGGCAGAACTGCTTCCACTGAGAACCATGAATCCCCCCATTTTATAGGCTAAGAAACAGAGGTTCAGAGAAGCCAAAGCTGCATAACTGTGACAAGCAGGGCTGGCAGTGGACGAGTGACAGCGATGCAAACAATCACAGGGCAGCTACCACTTCCTGAGCTTCTACTGTGTGCCACGAGCCCTAGGCAGAGCATGGGTGCCTCACCCCATTTCCTCCACTCACCCTCCCAAGGCAGACTGACCTGGCAGCTTCCACCTGCAGGGACACCCCTCCTTGCCTGAGGCCTCTCCACCTGGAGAGCCTGCTTGGGCCCCAGGCTGCAAGGGCAGGCAGAGCTTCCCACAGCTGCCTTCCAACCAGTAACGGCCAGAAAGCTGGTGGATCAATACCCCAGCTCTCTCACCCAGTAGCTGGGATGACTCTGAGGCATATTCTCCATCTACACTGGTTCCCAGAGCTCCTGAGCAGGACTGAACCCAGGGCTGCGGTGGTAACCTGCTAGATGACACATCCCTTCCCTGTCTCACTGCCCACCTCCCGACCAGTAGTTCCTGGGATCAGCTCCCAAGTAAACAATTTTCACTTGAACCCTCGTCCCAGGGTCTGCTCCCCGGAGAGCATGCCTGACATGGAGCACTACAAAGGCCATTTCGTTCAACCCTCCCAACACTCCAGGAGTTAGGTACTATAATGATTCCATTTTACAGATGAAGACACTAAGGTTCAGAGAGGGTAAGAAACTGGTCTAAGGATGCTCAGCTCTCCAGGGCTTTGTCCTACTGGAGATCTTAAACACTACATAATCTCATACCTCCTGTGTGCCATGTCCTGAGCTGAGCACTGGGGACCCTAAGATGAGGGCAGCCTCTGCCTGTGACACACAATCTAGTGAGCAATTTTAGCCCAAGTTAACACGCTGACGCTGGAAAGAAGCACAGGAGACGGATGGAGCCCAGAGTCTGGGGAAGGCTGTGCACGAAGGACACGCCAGGTAGAGGGAGGGCTGGTGATCAGGACCTGGAACCTCCTGTAGTTTGGTTTGGGGTGGAGAGTAAGGGGTTGAAGGCTGGCCATGGGGGAGACATGGCTGGAGAGGTGAGCAGGGGTCAAATCGGCCAAGTTTCTTGTGTCCTCTGCCAGATTCATCTCCTAGTGTCAGCTAGGAACATGCCCTTCCACTACTCAGAGATCTTCCTCGGCTCCCACTGATGACACATGCAAGTCCTCTCATCCTTGGGCCCCATCCGGTCTCCCCACTGGACCTGGTAGGCGGGAGGGGAAGCCGGGGCTAAACCAGAGCATCAGAGAGCTCGGCCCTCCAGAAAGGTGTTCATGGGTTCCCCTCCTGTCCTGCCAGGAGCCCACCTTTGGCTGACCTCCCTCCTCCAAGGAGACTCTGGGGTTCCCTGTTGGGGTCAGCAGTGGTGCTGCCGAGAGCACTGGCATCCAGGAAAATGGAGCAGAACTGTTTATTCCGATACAGCATTACCAGGGCTCACTGCGCACTCTCCAAGGCAGGGGATGTTACTTGAGCTCATCTCAGACTTGGGCGAAAGGGCTGATAGAGAACATGGGACCACCCCTTGGAACAGGGACTCACTCCCCCCCACAATGCTCGTGATAGCAAACAGCACTGAGTCCCAGGCAAGCGTCAGTCTGGCTGGCGCGACTCTGTCACACGTGCTAACCTCCGATGGGAACAGGTGCAGAGCCTTGCAAGTGCCAGCTCCAGCTGGAATTCACTAACGCCCTCTCGTTCTCATTGTTTATCTGTAGGGTCACCTTCTATTTATGGCGAATGATGCCAGTTTTCCATTTCCGATAGTAATACTATAAAGTTCCTCTTTTTCCACAACGTTAATTTCACTTTAAAAAAAGCCTCCGGTTTAAAGACAATAACTGCTTAAGTAACTGTTCAGGCAACAAGCAGATAGCGCAGAAATTGTTGATGGTGTCATGTGAGGTTTGGGAGACCCTGATCTGAGCTGCTCACTCTACAGAGAATGAAGGGGCCCAGAGAGGGCGGTGACCTGCCCTAAGCCACACAGCACACCGAGGACAGAGATGTGGCCCCAGGCCTCTGTATCTGTGGGTGGAGGATATCCTGGGTCCTTTCCTCTGTGCCACACACCATTCCCTTTGCTCCCTTGATTACAGGTCTGGTCTCCTAGCAAACCAGCTGACATTTACCAAGTACTTGTGCTTGCCTTGTACTATCTGCTTTAACTCACGGCTTAGCTCATTTATTCCTCAAAACAACCCTAGGAGGCGGGGCCGAGGAGGACCATCATCCCTGAATTTCAGATGGGGCTCCGAGAGGTTACGCTTGTGACTGAGCAATGTCACACAGCTCGTAAATGGCAGAGCCAGGGTTTGAACCTCTGTGGTCTGACGCAACGTCTATCTCAGTTCCTCTCAGCATCTAGGTCATCTCTTTCCTTGGGCATCGGAAGCCCCGGGCTGAGAAGCATTCCGAGGCTGCAGCGTAAGAGTCCAGGCACTGGGTTCTCCAACCTCCTAACATCCTTAGAGCATGACTCACCAGCTATTGGCTTTGGCTGTTTTTCTTTCTTTCTGAAACTGTAACCTTTCATTCTAGGCCACTCCCCAGAGCTGGACAGAAGGAGTGGCTGGCTGACTGGTTTGTCATCAGAATGACAGCTGGGCACTTGATCCATTTTAAGAAGCAATGTCTCAGCTGGATACCCCTGTGGAGATGCTGCCTAGTTTGATTTGGCTTAAGGGAGAAAATGACCTTGTGTCTTAAAGGTGCTGGTGGGATGATGCTCTGGACCTGCTGGAAGAGGATTCTTTTGGCAGATGGGCCGTCCCACTGTCCTGCTCCCATGGGGTAGCCAGGGCAAGGTCTGGAATTGGCCCATCTCGAGTCATTCTGGCTCTGCCCCTTCCTAGCTGTGTGACCTCAGGCAAGTCACCTAGTCTCCCTGGAGCTGTGTCCCCATCTGAAACAACGCCTACCTCATCTGGCTGTTTGTTACGAGGATTATATGAAATTGTGTTGGTGGAATGCCTGCAATACCCAGTACACACGGCCCCTCCCCTCCGTGTCCCCACCTGTTCCCAGCTAGAAAACACACAGGGCAGGGGCGGGGGGTCTCCTCAGTGCAGGGGGCCTTCTGAAAGGGGCAGCCCTTTCCTCCTCCAAAGACCTTGCCTGCTAGACGCCCATGGCTATTCCTCTTTCTCAACGTACCAACCAGCCAATTAAAGTGGCTAAAGACAGATGTCACCCAGATATGATTTGCCCACTGTCTCCACTGCCGTCTCAGCGCCGGGCCACGCAACAGGAAGGCCTCTGCCTTGTCCGGTTGACGCGCGCGTGGCCTGAAGGTGTGGGAAAGGAGATCCTGCCTGTCTGCCTGGGTCCAGGTTCCTGATGGAAGCCAGTGTCCGGGCCAGTTTCTCCAGAGTTTCTGGATTATATGTCAGCTGTTGATGTTCCTCAGCCGTGGGTTCTGTGAAGATTCTTGGTCCAGTACGTGTCTCCAGCTGGCCTGCACCCCAGACTCAGTGAGGCCTTCTGAAGGGCAGCATCTGCCCAACACCTTCCTGAGTCCTGTCACAGCCAAGAACCACCTGGACTCCTATTTATTATTTTAAGTCAAGGCACTTCTTTCCTCAAACTCCAAAATTTTCAAAGGAATCTTTATGTCACTATCATGAATAAAAAACAGTATCATTTATCATAAACAGAAAGCAACACTAAAAATAAATGATGAAAATGAAACCATTAACTCTAGCCAGATACCCCTGGCCTGCAAAAAGAGAGCCTGGGCCTGGTTTCTCTGCTCAAAAGGGAAAGGTAGCAAGTGCCCAAGAGGGGGCAGGACACCGACAGGTGGGTCACACTAGGCTTTGGTGTATTCACTGCCTCCCGGGGATGCCTGTGACCTGAGGACGCCTGAGGACCTCACTGAGGGAAGCACTGGGAATGTGGCCAGGAGGCCCCGCTCGTCCACCTCACAGCCTGGTATCTAGGGCAAGGCCCTGAACCTCCCCTAGCCTCAGTTTTCGGCCCTGTCTAATGGAGCTAATGAGCGCCGTGCTGCCTGCTTTATGGGGTGACGCTCAGGGGAAGCTAAGTCCCCTGTCAGGAAGGATTCCCGGGAATGGAGCCTGCCCCTTTGGGGGTGACTGAAACTGGAACCTGCTCCCAGCCACCCCCAGGCTTGGGGCAGGGTCTGACAACTATGAGGGCACCAGCATCACCTGGGCTCCCAGGCACCAGTTATCACGGCCCTCGGGCTCCTTCAAAGGCTGCCCACACAGACACACCCTCCTTGGTAACTGGCCCTCACACAGAGGAAGGGGGCCTGAGAAAGGGGAAGGTTTCCCGGGCCAAGCCTCCTCTGGGTGTGACACGCCACCAACACTGATGGCATCATTAAGAACCAACTACACGACCATCAGCATCTCATCTAATGTGCATGAGCCCTTCAGCAGGTACTAACTACTATCCTCCCCATTTTACAGAGAAGGAAACTGAGGCTTGGGGAGGTGAAGTCACTCGTCCAAGGTGTTGGTGGAGCTGGGATTTAAACCCAAGTCTGTCTGACTTCAAAGCCTCGAAGCACCAGTCTTAGGGGGTACATGGAGATGGCCTGAGATAACGCTGAGACACACCCAGTGAGCTAGTGATTGGCTTTTCTTCGGTTCTTAGCCGATCTTTATGATTACTTGGACAAGAAAGTTTCACTTTGGTGCCGGAGTTTATCATGTGACAGTTGCTAACCTGACTTTTTAACAAAGAACCAGGGGCCCTGCGCCTTTAGCTGGCTTCAGTAATTGGCCAGAAGTTAATGACTTTGGCACTTAGTATTTTTATCCATGCCAAGTGACGCTGGTTTTCTCTTTTCAGTGACATAAACGTTCTTTTAAAAATAAATTCACACACAAAAAGTAGATTTTTAAAAAAGGAAGCACTAAAACGAGTGTACTTAAACTATAAAGGGAAGAACAGTAACTCTGCAGTGGAGAGAGCTGGCAGACAAGACCTTAGCCAAGTGGTCAGCATTAACATCGCCAGTAATGAGTGATGACAGACATCACGTGTCCCCCAATACGATGCACTCAGGACACACACTCACATCTCTGCGGTATTCCTGCCAAAAATGCACCATCCGAATCTAATCTCAAGAGTAAACATCAGACAAACCCAAACTGAGAGAAAATCTACAAAATACCAGACTTGTACTCTTGGACTTCCCTGGCAGTCCAGTGGTTAAGACTCCGAGCTTCCACTGCAGGGGGCACAGGTTCGATCCCTGGTCGGGGAACTAAGATCCCACATGCCGCGTAGCACACCCAAAAAATAAATTAAAAAAACACCAGACTTGTACTCTTCAAAAATGTCAGTCATGAAAGATACACAGACTGAGGGACTGTTCAGACTGAAGACGGCACAAGAGACGTGACAAGTGATACAAAGCGTGATCTGGGGTTGGATCCTGGACCTCAACTGCCCCCCGCCCCCACCCACCCCTTTTTACTGTGAAAGGCCACTATTGGGACAATTGATGCAATCTGAATGGTCATAGCTTAGATTGGTCATATGATTGTATCAATGTTACATTTGCCGATTTTGACAGTTGTATTGTGATTATGTAAGTGAATGTCCTTGTTCTAAGGAAATACACACTGAAATATTTAGGAGAAAAGGAACATAATGTCTGCAATCCATTTTCAAAAATGGTTCAGAAAAATATATATACATGTGCGCACAGAGTGAGCATTTTGCATACATGAGCGAACGTGGCAAATGTGAATTGATGCAATTGGTGCATTTTTTGTGAAGTGTATAAGGGAATTCTTTGCAACTTTTGTGTAATTATGAAATTATCTCAAAATAAAGCTTAAAAAAAACCTCAGAAAAAGGAGTGAGAGTACATATGAGGCAGGCCTGGTAGAGCCAGGTGAGTGGTGCTCCAAGGATGGAGGTTGGGAGTCCCTCTCTGGAGGCCCCCTGCACCCTCTGTCAGCACTGGGTCAGAAGGCTCCGCTGTCTTACTCACTTTGTACCCCTGGACCCTCACTGTCCCTTTCTGAGCCTCAGTTCCTTTATTTGAGAGATGGGGATGAGGATTCCTGTCCCTTTTATTGTGATCTTGGTTTCCCAAAAGCAAAATATGCCTTCAGGAGTCCCGG
>NW_020173198.1:14635525-14640620 GCF_003031525.2 Neophocaena asiaeorientalis asiaeorientalis | reverse complement strand
GGGGGGGGGGGGGGGGGGGGGGGGGGGGAGGGGGCAGACAACAGCAGATACAAACGGTCAGGTTGATAGGAGCCCTTAATTTCTTCGTTCAATAAAACAGATGCAAGGGCTGTGAGGGTTTGCCTTGGATGAAGTCTCCAGTTCGCATAACTCAGGCACAAGGGAGCAGGAGCCCTGGCATCTCAGTTGTCTTGAGACACGGATTGGGGTCTCCTCCTGTCCAAAGGCGCAGCCAGCACACTTCCAAGGCAGCCTCACGTCAGGACAGAGGTGGAGAGTCGGCTGGGACAGTGGGTGCACATGCCTCCCCTCGTTACCACCCTGTCTCTCACCTGGAAAACAGCCACAGCCTCCCACCTGGCTCCCCTGACCCCACCCCCCCAGAGCTCCACTGTCCCCAAGGGAGGTTTGGGTTTCTGAGCAGGGAAGCCATATGCCGAACCTGGGTGTTCGGCTGACGGCACAGGCCACAGATTGGCACCAAGGGACCAGGGCAGGCAGATCAGGAAGGAGCAGCTGTAGCGCCCAGTCGGGACACTGACACCAGGGAAACCCTGTAATAAGTAGACTAGTCTGGTTACCCTTAGCTCCAAATCTGGCCTCCACCAGGCGACGCTGACTGTGGCAGCAACGCTTTCCAGTCTCTCCATTTCCAGCACAGAGAGGCTCCTCTCCCAAAGCCCTCCCTCCGTGGCAAGAGAGGGCTGGCAGGCACCAG
Organism: Neophocaena asiaeorientalis asiaeorientalis; assembly: GCF_003031525.2. Lineage (NCBI taxonomy): Eukaryota > Metazoa > Chordata > Mammalia > Artiodactyla > Phocoenidae > Neophocaena > Neophocaena asiaeorientalis. The sequence continues at coordinate 14,639,902 of NW_020173198.1, read as the reverse complement.
CTGCTTTCATCAGGAACCAGGACAAATCAATCCAGCTGAGCTGCCTCCACACTGGAACCACTGGGAAGTGAGGACTCTCCCCAGTTCCTGGGCCAGTGGTCCTTTCCCCGGAGAAGGTGGGAGCTCCTGATCCCCACTCCCTGCTCCTGGGCAACGATGAACACTCTAGGAAGACCACAGAGCTGCAGCTTTCCTGGGCTCCAGGCCTGGTGGCCTTTAGAGACCACAGGGCAGTGGGAAAGGTCTCTTGAGCATCCCAGGCCAGCAAGGCAGAGTGGGAAGCCTGTCCCAGTCATCCAGACCGGGACCCACCCAGCACTCAGGCAGCTAGTCCTCTTTTGCTCATTGTGGCATATAAATATTCATTCATGAGTGTACGTGCCGGTTTATACATTCACAAGGGACTAAGTGTACGCACCTTCCATTATGTCTGACTGTTAACAATAATAGTGGTTAATTTTAATATATTACTTACATACACGGGACGGTCTAAGAGCTTTACATCTATCTCATTCAATCCTCAGAACGAGGTAGATCTTTATTATCCCCGCTTTATAGAAGAGGAATCTGATACATGGGGAGATACGTAGCATGCCCAAGGTCACAAGGATTGGGATTCGAACCTAGGTCATCTGAATCTAGGGACTTTGCTCCTGATCATGACCCTAATACTGCCTCCTTAAATAGGTGCTCAACAAAGGTTTGAGGAACTGAATTATGTGGAAAAAAGAGAAAAAGAGAACGAGAGGGAGTGAAATGAGTGCAGCTTTCATCTTGAGATCACCCCAGTCCCCAGTGCCTGGCGTGCCCACGCCCTTAGTCAGTGTTTCCTGGATCGGCCTGTGTGTAACATCAGCTAGTGCCTACGTGAGAAAGAGCGAGAAGGAGCGAGATTTGACTACCAGTGTTCCTCTGCTTATGCAAAGGGGCTGGGAGAGGAGGTGCAGTCAGATCATCTTTAATCTTTCCCACAGGCTTTTCCTGCTGCTAGCCACCCCTCCCCCACCCGAATCTGGTGGCTTGGACCTGGGACTGAGCAAGGAGGGACGAGCATTTCCCACAGCCCCAGGCCTCCCCACCTGCCAGAGTCAGGCCCTGTCACTTTGAGAGCTTTGCAAGATTGTCCCTGAGACACACTTCCTGGTGTTTCTGCTCAAACAGCGTTTGCTGCAAAGTATGCCAAAGCATTTGGGCTTCAGTTTTTGTTTCAGAGTATGCCAATGTTTTCATTTGGAAGGGGAAGTGTTTCTGTTGATGTGAAGAGATAAAATAAGACATTCTTCACCAAGTTACACTGACTGAGAGTCAAGAGCTTGGCTTGGGGGCAGGGATTCATCTTAGAATCCCCAGGGCCTGGCAGAAGAGCAGGGCTAACATTTGTTGAATGACCCAATGAGTGAATATGCAAAAGGTCTAGAACCAGGTGTGGTATATGATCAATACTCAGTACAGGTTCTGAACAGACCCCATAGGTTCTACCTCCAAAAGGTGTTTTTGGTCTCTGTGTGTTTCTCCACCTTCACTAACTTTGCCTCATCCAAGCCTGCATCACCTCTGGCCTGAGCAACTAACCAGCTCCTAACTGGCTTCCCTATTTCCGCACTTGCCCCTACGGCTCATCTTGCCCACAACCGCCAGTCCTCTTTGCAAAATGTGGACTGGAATTTTCTCATCCCCTGCCTAAAACCTTCTGATGGCTTCCCATTGCTCGTGGCCGGGCCTCTCAGGTCCTGCATGATCTGGCCTTGCCCACCTCACTGACTTCTCCTGGGGCTGCTCTCCTGTCACACTGGCCTCCTTTCAGTTGCTGGAAGAACCAACTCTCTCCCCTGTCCGTCCCCCTCCACGTACTTGGCACTGCGGGTCCCTCTGCCTGGATAGCTTTTCTCCACAACCTTTTTTTTTTTTTTTGTGGTACACGGGCCTCTCACTGTTGTGGCCTCTCCCATTGTGGAGCACAGGCTCTGGACATGCAGGCTCAGCGGCCATGGCTCACAGGCCCAGCTGCTCCGCGGCATGTGGGATCTTCCCAGACCGGGGCACGAACCTGTGTCCCCTGCATCGGCAGGCGGACTCTCAACCACTCTGCCACCAGGGAAGCCCTTCTCCACATCTTTACATGTGGCTCCTTCCATCAATTTAGGGCTCAGCTCAAAGGTGTCATTTCCTCAGAGAGGCCTTCTGTGAAGCCCCTGTCTGAAGCACCCTATCTCTAGTCTTCTGTTTCACTTACCGAGGCATTTATTGAGCACCTACTAGATGCCAGGTGCTGTTCTAAGTGCCAAGGAAATAGTAATGAACACAATAGAGGATGCCATGCCTTCTTACATGCCTTCAGAGCTCTCAAAAAACCTCACGGCCTTGTTTGGGAACCTGCTTATCTTTCTCACAAAGTGCCAGGAGGGCTGGTGCTGAGTCTGTCTTGTTCACTGTGTTCACCCACCAAGCACATTAGGTACTCAGTAAATATCTGTTTAATAAAAGAACAAATTGATGGATGGATGGCAGGCAGGCAGGCCAACTGGTTAGGTATGCAGAGCAGCTGACACATGCTCCACCTGGCACTTGGCCCTGGCTAAGGTCTCCCTGAGCTCAAATGAAGCTTTCTTCAAAGAAATCTCACTGTCAGCCCCTCAGGTTGACACTGCTAGTGGGTCCTGCCCGCCTTGCATCACCCTTTGACTATGGTCATCTTGGCTAAGATAGGCAAGAAGAGGGGGGTAAACGTAGCATGCTTGGGGTGAGTGACATTAGTGTCCATTTTCCAAAGGAGCCCTTTTGACTTCCCTGGTGGTCCAGTGGTTAAGACTCCATGCTTCCACTGCAGGGGTCACGGGTTCGATCCCTGGTCAGGGAGCTAAGATCCCACATCCCACATGCTGGGCCGCCAAAAAAAGGTAAAAGGAGTCCTTGCCCACCACCTCAGTATCCCCCCGCCACTGCCACTCAGGACCTGTGCCTAGCACCGTCCAACTGAGGGGCTGAGCCGAGGAATTCCTTCCTGTCCCATGAACCCTCACCAGGCCCTCTCTCCTCTAGTCCAGCTGCCTCTCTTCCTCGCTGTGACTTTGGCCAAATCTTCCTCCTTTCTGGATCTTCATTTCCCTCCCAGAAACACACAAGGTGAGGCTGGATACAGCTTCCTGGTGGCAGCTCAGAGGCAGGACTTTAACAGCTCAGTGCAATGATCCTGCGGTCCCTTCTTCCACTGGCCCAAGAGCCCCTTGAGTTTGCCTTGCAAACACTGCAGGCAAAGCCACCCAAGCACCAACCCCCTCGCTGGCCTGGTCTGTGAAAGCAGCCTGCGAAACTGGCAGCCCCTGAAGATTGGAGCTGCTGGCACTCTGAAATCTGACTCCAAAACGGCAGCCAAGCCAATGCCAAAGGAAGTACAGGGTTCTGTGCTGAAGGAGGTTTCTCCTCTCACAGCATCAGCCTGGAGTCCTTGCTCTCAGTCCCCACCCAGTCCCCAAGGGGCCACAGGACAAAGGTGATCAGTGCCTGGCTTCCAACCTCTTTTAACACTGCAAGTCTTTATCCTTCCAGGACTAATGAGAATCCCCCAAAAGCCAAGGTCACCATCAAGACAGGTTAAGGATGGGGGGAGGAGTTGACAGGCCTGTCTCAAATGTATCTGGGTGCAAAGGCTTTGACAGTTGGTACTACAGCTAACCAAGAAGCGACTTAGGTCCTGCCTCCCTTCCCTTCTTCAATAGCTGTCACCTTCACTAAGGGGAAGCTTTCCTGCCCTAACTAAGGTCCTAAGAAGAGTCCAGCCATTCCTGGCATCCAAACAGACCTGGAAGAGGTGGATGGAGAAATCAGAAGCCTGGGGGAGGGGTGTGTGTCCGGCTTGGGATGCCTCCCTCTTCCTCGCCAGCGCCCCAACCCGCCCTCATCCTGCGCAGAGGGCACTTACAGGCCTCGGAGGCCGAAGAGGGCCTCGTCCTGGGAGTCCCATCCCTGGCCAGACGGTGCCCTCAAACAGCAGCGGCGGCATGGTTCGTTCGCCGGTCCGGGCCGAGGGTTGCGGGTCGTGGGGAGAGCGGGGGACAGCAGCCAGGCCTACTCCAAGTAACCATCAAAGACGTCGAGCTCCGAGTCGGCATCGTAGAGGCCCGAGCCGGGGTCGGAGAGCACGCCGAGGTCCACGAGCGCCTGGTCCATGTCCTCGGGCAGGAATACGAGGCCCACGTTGAGGACGATGTACTCCATGAGGAAGGCGTAGTATAGGATCAGCACGTTGACGAAGAACAGGCCCACGTAGAACATAGAGGGCAGCAGGGGCGGCGGCACGGAAGGGACCAAGGGGCCCAGCGCGTCCAGGTGGGCCGCGACCTGGGCGCCGGGCATGCAGGGGGCGGCGAGGGCGGCGGC
>NW_020173198.1:14631424-14635506 GCF_003031525.2 Neophocaena asiaeorientalis asiaeorientalis | reverse complement strand
CCGGCGAGAGGGCAGCTCAGCCATCCAGGGGCGCCCGGGGGCTGGCCGAGGCAGCGCTGGGCCCCGGCGGTGCCACCCCTGGGGTGTGCGTCGGCCCCTGCGGAGGCGCCCCGGCCCCCGAAACGTGCCAGGAGGGTCACCCCACCCCCAGAGGTGCCCACACGGCACTGTCGATCCACCCAACGGTCAGGCGGGCCCCTAAAGTGGCCGGCAGCGGCCCGGCTCCTCCGATGCTCCCCGCTCCCGCTCAAGGGCCCTCGCAGCGCCTGCGGGGACCCCACCGCAGTTCAGCGTCAAGGGCCAGTCCTGGCGACGGTCTCTTCAGCCGCTCCCGGCTGTTCCCCGAGCCCCATGCGCACCCCCGAAGGCCCAGCACCCATTGCTGCGACCGCCGCGTCGCCCTCCTGGTAGCGTTCCGAGCACCGCCTCCGGAGCAGCCCCGCGCTCATTGGCCCACCGCCCCCTGCCCTCGCTCATTGGCTCGCCCAACGTCCGAGCTCACTGGCCCGAGCCGTCCGGGGGCGGGTACCGCCTCGCTCCGCCCCTAGAGCCGCTGGCTTCTGAGTTGCTTTACTAGTTCCGGATTCAGGGCCGATCTGGAATCCAATTCGCTCTGCGAATCCGCGACAGAGTAGGGGGAGGGGAAAGAGTCAGAACGCAATTCAAACCTAGACGTATCCTAAGGCTACAAAAGCTGCAGGTAACCGCGAGCTTCATCAGCACCCGGCTGGACTTGAGTACTGGCGTCACGCCTTTTTGGGACTCAGTTTACCTGCTGAAAAAGGGGGCGGGGGGGCAGGGGCGGTGGACCTTACCTTGAAAATTTTGGCCTTTCCTAAAGTGGCAATTTTCCACGGTGGGGAAGATCAATCAGTGCCCCCTTCATCTCTCCAAATTCTGGCTGCTGGAATAGGGTTCCGTGACACCTGAGTAAAGAAACTCCCTGCAGGTCAGACCTGCAGCACTAGGGTTGCTTCTTGTTTTTACTTTGTAAAACACGTTTTAAAACAATAATAGTGCACGTGGTTAAACATTCAAACAACCAAGAAGTACACAGAAAAGTGAGTCTCTTCCACTCGCTGATTCCCCTCCCCAGCAGTAACCCTTGTACGTCCTTCAGGAGATTGATTTTGCCCAAGGTGGCTCCCAAAGGAGTCCACAGACCTTTAAATCTCAGGCCACGTTGAGCTGGGTGCTCTACAGGCATTGCTTAATTGGAGCCAGATGGGGAAGTGTATGTTACTCATTTTTGCAGATGAGGAAACTGAGGCCCAGAGAAACAGGAGGACCCTGGAGGCTGCTGGGCCTGTGTGTGTTTGGAGGCCAGAACCTGCCCTTTTTTCTCCATGACTGTCTTTTGCCCCTTTAGGTGAATTACACAGCAAACCATTAACCCTCCAACTCCTGAAGGTGAAACAAATCTTCACTCATTCATTTATTCACTCTGACAATACTTGTTGAACATTTATTATATGCCAAACCTTGTGCTAGGCACTGGGGAGAATATTGACCCTTAGCCCAATTCTGTCCTGGGCACAGTTAATGGGACACAGTAGACCTTAGATAACTGTGAGGTGTAGAAATGAATGAATGGATGAATGAATGGTGAACAGGGCAATATCGCCTCAATGGAGCTTCCCACTCCCGATCCAGGAGAGAAATTTAGATACATCTTCTTGGCTGGTGTAGGAAGCTGTGTGTTTCCTTATTTTTATAAGTGTGGTTGTTTTGGAAATGGCATGGATTTTCGGCGAAGACCAGAGAAATCCTCTGAAAGCACAGGACATTCAGTTTTGGTACATTGTTGCTTGAAGGCCTTTCAATATTTATTTTTTAATTGAAGTAGAAAAAGAAAAAGGCTGTGAGGACAAACCAGGACGTTACCGGTTTTGTGAAGTTTCGTTTGTTGGGGCATAAAAATAAGGGTGCCTGGGTTTGAACCTTGGGTCTGCCGCTTATTAACTGTATGACCTTGGGCAAGTCAATCCCTCTGTGATTCAGTTTCCTCCTGGGTAAAATGGGGATAATAGCAGTACCCACCTCACAGGGATGTTGTGAGAATTAAATAACAATATATGTAAAGCGCTTAGGGCAGTGGCACGCGGCATACGCCAAGCAACAGCTATTCTTATTCTTATCATAAAGGTAATAATTGTTAATATTGTGGTAACTTTTATTCCCCAATCTTCACGGATTCATTTCTCAGGGCTCCGCCCATAGGTTTCCCATTCCCGCCTATCCCTAAGATACTGCGGACTGTCCTCCTCTCGCTCCGCCTCTTTTCCAAGGTCGCCGGCCTGAAGTTGCGTGATGCACTCCGGGCCTTGTAGTTCCTTCGGAGAGTCTTGTCAGCGGGGGCCTCGCGGGCGAACTGCATTTCCCAGCGTTCCTCGTGACGGCGCCGTAAAGCGCGGCGGTCGAAGGGCCGGTTCCGGCTGAATGTCAGTACTGGACTGTGGGCCGGGGGGAAGGTGTTTGGCAGTCTCTCCAGCACCTCAACCGCTGCTTCCTCTGCTTGTGCCGCCGCCGCGGGCGCCCGGCCGCTCGGCCGCTTGGGCATGAGACCGTGAGGCAAGCGACTGGCCAGGGCCGCCGACATGTTTGGCCGCTCGCGGAGCTGGGTGGGCGGGGGCCATGGCAAGTCTTCCCGCAATATCCACTCCTTGGACCACCTCAAGTGAGTGTACTGGGGGCAGAAGGGGGAGGCCGCGGGGCTGGACTTGGGGATGGAGGCGCATAGCCCCTGGCCGGGAGCGCTGGGAAGTGTGAGAGCGGAGGTGGAGGGCCGAGAGAGGCGCTCGGGAAAGGCTGTGCGGCGGTTAAGCGCTAGGGCTCTGGACTTAGGGCGCCTGAGTTCGAACCCTGACCCCGTAGCTCCTCTCTGTGTGACCTTGGGCAAGTCGCTCCGCTTCTCAGAGTTTCAGTATCCCCATCTGTAAAGTAAGGGGATGAGTTTTCGGTTTACGGATGCAGACTTCGGTCTTGCTGGGGCCGGACGATGGGCACCAAGCTTCCCCGGGGTGGTACTTCTTAGGCTGGACAGCTTACGGGTCAGAGGTCTGGATCCTGGAGTCACACAGATGTGGGTTTGAACTTAAGTGGATGAATTTAGGCCTCAGTTTCCTCAGTTGTAAAATGGATATAGTGAGAGCACCTGCTTTCTACGATTGTTTTGAGGGTAGGGTCAGAGAATGTACGTAAAGCTGGAAGCTTCTACAAGTGCTCAATAAAGAACAATAATTAAAAAACAAACTAGTGGGCTTCCCTGGTGGCGCAGTGGTTGAGAGTCCGCCTGCCGATGCAGGGGACACGGGTTCGTGCCCCGGTCCGGGAGGACCCACATGCCGCGGAGCGGCTGGGCCCGTGAGCCATGGCCGCTGAGCCTGAGCGTCCGGAGTCTGTGCTCCGCAACGGGAGAGGCCACAACAGTGAGAGGCCCGTGTACCGCAAAAAACAAACAAACAAACAAAAAAACAAAGTAGTTTCTTAGGGGAGTCTAAAGCGTCAGAAGTAGAGCTCCGAGGGAGGCAGGTGGCAAAGGTGGTCCTGGGAAGCAGGAGTACACAGAGTGGCTTTGCAGTTAGATTGGCATTCAAATCCTGATTCCACCATTTAATGGCTTTGTGACCTTGGACAAATTGTTTCACCTCTCTGAGCCTCTGATTCCTCGTCTGCAAATGGGGATGGTGAACATTGTGCAAGGATTCAGTAATATTGTGCGTGGAAAGAGATCGATCCAGTGTCTGTTATACAGTTGGTGGCCAATAATGGTAACAGTGTTTATCAGCTGGGCAAGGCCTTCCCAGACCACCCTACCTAAAGTGCCTCCCCTGCCTCAATTCCTTTCTGTTAGACTTCATTCATTTGATTAATCTCCACTGTCTGCAATTATCCTGTGTGGGTTTTTGTTTTGTTTTGTTTTGTTTTTTTACTGCTTTTCTGTTTGCTACTAAACTGGTACTTCCCGGAGGGCAGAGATGGCTTGTTTTGCTCAAAGCTGTATTCCCAGCATCTAGCTCTGAGCCTCTCACACGGTAGGAGCTCAATAGATACTTAAAGAATGAAAAAAATTAATCGGGGAG
>NW_020173198.1:14607584-14631375 GCF_003031525.2 Neophocaena asiaeorientalis asiaeorientalis | reverse complement strand
CCTTTGAAGACAGAATGACTTCAGGGAAGAAAATACAGTGTTGAGGGGTGGGGGGAGAGAGTGGGGCAGTAAGCAAACCTTTGGTGGTGAGAAATTGGCTGATTTCCAGAAGGAGCTCTCAGGATTACTAATGGGAAAGAAGGATGGAGAGGGTGGGCAGGGAACAGTTGGAGGAAGACAGGGGCCCCTGGAAAGTGTTGGTGGGAGGGAAGATGGGGGCTTCTCATTTGGCTGGGGGTAGGGGTGCTGTAATTCTCAGCTGTGTCCTTTCTAGCATGGAGCGGGTGTTTAATAAATGTTTGTGGGTCTCAAAGAGTGGGCGGCAGGAGGGATCATTATGTAATAAGGAATGGTTTTTGGGAGTGGTGATGAGAGAGGACATGGGGAGGAGAGAGGCCTAGGGCAAGCACAGGGCTGTGTAGGGAAGCAGGAATCTTAAATGGGAGGGCAGCTGGACGGGAAAGGGAGAGGCTTAGAGATTTCAGGAATTTAGAGAGTGGGTGGATGAGGCCGAGAAGGGGAGGAAGGATATCTAAAGGAGGCTGGGCCTGCTGCCAGCATCCAGGTACCTGCAAGCTCTCACCTAACTCTGCCTGACTCTAACCCTTTTAAATTACTTTAGTAATTATTGAATGCATTTTCGGTGCCAGGTGCTTGCTAAGGAATTCCTGTGTGTTATTTCCTTTAGTCCTCATAAGTCTTAGGAGTTGTCAGAAATATTATTGTTTCCATTTTTTAGACTGGAAATTAAGGTCCAAAGAGGTTCAGTCACTTGCCCAAGGTGACAACAGCTGTAAAGTGTCAAAGCCAGGATTTGACTTCAGTGTTTGCACTCATTACACTGTCTTTTTGAGTAAAATTTCCTAAAAGTCAGTTTGGGAAGACTTTCAACTTGGCTGAGTCTCACTGCCCAATGGCCATCTTCGCCCTCTGCCCAGCCAGGGAATGGTAAAGGTTCTCAGGTTCCTTTGAAGTATCCTGAGAACTGCCCAGGTTCGTTGTTTAGGTCACATGGCTGCTGGGTGCTTTTTGGAAACCAGAGCTGCCTGCCCTGGATCTGGTGGATCAGCTGAATCCATACTGTAGCCTGAAGAACCTGGTGATTTGTGTGTTGCAGGGGGGCTTAGAAGATCCCAAAGCGACTTGGGAAAGAGTGCCATAAACAGCTAGTGCCCACCCCAATGCTTGGGCACAGAACAGCCCGTTCCCTGAGGGAGCTCGCGGGCTGGTGGGGAGATAGCCATAGAGCCAGTGACTGTGGTGTGACAAGTGCTGGGATCACCGTAGGTTCAGGGCTTTGTGGGAACCCTTCTTGGAAGTCCTCTGGGGGAGGCAACCAGAGCAGAGTTGTCAAGGATGAGCAGGAGCCACCGTGTGGACACGGCCCTGGGGTCTGTGGAGTGTCAAGGTGGGGCTGGTGGTTATGGGACACAAGGCTGGAGGTGGGACAGGGCTTGGGCCTCCTCTGATACAGAGGGCCACCAACCATTGTGGGGCACCTGGGACTAAAGGGTTTCCTAGGACGTGGGGCTTTCAGTGCTAAAACTGGGAAAGTCCTGGGCAGCCAGTACTAATTGGTCACTCTACCAGTGACAAGTGACAGTTCCTAATACACTGTTGCCCTGACCTAGGGCAGTGTGGGTAGAGAGGAGAGATTAAGATATTTAAACGAATTTAGAATTGACAGTTTGGGGAGGGGGGCACGCAAAGCATCTGAGAACCCTCTTCCTTTTTTTTTTTTTCTAAATAGACTTTACTGTTAAGAACAGTTTGAGATTTACAGAACAACTGAGAAGATAGTATGGACAGCTGGAAACCCTTTTTGAACCACATTATTCATAACATTCCCGGCTTTCAAACTGTAAAGGAATCTTGCTGTGAGACAGGGTTTTACTTTTGCTAATTAATGGAAAGCTGTGTACTGTGGTCTCTGTCTACTGAATGGAGTTAGTGATTTAGTTGAGGCAGATTGAAATAGTAAGAGGTCATTTGCTACACATCATGGGTGGTTTATTGCCCAGACTAGTGGCAAGGCTGTGACATTGACAAGCGGAAACCTTGACTGATGGAATTGCCTGATTACTACTGAAGCATCACCTTCACTAGGGACTGCGAGTCCACAAACTGCTAGAACTTTCTTGGTGTTGTGTTGTGTTGTTGCCTTAATTCTAATCGCCTTCGTGTATGGGTCAAGGTTCTTGGTGTTGTTGCCTTAATTCTAATCGCCTTTGTGTATGGGTCAAGATTCTTGGTTTTAAGTGACAGAAGCCCAGCTGGAATTGCCGTAAGCCCCAAATGGAACTGATTGGCCCTTGCCACTGAACAGGCTGTCCTAGCTAAGCCATGGCTGAGTCTCAGTGTTCAGACGAAGCTGTCTGTATGTGCTTCTTTCCAGTTCTTGTCTCCGCTTTCTTCTGGGTTGGTGTCATTCTCAGCATGCTCCAGGCTTACATCATATCAGCTTAGCAACGCCTGGGAAAAAGAGAGCTTCTTTTCTTAATATTGCCAGCAGAAGTCCAGAAATGAGCACCATTGAACCAGCCTGGGGTCTCATGCCCGCCCCTGAGCTAGTCACTGTGACAGGGGGGCATGGGGTACTCTAAGTGGCCCTTCCCTGGAGTCACGGTGGCATCAGCTCCTTCCAAGCTAGTGGACAGAGAATGAGAGAAAGGGATGGTTCAGCGTAGGAAAATTAGGGAGAAGAGGAATGTATACCCAGCAGGCAGACGTTCACCTACTCTTGGTATATTCAACTTTTGCCTAAGATGGCACTGATTATTTTTAGAGCTTGGGGTACAATATCGCCAGATTCATTTTCTTAGAGTATCATATTCATCGTATCACTCGTAGTGAGTCCGAGGCATCCATGATGTCAAGTCTAAAGTTCCCCCAGGCCGTCAGAGCACTCCAGACTGTTCCCACCCATCTAAGCTTGGGAGCACAGATGAAGACCCTGTAACCCCAGCTGGGGAGCCCGGAGCATCCTTGGTAGGCAGACACCCATTTACATGGAGACATAAAGGATGAGTGGTTGTTACAGGCAGTAGAGGGCAGGCTGGAAGGGGGGATGCTGCAGGCAGAGGAAACAGCGTTTGAGAAGCCTGCAGGAGAGAGACACAGGGCAAGGGGGTGTGTAGGGCCTGAGAGCAGAGCCATGAGGCGGGAGAGGTCACAGAGCCTAGGTCCCACCGGGCCTTGTAAATTCTGTTGAGGAATTTGGACACTAGGCTGAGAACAGTGGGGAGCCGTGTGCTGTGGTCTGGTGGAAGTTTGGAGAATGGATTGGAGGAGGGTCCCCTCAGGGGCTGCTTCTGTCTTATAGTACGTGAGAGTAGTGCCTGCAGTAACCCAGGAGTGTTTCTTGTGCCATTTCACGTTGATGGTCCTTCTCTCACTCACTGTTGCACACACCTCACCTGTCTGCATCTGTGCTGTCTCCAGATGCTGAACTGTGTCTTTAAAATACCAATTCTTGGGAATTCCCTGGCAGTCCAGTGGTTAGGACTCAGCACTTTCACTGCGGTGGCCTGGGTTCAGTCTCTGGTCCGGGAACTAAGATCCCACAAGCTGCGTGGCATGGCCACAAAAAACAGAGCAAAACAAAACAAACCTAAAGAATTCTTTCATAAAAATTGCCCTGGTGACTTAAGCCAACAAGAAGTTTTACCGTCATCTGCAGCTTCTCCTGTTCTTGCTCCCACCGTCTCACTCAACATGTTATCATAAGGTCTTCTCACCGCCAAAGAGTTAGACCAGCTGGTGGGTGCTCTGGGCTCTTCAAGCTTTATCCCACCTGTGAGTTAGATCCCCAGGAAGCTGGCCAGGGTTCCTCCGGCATGACCTTTCGCTATCAGAAATGGTCTTACTTGAATATATGTTTGTTTCCTTCTCCCAGATTTGAACGTAAGCTTTGTGAGGACAGAGGCCTGGGTGGCTTGTTCATGTGGAAATTGTCAGATGCCAGTACAGGGCCTAGCACGCAGTAAAAGATCAACAAGAATTCGTCATAGGATAAATGAAAGAGGCGAGTTCTGGCCTGACTTTTCCTAACAGCAGTTTGCTCTTGCCAGTTTGGGCACCGCGCCTGTGCCAGAGCTGTGACTTTTTCTAGGGCTGAAAGCCCTGCTACGGCAATCTCGCCGTGATTGCCGGCTCCCCGGCACCTCAGCATCTCAGTCCCGGCCTCACTCGCTGGCCCAGTTTGACATCTTTCAGGGGTGATTCATCAGGAGAAGCACCGCCTTTAACACCTTTTGCTAGTCTTCTAGTCCGCTTCCACCCTGCCGGGAGCTTCTCCTTGTCCTGCTGGCCAGAGGGCTGGATCCTGACCAAATGGAGGTTTTCAGGACACAGAGTAGGACCCTCTGGGAGGTGTCTTCCCTGGTGCTGAGGAGGCCACACAGACACAGGCTCCGTGTCCTCTCACCCCAGACGTTGTTATTTGGGGGGTGTGCTTTGGGGGAATGGATTTCCAGTCCCCCTAGGCCCTATCCTTCCTCACACTCTAGCTTGCGCATGTTTCAGTATCTTCCAATGGGAGCATCCTAAGAGACATGATACAAGTCATAAAACTTGTATGAATTTGAATTTAGTATGTCTGTCTCTGAAGTGGACATAATTATTATTAACTGTAATGGTTTAACTTGTGAAATAAGTGAGTCTCTTGAGAAAGCAGAGTCTGTGGAGGAAGGATTTGTTTACAGTCCGTGGTCCTTGGTGATGAGCCTCTCACGTATTGGTTGCACGTTGGTAACAGGCTGCAGTTTTTCTGTCTCCAGGCGCTTCAAACTCCTAAGCTTGTCTCTCAAAGTAAAGTTTGCTCATGTGCAAGAGTCTGAAATTGGGATTCTACATTCTGCAGAACTTCCTCTGGAGATATGATAACGCTGGCTCTCTTCCAATAACGTGGAATAAGGGTCAGTGATAAGCACTTATCTTGAGATCTGATACGTGTTGTCATGCATTTTCAGTTTGTTTATTTGGTTGTCTTGTGTGCTAAGCATTCATAACTTCATGGAAATGCTTGGCTAATAAAAGCGTTTAACTCATTGTTTGCATCTTCTGTACTATAATGGTTACAAGCAAGGGGTCACTGCCTGGGTGCCCTGTCCTTGTGTTGGGACTCTGGGTGGGTCCTAGCCTCCCAGAGCCTCAGCTCCCCAGATCATCAGCCCTGCAGGATTGTTGTAAGGGTTTAATGAGTGAACACATCTGAAGCATTCAGAACAGGGCCTGGCAATAGGAGACTGCAACTGTTTTTATATTTATTTATTTATTTTTAATTAATTTATTTATTTTTGGCTGCGTTGGGTTTTCATTGCTACACGCAGACTTTCTCTAGTTGCAACAAGCGAGGGCCACTCTTCGCTGTGGTGCGCGGGCTTCTCATTGCAGTGACCTCTCTTTGTTGTGGAGCATGGGCCCTAGGCTTGGTCTAGGCTCTAGAGCGCAGGCTTAGTAGTTGTGGCGCACAGGCTTAGTTGCTCTGCGGCATGTAGGATCTTCCCGGACCAGGGCTTGAACCCGTGTCCCCTCCATTGGCAGGCGGGCTCCCAACCACTGCACCACCAGGGAAGCCCAGGAGGCTGCAACTGTTTTTATGATGATGACGGTAAAAATATACACACATAGAGTTTGAGAGAAAATGTTATCATTGTAGCAGTTACTATCATTGTAAGAGAAAAACCTGTCACTGTCCTTGGAATCTTATCTAGATAGGGAACACAGCTTTGCACATAGAGATGGCTGTTGTTAGCTTGTTGATCATCTGAACTATTAGGAATCTAATGCCCAGGAACTGCTGTGCTATCCTTTCAGTGGTGTACTACGTAGTCACTACTGATGCTTGAGAACAGTTGCCAATAACAAAAATGCTTTTATTTTAGCCAGAGGTGGGAAGAAAGATGGGCATGGTAATGGACATACAGCATGAGCTCAACTATGTTAATATCCATAGCAAAGAAAAAGACCCAAGGAAATAGATTGCAACTCCAGCAGTGGTCATCTCTGGGCAGTGGCATGATTGACAATTGCCGTTTCTCTTTTTGTTGTTGTTGAGGTTTCCAGCCTTTCTAAAATGAGTGTTACGTTTAAGACCAGAAAGTTATTAAACTATATTAGTATCTCTGAGGTAGTTGAATTACTTGATCTTCCAAAGTCCTGGAATTAGATGCAGCATTAAAATATTAATCTTTAATCCATTCAGCTTTCTTTCTTTTCTCCCCCCACTACATTTAAGCAAACATATATTGAGGGTCTCTTCCAAGAAGATTACCTAAAACAGTGTGCTAGGGCATCGTGAGGGCAAAAAGATGAGCCAGTGCGGTGGGAATTTAGAGCTTGAGATCTAGCGGGTGTTTCCATCTACCAACAACAAGCATTTAGAAAATGAGTATTTTAAAACACTCCCATTTACAACAGCATCAAAAAACCCATCAAATACCTAGGAATAAATCTCACAAAACATGTGCAAGCCCCCTATCCAGCAAACCTTGAAGGAAATGTAAATGTCATCATGTTACACTCTCCAAAAGATGTCAGTTCTCTCTGTATTTAGCTATAGGTTTAGGGCAGTCTTAAAGGAAATCTTAGCAGGTATTTTTGTGGAAATTGAGAAGGTGATTTTAAAATATATATGGAAATTCAAAGGGCCAAGAATAGCCAATATAATAATAAAAGAAAAACAGAAGGAAAGAAGTTGGAAGACTTACATGATCACATTGCAAGATTTATTATAAAGCTACAGTGATCAGACAGCATGGTGTTGGCACAAAGGTAAACAAATAGATCAGTGGAACTAGAGCATCCAGAAGGAGTCCCATGCGTGGTCACCTGATTAATGGCAACAGTGACATCTGTGTGCTTTGGAGAAATGAGGACCTTTTCAGTAGATGATGCTGACTCAACTAGATAGCCATATGGAAGAAATGAATTTTGGCCAGTATCTTACACCATACACAAAAATGAGTTTCAAATGTACTCTAAGTCAAAATGTGAAAGGTAAAATAGTAACTTTTTAAAAGAAGAAAACAGCATTTCTTCATGACGTTGGGGTAGGTAAGGATGTCTTAAGGTTGATACAAAAAACACTGTCCAAGGGAAAGATTGATAAACTGGACCGCATTAAAATTAGGAACTTTTGCTCATCGAAAGACCACTGTAAAGAGAGTGAAAAGGCAAGCCACATTCAGAGAAAATGTTTGCCATAGGTATATCCAGTAAAGGATTTGTATTCAGAATAAACTCCATCAAATTAATAAGAAAAAGGTTCTCTACCTAGAAAAAATGGGCAAAAAACTTTCACAGACACCTCACAAAAGTAGATATTTAAATGGCTGTGAACATGTGAAAAGACACCCAACTTCATGCGTGGTCATGCGGTGAAACCCTGGCGCGGCATCACCACGTGCCAGCAGATGGCGCCACTGAGAAAGGCAGAGCGCAGCAAGCCCTGCCGAGGTGGGGGACTGGCTGGAGCCCTCTGAGCCAGCCTCTGCCCTTTGGCTGCAGATGAGCTGCTGAGCGAGCGTCCCTCAGTTCCTGTCCTGGCCTGTGCCGTGCTAGTGATGTGCACAGCCCCAGGTTACTGCGAGTATGAGGATCACAGGAAGGCCCGCACACAGGGCCAGGCATGTAGGCCATGCACCGCACATGGGAGCGCCTAGAATCTTCTTTTCAAGACTTAACACCCTGCCCTTCCCCTGGGTTTGTCTGTAAGGGCCTCCTCATAGTTACTAGAATTTTTCTGAGGGGTTATTTAGTGAAGGCAATGATAACAGTAATAGCTGGCACTTGTGTCATCCATGGGAACTGCCAGGTTAGTTATCTACCTTTTTACTTGTTTGTTCCTAACGACACCATGATAGGTAGGTACTAAAGTATTTAGGTGCTGTTGCCTCTCCTATTTTACAGGTGAGTTAACTGAGGTACAGAGATTAAGTAACTTGCTTGACATCACCCAGCTAATACCAAACGTTCCACTTCCTGCTCTGGTTTCTCTGGACCTTCCCATAGCTCCTGCAGTGAAGTCCTCTTTTCATGACTGTTTGGATCCAGCCTGATCTCTCCTTCCTACCTTCTTGGAATATTCTTTGTATAATGTAATAATGATTTTAATAACAGCCCCCCTCATAACAACCACCTTATAATAATAGTAGCAGCAGCTAGCCCTGCATCCGTTGAGCGCTTACTGTGTGCCAGGCACCATGCTCAGCTCTTTCTATGTGGTATCACATCAAATCTCTGGAACAGTCCAGCAAGGAGGCCTTGTTGGTTGTAGAAGCTGACGCCCAGAGAGGTGAAGTGCCTTGTCCAAGGCCACTTATAGGAAGAGACAGGGCCAGGAATCAAGCCCAGGTCTGTCTTCGGGACTCCAAATGTTTGAACTCTTCACTACCACTCTGTTCCACTACTTGCTGTGTTTGGCATTTGGCCCCTTGACTATGTTTGGTCTTGTATGCTCTGATCTACCTCATATTGATGGAGATGGTCCCCTACCCTTCCCCCATTCAGCATTTATTTAGCGCCTACTGTGTTCCAGACATTCTGGAGTCTTTTGAGGTCACCAAGATCAATAAGATGATGTTCCTGACCTTGAGGAGCTCAGGTCTAGTAAAGGAGGCAGATCATTGCCAATCAGGGTGGTCTGTGCAGCAGCAAATGCATATGGGTACAGAGGTGCCAGAGAGAAGGCTTCACCAAGAGATGCCTGAGCTGGGTTTTGACATATGAGTAAGAGTTTGCTGGTTGGTCAGGGCAGCAAGGGTATTTCAGGCAGAAAGCACAATGAATAGAAGTCAGGGCTGATCGTCAAGATTTTAACCTCTCCTATCCCTATTGGGGGTCTTCAGAGCAGACCCACTTACCCAGGCTGCTGCCTCCTGGGCCAGGAGTGTGATAGTGAGGTGATAATGCATGTTGTCCTCTACACAGAAGGAAACACCAGAGTGGGGAGAATCCGCCTCTCCCCATGTTGCCAACAACGCCTGTCACAGCAGGTGGGGGGCGTACTGTTCACTACATGGGCAGTGTCACTGACGGCCATGACGTGAGTGATGCCGTGGCTCTGAAACAAGAGTGGGAGCTCCTTCAAAATGCAGATTTGGGACCCTGCACCCAGGGCTCAGATTCTGGGAGTCCGGGGTCGGAAGCCAGAATGTGCAACTTAAGCAGGTGGTTCTGATGTAGGAGGCCTGTGAGCCGCAATCTGAAACACTCTGCTCTTTGAGCCTTTTGAGGAAGAGGCACTCGAGGCAAGATGGAGACGTAGATTCCTAAGTGGGTCCCCTGCATTCATCCCAGGGTGGGTCAGTGCTGTGGAGTCACCTAATCACAGGGGACCACTGGCCTCACCCCCCCACACACGGCCCTGCCGGTGGATTTGGGCACAGGTGCTGGAGAGTTCTGTTTTGGGAGAGCTGTGCCAGTTACTGCATGTTAAAAGTTGCATGTAGTTTTAATTAATTAGATTAACTAAATGATTAAAAAATGATTATAGTATGTCTTTAGACAAACAGCACAAGCACTAATAACTAAAACCCCCTAAAGCGGCAGATGGCCCCTGTGGTTCCATTTGCAAGATTCTACCTCTTTACATCCTACCCATTTTTAGAGATCTTCAATGGTATGACCTATCTAGCCTTTCCCTGCCTTTCTCTCGCCAGTCCCCCACCCCCAAACTGAAGGTGGCCAGAAAAGAAGTCGGGAAGTGAATACTCCTGAGTCACTCCCTCTTGCTGCCCCCTTTTCCTTCCCAAGCCGTGACAGCTGAAGTTGTCTCAGTCTGCCAGCCCTGGAGACACTCTTGAAACCGTGCCAGGTGGCGCTCCCAGAGCATCGGCCAGGCTGCTAGTCCCCACACTGCTCAGGAGTGGCCTCTGCGATTCTTTGGCTTTTGCCCTCACCAGCGGCAGAGGGCCTTCAGGACTAGGCCGGGCCCACCTGTCCCTGCACATTCAGGTGGGTGAAGTATTGAATACATGGTCATCGCCTCTCAAACCCACTTCACTTTACTCTGTACACAGCAAATAAGAGCTGTGCCCTTGAACTTCAAGCCACCTGCTTCATCTGAGCCATCAGTTCTGTGCTTCATGGGGGATTAAGGGCATTCCAAGGGTGATCATGATGGCACCTGATTTGTGCCCCAGCCACTGGCTCTGGGACCACCCTCCCTGCTGTGTGACTCCACGTCTGATCTCTGCATCAGCCAGGCAGCGGGTCTTAGGCTTTTGGCACTGAGCCGTGTGTCTCCACTTGCTCCACCAGCATCAGAATCACCCAGGAGAGTGAAAAAGGCCGATGCCTGGTCTTCCCTCACTGCCGCTAAATCTGAGTCTCCGGTGGGCTCAGTGGCCCCTCTTTGTCCAGCTCTCCAGGTCATTCTCTTGCACACACTGGAGTTTGAGGATGGTTGTCTTCAAAAGCTTGACAGTCTTGCCTCAGTTTGGGTTGGTGTGTCCCTGGTTATTGAACACTTCGAAGCATTGTCTGCCATTTTTCTCAGGTGGTGAGTTATGTCTCCTCTAAATGGGAATTGTGCTAACAACTGTGTCTGTAAAAAGCACAGCCAAATTGTCCCTAAAATGTTGCTAATGGTCACTGAGCTTGGCTTACATTTCAACTGGTAACCTTTAGTTCTCTTTTCTTTTCCTTTCTCTCAGATATCTGTACCACGTTTTGACCAAAAACACCACCGTCACAGAACAGAACAGGAACCTGCTGGTGGAGACCATCCGATCCATCACCGAGATTCTGATCTGGGGGGATCAGAATGACAGCTCTGTATTTGAGTAAGGGTTTCTGGTTTTTTGTTTTTTGATTCTTCTTCTTCCTTTGAATAATTTTCTAAATGTGTACCATGAGTCATTCCTGATGATGTCAGGATTTGATGCCAATTTGGTCCTGCACAGATATCTGTCTCTCTCCCTCTCTGTCTCTCTCTCTGTCTCTCTAAAATGTCCTTGAAACACTGTAAAAATGCCTGCTGAAAATGGGAAAGTTATGGAAAACAGTGTCCCTAGAAAAATTTGAAAATATCATGGATAATTTTCCAAGTAATGTCTGATTATCTCCCCCAAAGGAAGGAGAAAATGTCTTGAGTAGTTAGATTCTAAGTGAACTGAAAAGACCCTTCCCCAGGTGGAGACACTAAGGGCTAACATTGATTGTGTTTACTGATGGGTGGCCACAGTGCTGAGCTCTTGATGAGATAATCCTTCTAAGTCTCCCAGCTACCCGAGGGTAGAGGACCATCCCCATCCCCATCCCCTTCCCCATCTTCATCCTCATGCCCATCCTTATCCTCATCCCCACCCCTTTTTATGCTCAAGGTCAAACGGCTCACACCTAGAGCCCATGGATGGATTTCTCCTCACTCTCATACTTCCTAGGTGAAGAGTCTCAGGCCCGCCTCAGTTTGCTCATCTTTAAGTGAGAGAGAGCAAGTTCCCTGCCCAGTGCCTGTTATAGAGTTAGGCACTCAAGAAATGTTAGCAAATGATCATTTTAAAAGGTGTCCCTATTGGGACTTCCCTGGTGGCACAGTGGTTAAGAATCGCCTGCCAATGCAGGGGACACAGGTTTGAGCCCTGGTCCGGGAAGATAACACATGCCACGGAGCAACTAAGCCCGTGCGCCACAACTACTGAGCCTGCTCTCTGGAGCCCGTGAGCCACAACTACTTAGCCTGCGTGCCACAACTACTGAAGCCCATGCGCCTAGAGCCCATGCACCACAACGAAGAGTAGCCCCCGCTTGCCGCAACTAGAGAAGGCCAGCGCGCCGCAATGAAGACCCAATGCAGCCAAAAATAAAATATAAATAACTAAATAAATTTATATATTAAAAAAAGGGTATCCCTATTGGACAGTTAAAAAGCAAAGACCGTAACCCATGAACTACTTTCCTCAACAGACCTGTCCCAGCATCTGAGTGCAGAAGGATTAGGGTTATGACAACTACCAAACACAGATTTTATTTTTATATAAAATAATCTCAATTATAAGTGTTGAGGCCACTTAAAAAACACATTTAGGGCTTCCCTGGTGGCACAGTAGTTGAGAGTCCGCCTGCCGATGCAGGGGACGCGGGTTCGTGCCCCGGTCTGGGAAGATCCCACATGCCACGGAGCGGCTGGGCCCGTGAGCCATGGCCGCTGAGCCTGCGCATCCGGAGCCTGTGCTCCGCACCGGTAGAGGCCACAACAGTGAGAGGCCCGCATACCGCAAAAAACAAAACAAAACAAAACACACATTTAAAACAAATACAGGTGTTCCATTTCCAACCTGGCCTCTTATTAGATATTTTGATTTTCTGGATAGCTCTGTATTTTCGTCAGTGAGGTTAGCTAATATGGAGCTACTTGTGGAAAATGCAAATTGTTTAAAATGCAGACCTGTGACACTGGCTGAGTTCCCCAAGGGAAAACATGAGTAATAAATAGGTGTTGCTCATAAACGGGACTAGTTGCCTTTCAGGATCCATGGGGAATTTACTATTTGTTGGTTGCTTGGTATCTGTTTATGGACATGAGAAAGACCCTTGGGTTAAAGATGAGAAACCACGTCACCTTTACTAGAATGGCCGAGTCCATCCGTCGTCTTAGAAAAACTACCAAGCTCTTAGAGGCCCAGTTATTCTTAAATCACTGCCCCACAGAGGCCCCAAGAGAGCTTGTTTTTAATCCATTTTTAAGTTTGGGGATAATTTTAGATTTAGATTGTACAGAAAGTTCCCATTTACCCCTCATGCCGTTTCCCTGTTAATATCTTATATGACTAGAGTGCATTTCTTAAAACATCACCATTACGTCAACTCCAGACTTGATCTGGAATGTACCAGTTTTTCCATTAACATCCTCTTTCTGCTCCAGGATCCCAATCCAGGCACCCACAGTCATTTTAGTTGTCGCGTCTCCCCAGTGTCCTGTGTTCTGTGACAGTTTTTTAGTCTTCTCTTGTTTTTTATGACCTTGATAGTTTTGAGAAGTACTGACCAGCTGTCCTGTAGAACGTCGCCCAATCTGGGTTTCTCTCCCAGTTAGCCTGGGAATTTTGGGGAAGAGTATCACAGAGGGGAAGTATCCTTCCCATCCCAGAATGTCACCGTTCCTGATATCCACATGATTCCTGGAGAGGTTAACCTGATCACTTGGCTCAGGTGGTGTCTGCCAGGCTTTTTTACTTTAAAGTTACTCTTTCCCCCTCCCCTACAGTAGTCTCCTTGGGGGCGTGGGAATTAAGCTCCACCTTCTTAGAGGGGGGAGTATCTACATACACTGTTTGAAATTCTTCTTCGTGGAAGATTTGTCTCTTCTCCTCATTTATTTATCTATTCAATCATTTATTTATATGCATCCCTTGAAGATCTTGCAGGTTTGGTTCCAGGCCACCGCCATCAGGCGAATATTGCAGTCAAGCGAGTTACACGAATTTTTTGGTGTCCCACTGTATATAAAAGTTACGTTTACACTGTACTGTAGTCTGTTAAGTGTCCAATAGCATTGTGTCTGAGAAACAATGTACATACCTCAGTTAAAAAATAATGCTGTTGGGAAAATGGCGCCAATAGACTTGCTCAACACAAGGTCACCACAAACCTTCAATTTGTAAAAAAAAACACAGTATCTGCAAGGCACATGTATATCAATATGGACTCATGGATATTTATTTTATCCTCTGGATTATAATCCAATACTATATTATTTATATTTTTGCTGGCATTGTTCCAGCTTCAGGCACTAGGAGCTCTTTCAGGCTGCTTGCTGTGTCCCTTTGCCTCAGCCCCATCCTTTTGGTTTTTGGAGCACTTCCTTACTTTCTGGTATTCTCAGGTGCTCCAGGCTCATCTTGCATTTTATCTGCCCCAGCCCTAGAATTAGCCACTTTTCCAAGGAGCCCCTTACTACCCTAGGGAGTTTTAAAAATCCAGGCTCCTGGATTTCACACTAGACCTACGGAATCTACCCCTGGGCAAGATGTAGGTACAAGCATTTTAACAAGTTCCCAAGTCGGTCTTGGGCTGCAGTGAGCTTGTTGGGTGATACTTGGGAGTCAGTGCTTTGTACAACTTGCCGCAAAGGAAGACACGATAGGTCCAATGAATGAAATATTCTGGGGATCAACATGGATGGCATTTGTAGGCACACGGGCTCCCAGAATCAGAGTTGGAAAATAATTTAGAGGTCTCTTTAAGGTCATATTTATTTATTCATTTACCCTTTCATGGATTCAAACAGAAGATCTGCAGCACTGAGCAAGTGCCAGGCCCATGTTCCTGCCACTTGACAGCAGAGGGAAGAGGGAGACCCAACACTGAGTCAACCAACAGACCCACGGGACTGCCG
Organism: Neophocaena asiaeorientalis asiaeorientalis; assembly: GCF_003031525.2. NCBI lineage: Eukaryota > Metazoa > Chordata > Mammalia > Artiodactyla > Phocoenidae > Neophocaena > Neophocaena asiaeorientalis. The sequence goes on along the minus strand of NW_020173198.1, from coordinate 14,617,034 downwards.
GGAATTGTTCTGAGTATCCCAGATGAGAGATTATCTGGTCTTAGCGTGAATACAGAGAACACCAAACTAGAAACGTCATTTTCTTCCTTTAAAGACAGGCATTAGGGGGTCTGCATTTCCAGACTAGAAGAGCCAATGTGTGCCTCCCAAAGTCAGTGCCCCCAGCCTGCATGTAGACAAATGTCCCGTCCAGGACAAGAAAGGCAAAGCAGACTTGGGGACCAGCTGGGGTCCCGTCCCATGACCACCTTCTCTTTCCTTCCAGTTCTCATACCCTAGATGTGGAAACGACAAACTTGTTAATTGAGAAACCCAAACTCTTAATATTCAGCATGATCTTACCCCTTTGTAGGGAATTACTCTGGTTCCCAGGTTGTTGGTGAGCACTCAAAGCTATGAAAGCAAAGGAAGGAGGCTTAGTGAGGAAAACTGAGCTTATAAAATATTGGATGGAAAATGCTGCTTGTTGGGTTTATAAGTGTAGGTAGGTCACTGTGTAATCATTTAGTTGGGAAAGATCTTTCCCGCTCGGTCAGAAATCACTGCTTCCCAGAATCAGCACTGTTCTCGCGTTCCGGGAAGAGGGTCTGAAAGGTCGCGTTTTTCTTGATGGAGGGCAGCATCGTGGGAGCTGGGTATCACAGAAGCCGAGGCCACACGGGTGCTGTGATCTGGCTGCTCTGCGGATGCCTTTGTTGAGGTGCACACACGTGTGCTGGGCGTGCAACCAGAGGACGACATGCATTTCCACGTGTAGAAGCAGACCACTGACACTTTCCCATTCTCTCCCCAGCTTCTTCCTGGAGAAGAACATGTTCGTCTTCTTCTTGAACATCCTGCGACAGAAGTCAGGCCGCTACGTGTGCGTTCAGCTGCTGCAGACCTTGAACATCCTCTTCGAGAATATCAGTCACGAGACCTCACTTTGTAAGGGCAGTCCTGACACTTACCTCTGCACCTCTGAGTGTCAGCTGCGTGTCGTTTGCCGTGGCGTTCATGTTGCTGTTTGAATGTCTGTGCTTACTGTGTGTCTTGGTGTGCTTGGGCTGCCATAGCAAAATACCCAGGCTGGGCAGCTTAGACGACAGAAACTTATTTTCTCATAGTTCTGTAGGCTGGAAGTCCAAGATCATGGTGCCATCAGGGTTTCTGGTGAGGCCTCTCTTCCTGGTTTGCAAATGGCCACATTCTCTTTGTGTCCTCATGTGTTCTTTCCTCTGTGCACATAGAGAGAGGGAGAGTTCTGGTGTCTCTTCCTTTTCTTAGAAGGACACCAGTCTTCTCGGATCAGGGCCCCACCCTATGACCTCATTTAACCTTAATTACCTCCTGAAGGGCTGCATCTCCAAATACAGTCACCGTGAGGGTTAGGGTTTCAGCATATGAATTCTGGGGGCACAGAGTTCACTCCCTAATGCCATTTTTTCCCCCCTGCATGGTAGGGTGCTGTGAAGAGCTAAGAGAGGGCTCCCCTCTGCTGAGTGGTTCTGGGGGTGTTTGCATTTCTTCTTTATAACCTGTTATTAAAGAGTTTCGGTCGCTGAATAATCGGCCAACAGAATAAGCATTGGAAGCAGCAAGGTGAGGAAGAATGTGGCCAAGGAGCATGCAAGGGTGTGGCTTTGGCCCCTGACCTGCCTGCTTCAGTCCCACTGCCCGACTGACAAGGGTGTGACTCAGAGCCTCTTCCCGGCCCTCGATCTTGTCTGAAACAACCAACCTGCGAGGCAGGTGCTGTCAGTGCCCTCATTTAACACCTAGAGAGTTTGAGTCACTGGCCCCAGGTGACAGCTCTAGCAAGGCAGGAATTGAGAATGGGTTTCAGCCCAGGTGAACTAGCTCAGTGGTCCTCAGCTGGGGGTGACTGTGCTCCCAGTGGACATTTGTCAGTGTCTGGAGACATTCCTGGGGGGCGGGTGCTACTGGCATCTAGTGGGTAGAGACCAGGGATGCTGTTAAACATCCTACAACACACAGGACAGCCCCCAACAATAAAGGATTAGTTAGCCCAAAATGTCAACAGTGCCGAGGGTTAGAAACCCTGGTTTACCTCCTAATCATCCGGGCTTGATCATGAACTTTATTTTCCAAGATGACTGCACCAAGCCCCAGGCCCTGCCTGCAGGAAGCAGGAAAGAGAAGACAAGTGATGGAATGTCTATGCCACAGGCAGGCCCTAGGTCCCCAAGACAGGTTTTAAAAAGTTTCTGTTGGGTGGAGAGAGGTAGAGATGGTGGCATTCCTCCTGAGGAGGGAGGAGGGAGGGATAGGAAAGAGCTGCAGACTGATGGCCACTAGATGGTACTGCTGTCCCAGGAGACTCTCCTTACGCGCTTCCCCGTGTCTGTGAGTTGCCAAATGTGAGTTGACTCACTCTCCCTGAGTGGTTTCCCAACAGCTTTTGTTACCCTGGATATCAATTGCGTGTGGTTTCTGAAAACTCCGAGAGGGGAAGACCCAGCTCGCTGGTATGGGCCATGGACTCAGACCCAAGCAGTTCTGAGCCCTGGTTCTGCCACAAACACCCCTGGTGTATTCTGGGGAGTGAACTCTCCAAGCTGCAGTTTCTGCATCTGTGAAGGAGAGATAATGCTAGTACCTGGTGATTAGAGTGGTTTGAGGATTGAGTGTGACAGTGGGTGTGCAGAGTGTAGGATCGGGTCTGGCAGGTGGAGGTGTCCACTTAGAGTTGGTTTTATCGTGAAATCCAGCATTCCCCCAAATGACTGTTTTCTGATAACCCAGCTAACCCCAGGGCTACTGGATTGAAGAGGGGGTTGAAAATTCTGGGCTTTCTGGATCGTGTGGCCTTCCTTGTACTAGGACTAAAAAGGGTGCTGTGCTATAAGAAAACCCAGGCAGATGCTGCTGGCCATACAGGGGAGTCCGTCAGAGTGCTTTCGTAAGGCCTGCCAAAGCAGCAGAAATTACTCACAGTTTACAGAACTTGGATGTATGGGGGTGAGAAGGATGGGTGAGTTTTGCTTTTTTTTTTATTTTCTAATTATAGAGAGAAAATGTCCTCATTATAAAACAACAACAACAACAAAAATCAAACATTAAAAAACTGTAGAAAGCAAAAGTTCTATAGACTCTCACCCTAAAAGTTCAGTGAACACATACCATTTTGCTGTTTGTTTTATTTTTCCCAACTTACTAGCGTATCTTAGATTTTTCATATTGTCCGTTCATGCATCCCTACCTTGTTTGGTTTAAGAGCTGCGTCTTGCTGGACCATAACTTATTTAACGTGACCATGGGCGTTTAGGTGGTTTCCGGATTTTCATTATTACAAGCAGCCATTTCACGATTGCACCTGGTGCCTGTTGGGTTAAGTGACAGAAGGCCTGAGAGCCTGAGATTACTTATAGACTCCTGGGTTTATTATAAAAAGAGACCACAGAAAGCTGGCCACACAGTAAGGGGGTAGTAGAAAAATCCCAGTCGATTAATAGAGGCACCTCTGCCACCCCCGTGGTGGCCTCACCAACCACAGAGTCATGTCGTGGAGGCCCTGGAAAAGTCCCTGCTGGGGAAGGATGGGAGCGTGTGGCTCTTCCACTTCAACACTGCAGCCGAGAAGCCCGAGGTTGCACATCTCAAGCTGCCAGCATAGGCGTCTGTGCCCCTGGTGGCCCGGCAGCCACTAACCAGTCACAGTGGGGCTAACATTCCTTCGGCAAGCCCATTCATCCCCAGCCAACCACAGCTGGCAAGAGAGCATGAAAAGAAGTGTTCGAGGCATCAGCATCACCTGGCTGGTTGTTACAGGTGTGGATTCTGGATGGGTAGATTGTGGACTGTTCAAGGAACAGGATACTATATAGCAGGAAGGAAGAAAAAGGAATGCACTGCTAGCACACATGCAGCAACATGGATAACTGAGATGTGGTGATTAGTGAAAGAGGCCAGACACCAGAGGGAGCTTCCTGTATGAGTCTATGTATATGAAGTTCAAGACCAGGCAAAGCGAGTCTGTGGTGCTGGAAGTTAGGCTAGGGGCTGGCTTTGGGAAGAGAGTATTGACGGGGCAGGGGTGTGAGGGACCTTTCGGGGAGCTGGAAATGCACTGCCTGATCTGGGTGGTGTATTTATTTGCAAAAATTCATCAAGCTGGACACCTAAGGTTTGTGAGATGTGTGCATGTGTGTGTATATACATATATATATGTATATATATACACACACACACAGGTACGAGTACTTAAGATTCATATATATGTACATTTTCACATATATCAAGCTATACACTTAGATTTGTGATATATGTAACTTCATTTTTTTTACAAGATATTAAATATAGTTCCTTGTGCTATACAGTAGGTCTTTGTTATTTATTTTATATATAGTCGTGTGTATCTGTTAATCTCAAGCTCCTAATTTATCCCTCCCCCACCCCCCTTTCCCCTTTGGTAACCATAAGTTTGTTTTCTGTGTCTGTGAGTCTGTTTCTATTTTGTAAATAAGTTCATTTGTATCATTTTTTTAGATTCCACATATAAGTGATATTATAGGATATTTGTCTTTCTCTGTGTGACTTAATTCACTTAGTATGAAAATTTCTAGGTCCATCCTTGTTGCTACAAATGGCAGTATTTCATTCTTTCTTATGGCTGAGTAATATTCCAGTGTGTGTGTGTGTGTGTGTGTGTGTGTGTGTGTGTGTGTGTATGTATCTATCTCACATCATCTTTATCCATTCACCTGTTGATGGACACTTAGGTTGCTTCCATGTCTTGGCTTTTGTAAATAGTGCTGCTGTGAACATTGGGGTGCATGTGTCTTTTTGAATTAGAGTTTTCATCTTTTCCAGATATATGCTGCACAGGAGTGGAATTGCTGGGTCATGTGCTAGTTCTATTTTTAGTTTGTTAAAGAACCTCCATACTGTCCTCCATAGTGGCTGCACCAATATACATTCCCACCAACAGTGTAGGAGGGTTCCCTTTTCTCCACACCTTCTCCAGGATTTGTTATTTGTAGACTTTTTGATGATTGACATTCTGACTGGAGTGAGGTGATACCTAGTTGTAGTTTTGATTTGCATTTCTCTAATTAACAACGTTGAACATCTTTTCATGTGGCTGTTGGCCATCTGTATGTCTTCTGCCCAATTTTTGATTCGGTTGTTTGTTTTTTTGATATTGAGCTGTGTGAGCTGTTTGTATATTTTGGAAGTTAAGCCCTTGTTGGTCACACTGTTTGCAAATATTTTCTCCCATTCCATAGGTTGTCTTTTCGTTTTGTTTATGGTTTCTTCTGCTGTGCAAAAGCTTATGAGTTTGGTTAGGTCCCATTAATAGTCATTCTGACAGGTGTGAGGTGATATTTCATTGTGGTTTTGATTTGCATTTCCCTAATAATTAGTAATGTTGAACATCTTTTCATGTGGCTGTTGGCCATCTGTATGTCTTCTGCCCAATTTTTGATTCGGTTGTTTGTTTTTTTGATATTGAGCTGTGTGAGCTGTTTGTATATTTTGGAAGTTAAGCCCTTGTTGGTCACACTGTTTGCAAATATTTTCTCCCATTCCATAGGTTGTCTTTTCGTTTTGTTTATGGTTTCTTCTGCTGTGCAAAAGCTTATGAGTTTGGTTAGGTCCCATTTGTTTGTTTTTGCTTTTATTTCTATTGCTTTGGGAGACTGACCTAAGAAAACACTGGTATGATTTATGTCAGAGAATGTTTTGCCTATGATTTCTTCTAGGAGTTTTATGGTGTCATGTCTTATATTTAAGTGTTTAAGCCATTTTGAGTTTATTTTTGTATATGGTGAGAGGGTATGTTCTAACTTCACTGATTTACATGCGGCTGTTCAGCTTTCTCAACACAACTTACTGAAGAGACTGTCTTTTCTCCATTGTATTTCTTGCCTCCTTTATTGAAGGTTAATTGACTGTAGGTGTGTGAGTTTATTTCTGGGATCTCTATTCTGTTCCATTGATCCATATGTCTGTTTTTATGCCAATACCACTCTGTTTTGATTACTGTAGCTTTGTAGTATTGTCTGAAGTCTGGGAGGGTTATGCCTCCAGCTTTGTTCTTTTCCTTCAGGATTACTTTGGCAATTCTGGATCTTTTGTGGTTCCATATAAATTTTAGGATTATTTGTTTTAGTTCTGTGAAAGATGTCATGGGTAATTTGATAGGGATCGCATTAAATCTATAGATTGCTTTGGGTAGTATGGCCATTTCAACAATATTAATTCTTCCAGTCCAAGAGCATGGGATATCTTTCCATTTCTTTAAAACATCTTCAGTTTCCTTTCTCAATGTTTTATAGTTCTCAGCGTATAAGTCTTTCATCTCCTTGGTCAGGTTTATTCCTAGGTATTTTATTATTATTTTTTTGACATGATTTTAAAAGGGATTGTCTTTTTTATTTTTTAAACTTTCTCCTTCTGATATTTCATTTTAGTGTAAAGACATGCAACAGAGTTCTGTGTGTTAATCTTGTATCCTGCTACCTTGCTGAGTTCATTTATCAGTTCTAATAGTTTTTGTATGGAGTCTTCACGGTTTTCTTTAGAGAGTATCATGTCATTTGCATATAATGACAATTTTACCTCTGCCTTTCCAATTTGATTGCCTTTTATTTCTTTTTCTTGTCTGATTGTTGTGGCTAAGACTTCCAATACTATGTTGAATAGAAGTGGTGAGAGTGGGCATCCTTGTCTTGTTCTAGAATTTAGTGGGAAGGCTTTCAGCTTTTCACCATTGAGTATCATGTTGGCTGTGGGTTTGTCATAAGTGGCTTTAATTATGTTGAGATATGTTCCCTCTGTACCCACCTTGGTGAGAGTTTTTATCATGAATGGATGTTGAATTTGATCAAACGCTTTTTCCACATCTAATCATCTATCATCTGAGATGATTACGTGGCTTTTGTCTTTTCTTTTGTTGATGTGGTATATCACAGTGATTGATTTGCATGTGTTGAATCATCCTTGTGACCCTGGGATGAATCCAACTTGATCATGGTGTATGATCTTTTTTATATGTTGTTGGATTCAGTTTGTTGAGGATTTTTGCATCTATATTCATCAAAGACACTGGCCTGTAATTTTATTTTTTGTTAGTGTCTTTGTCTGATTTTGGTATCAGGGTCATGGTGGCATCATAGAATGACTTTGGGAATGTTCCCTTCTCTACAGTCTTTTGGAAGAGTTTGAGGAGGATCACTGTAAGTTCTCCTTTTTATGTTTGGTAGAATTCCCCAGTGAAGCCGTCTGGTCCTGGACCTTTGTTTGCAGGGAGTCTTTTTTGTTTGGTTGGTTGTTTTTTTAATTACAGATTTTGTATGTTTCTAGAAACTTGTCCATTTCTTCTAGGTTGTCCATTTTGTTGGCATATAACTCTTCACAGTATTCTCTTATGTTTTTTTGTTTTTCTGCAGTATCGGTTGTTATTTCTCTTCTTTCATTTCTTATTTTGTTTATTCGGGTTCTCTCTCTTTTCTTCTTGGTGAGCCTAGTCAGAGGTTTGTTGATTTTGTTTATCCTTTCAAAAAACTAGCTCTTGGTTTTATAGATTTTTTTTTCCTATTGTTTTCTTTATCTCTCTTTTATTTATTTCCTCTCTGATCTTTATTATTTCCTTCCTTCTGCTGACTTTAGGTTTTGTTTTTTCTTCTTTTTCTTTTAGGTGGTAGGTTACGTTGGTTTTGTTTGTTTGTTTGTTTTAGATTTTTCTTGTTTTTTGAGGAAGGGCTGTATTGCTATGAGCTTCCTTCTTAGGACTGCTTTTGCTACATCCCATAGATTTTGTATAGTGTGTGTAACCTCATTTTTAAACATATTAAAATTCTTAGGACCCCACTTCAGATCTACTGCCTCCTCTCTTAACGTGGGCCCCAAGATTGACCTCAGGAATTGTTATAATTAGGAGATTTTGAAAACTACAGACATGACGTCCTACCTGCAAAGCCTGCTCTGAGACTGTGTTCTGAGGAGCACCCAGCCCACGCTGCGGCCCTTCTCATGACCCGTGCTCCTGGATGGCTCTTGGTGTTGTGTTTGGTGATTCTAGCCTTTTCAGTATACTGTGATTGGCCTAAGTTAGGTACCTCTTTGGCACCAAATAAAACTTAACGGTTTATTTCTGTTCCCCCCACGGACAACAGTCATGGTAACCAGAGGACTGGTGGTGGAGGTTAGGAATCTCCAAGCTTTAGTGAGAAGATGAGGGGCGGCAGCTCATGTGATTGGGTGCTCCCTCTGTGCTCCTCCCTGCCCTCAGTGCTTTTTGTGCATTATCTCCTTTAATCCTCACAATGCCCCGCCCCACGAGGAAGGTCTTCTTGTTCCTGTTTTCAGACAGGGAAGCTGGGGAGTGGGGCAGGTAAGTGTCTTGCCCAAGGTCACCCAGCTAGGAAGTGACAGGCAGTGTGGGTCCAAGTTTACCTTTGAACCCAGTGCCTCTGAGATATGAGCATGACAGGAAGCCCTGCAGGGCTTCTTAATACACGGAGTGCTGGGCCCTCCCAGAGATCTGAGTGGGAGGCCAGGGCTGGGGCCCAAGCCTCCGCACGGCTGACAAGCTCGTGTGCTGCTGGTCCCACGACCAGACTTTGAGTAACGAGGCTGTGCCCCACCCTGCTCCCCTGCCCCACCGCTTCTGCCCGTGGTACATGTGTGGGTCACGTCCTGCCTTTCCCTGTCAGTGGGGAGGCAGCTGGGATGGTGCAGAGCTCACAGGCTGGCAGCCCGAAAGGCAGACAGTGGGCATGGCAGCACTGGCTTCGCAGGGTGTCTGGTAAGGACTCAGAGGATAACCTGTCTGGCCAGGGCCCAAGACCAAGATTGCAGACAGTGGGCCCATGGGTCGCAGTGGGTCTGTAGACCCATTTTCACTGGCCAGCACAGCTTTCAGAATGAGTTGATCTAGTGGCTGACATTTCAACATCCAAGATACAGCATTATGATTTGTGTTTTCCAGCTTCCTTTGCACAGTTGGAAGCTCTCACCACGCTGGGCCTGCACTTCTGCAGGGGCTGGGCCCTGGGAGCTTAGCAGGGGTAGCCGCTCTCCTGTGGCTGCAGTGCCCACAGGGCCTCGTCATCCAGTTTTCATCCTTGGCCCCCATTAGTGCATGGTATTAACACAGGACATCGGACCTGAGATTGAATTCCATCTCTGACTTACTGTCTCTGTGTCCTCGGGCAGGTAATTAGCCTTAGTTTTTACTCATCTGCAAAATGAGGAAAACAAGGCCCACTCTGCAGCCTCATCATGACGGTGAATGATAACGTAAAGCAGTCAGCCTGGTGCTGGGCAGGTAGTGGAGGTTCAGTCTCAAGTGGCCTTTACGAAATCATGTTGCCTTATGGGAAGGAAAAAGCCATGCGGAGCCCTTTGTGGCATTTGAGGGTGACAGTGTGACTTTTGATGGCAAAATGGGGCCAGCTTTTATAAGATACAGTACAGCTTACCCTCATCCCTGGGTAGTTTGTG
>NW_020173198.1:14587532-14607548 GCF_003031525.2 Neophocaena asiaeorientalis asiaeorientalis | reverse complement strand
CTGAACTCTGCCAGCAACGAAAGAAAATGCTCAAGTGTTCTTTTCTGTGGTGTGGGAGGCAGGGTGACCCGACTTTTCTCTGGCATTGCTCTTGAACTTTCTAGTGACTACACCTGGTGGCTGATTTCTTTGCTGGTTAAAGGTTAAGCTGCTCCCTATTAGCTTGACTGGTTCAAGTACTGATACATTCTCATGGTCATCTGCGTGTTCCTGGACTTTCTCTGCTTGCCTTTCCTCCAGCATGAATTAACTAACCTGTTTTCTTTTGTGTTTTTTTTTCCTCCCTCTAGATTATTTGCTCTCTAATAACTATGTAAATTCTATCATTGTCCATAAGTTTGACTTTTCTGATGAGGAGATTATGGCATATTATATATCGTTCCTGAAAACGCTTTCGTTAAAACTCAACAACCACACGGTCCATTTCTTTTACAATGAGGTAAGTAATTGCAGAGGGGCACATTTGGGTGGAAAGCTAGCCAATCAGAGCAGCCCCTTTGGTCTGGGTGGCCTCTGTTTACAAAGCACTTATGCATTCACTGTTTCCTCATTTTCATAGCAACACTGTTTGACCTTGGCATGCTTTAAATTTTTTTTTTATTTAACAAGCTACCTTTTCCGTTTTTAATGTAAAATGCAATTTGCACTACCTGAGAGCATGATACTCTTGGTAGGGAGAAGTGCCCAGAAATTAACTTGGGGTCGTGTTCCTCTGTTGGCAAAACAGGAACTCCAGTCAGGCCCAGCTTTGCCACTTCCCTGCTGTGTGACCTTAGAGAAGTCCCAGTCCTCTGAACCTCAGTTTCCTCATCTGAGAAATGGGGATGTTAGTTTCTACCTCGGAGGGTTTTCCAGGGGTTGAATTAAATAAGCTGATGTCTTCAAAGCAACTAGTATGTACCTGGCTCCCTAAAACTGTACCCATTGCCATTCCTTATAAGCTAAAATCCCTGGTATTCCTTGAGAGAATCACTAACAATTTAAATAAATAAATAACTGTTGTTCTCACAATGAAGAGGAGCTTGAAGAATCAGGTCAATTTATCTCACATTCCAAAAGGTACAGATGCTGGCTGTCGTGGGGCTGGCTCATCCTGTGGCTCGACCACTTCATCAGTGACCCAAGCTTTTCCATCTTCCTACTCTGCTGACCATACAGTTGGCATCTGTCTTGAGGCTCAACCCCTCATGGTCTCAGAATGGCTGCGGGAGCTCCAAACATCACATACTTACATGCCACTGCCGAAAAGCCTGATGAGATCACATCCCTTCTTGTGCCCCCTTCTAACTTTCCAAAAAACTTCTTTCCCAGAAGCCTCCCAGCAGACTTCCTTTCCTGTCTTGCAGGTCAGAGTTCTGCCATATTTCTCTCACAGTGTGTCTGACGTTGGGGAGTGGGCTGGCAGGGCAGTTCTGCCTCAGTCTCTCCGAGGCTGCAGTCATCTGAAGGCTGGGTTAGGGTCGGGGGATCTGCTTCCAAGGTGGCTTGCTCACATTGCTGACCATTTGGTGCTGGCCATCGGCGGCAGGCCTTGGTTACACAGGCTCCTCCAGGGTCTGCTTGAGTGTCCTCACAGCACGGCAGCTGGCTTCCCGTAGAACAAATGATCCTAAGAGGCCAAGGCAAACTGTAATGCCTTCCAGGACTCGGCCTCGGAAGCCACATGCCGTCACTTCCACTGTATATCTTTAGGCCGCACAGGCCAGCCCTGACTTAGCGTGAGAGGACGCACAAGTTGTGACTTCAGGAGGAGAGGGTCATTGGGCCATCTTGGAGGCCACGTGCTGTCTGCATGGCAGGTGTCTTCTGATCGGTGGTCACACATGCTGCACAGCCTGTATTTGAAGTCAGACCATAGTCCCAAACATTTCCTCTGAGTTTGGGCAAAATTCATCTAGCTGTCTCCACGGGATGTGGCAACAGCAGCCTGCACCTTGACTTTCTTTGTCTAGATTTGTAGTGGCAAGAGCTGGCCTCAAAGGGGAGAAGTACTAGCTGCCAGTCACAAAGTGTGGGGCACTTTGGAAGATGGACATTGTGCGGCCCAGTGCCTGGCACACAGTTGGTGCTCACTAAACGTGTCCAGAGACCAGAGGCGTGCTGTTCGCGTTCTCCCAGAGGCTCTCCCGGGCGGAAGAAAACCCACCTGCAAAGTTCAGACCAGAGAGGGAGCCAGATTGTTCCCCCACTCGGGTGCAGCTGGGCTTCTGTGCACCTGGTGGGGAGGGCAGAATGTGGGGATTCTGGGGCCCGAGTGATGCTTCTGGAAGAATATCCTGCTGATCACCAGAGGATGCCACTCCTCATCGCGGTGCGTGGGCCTCTCACTATCGCGGCCTCTCTTGTTGCGGAGCACAGGCTCCAGACACGCAGGCTCAGTAATTGTGGCTCATGGGGCCAGCCGCTCCACGGCATGTGGGATCTTCCCAGACCAGGGCTCGAACCCATGTCCCCTGCATTGGCAGGCAGACTCTCAACCACTGTGCCACCAGGGAAGCCCTAGGAGGCTGATTTTTGAAGTGGACTTAGTTTCCTTTTCTGTGGATCAGTGCAGTAGCTACCACCTGTTACGTGCACATCTGCTTCTAGTGCTCAAAGTGGCGTTGCCTTCATTAGACAGGTGTCACCTCGCTGAAGGTCATGGGTTCCCTCTTCCCCGCCCCTCACTGCCCGGGGAGTGCCCTCCAGTCTGATCCGGAGCCATGTGGAAGACTGGCCAGAAGAGGGCAGCAGAGTGCGCCGCAGCGTGCTGTAGCCCGGATCCTGTGTGCCTGTTCCTTAGGTCTCCATCAGTGGAGTTCTTTGGTTCTGAACTGTTTGGATCTGTTCTGATGACCCCTTTTTAATGGCAGAAGATTCCCGAGACCCTCCTTTTCCATGATAATGTTTACACTTTTAGTGTTTCCAAATAGGGAAATATATATTATAGATTCTGAATGTAGTCAGACTTTGCATTTGCCTTTTATTAGTAGAAGCAGCATCTAATAATAACAACTAGCATTACTACCGAGTGCTCATTAGATATCAGGTGCCAGGATAATCACTGTACCTGAAATAGTCTCATTTAATCCCAGCAACCATAAAGTGGGAATTATTATCCTCATTTTATAGATGAAGAATCGGAGGCTTAGAAATATTACATCACACAGCTAAGAAGTGGTAGGAAAGATCATGAACCCAGGCTTGGCATTTCCTGGACCCGCTTCTGTTTCTTCCACGGTCTCACCTTCCCAACCCTCCCCAGATTCCCCATTGGGAATGAACCACTGGCTTAAGGTTCACGTGGGTACTTTTTTTTTGGTATTTTACTGAAGTCTCTGATAGGATTCAGAAAGCTGGGATAGGGGCCAGCCTGTCTTACGGGTCTGTAACTCATTTTCGGTACTTCTTGTGTTTTAGCACACTAATGACTTCGCCCTGTACACAGAAGCCATCAAATTTTTCAATCACCCCGAAAGTATGGTTCGAATTGCTGTAAGAACTATAACTTTAAACGTCTACAAAGGTAAGGTTCCTTATGAGCTCACGCCTCATCGGGTTTCTAACCTGACTGCTAGTGCTTGCTCTCCTGAGTCCATACAAACAATTCTCTGGTGGTAACAGAGCTCATTTATTGTAGCTGGGGCTGCCTGTCTCATGAAAGGTTGTCATCACTGAACATTTAGCTACCCCCTTACATAAATTTGTGTGCCACCACCTTCTGCATTTTAAAGCCCAACTCATTGCTGATACACAGAAGTCATGCATGTCCTAAGAGAGGCACATGTGGGACTCGGATCGGCCATGTGATAATTAGGTAAGGCAAAGCTGTCTTTGAAATGTGAGAGTTAAATTCTTGCCTTTGGCCTGTAAAATATACTTCAGTATAGCCAGGGGGTATGTTATCTTTAAATAATGTATGAGAGCATTTCTTGTCGCAAACAGCAGGGGGCAGTATTGCATTCTCAACCGGCTACAAAGCCCAACAACAAATTCCTCCTTTCTCCCAAGAAGTACTTAATGCCCAAATCATTGCCTCCAGGAGAAAGCCCTTCCGTGGCTCTCCGCCTGCACTAGCACAAAGGCTGGCTGGACACAAGTTTCCCGACCTGGAATTGCCCTCCAAGGCTACGGCCTCTCTGCCTAACACCGGGGTTATTTCCCGTGTAGTCACCACCCTAGAGCTGGGACCCCATTTTCTCAGGGACCAATGTTTTGACCTTCATGAGTTATGATGTTATTAATTGAGATGACTCCTAATTGGGAGGGGGCGGGAACTCCTCGGGGACTCACTCCAGCCTGGTTCTGGGGTTGCCTTAAATTGGAGAGCCTTTGAAGAGCCCAGAGGGGCCCATCCGGGGGTCGCAAACTGAGGACCTGAGGGCCAAATCCAGCTCTCAGACAGGTTTTCATTGGCTTAGATATTTTTTGAAAAAAATATATAGTTGTCAATATTTAAAACTTGGGAGAGCTTGGGTAACAGTCTGGATTTCTGACTTGAAAATGTAGATGTGGCTGTTTGGGCCTACAGTCCTGCAGGGCAGTGGTGAGCTGACGCGGACAAGCAGCTGCCCCCTTTGGGGTCAAGGCCTGTGCTGCCCCATTCACCCACTGGGCCGGCTGGCTTCGCTCACCAAGTTATTGTTGGCCAGCCTGTGGGCTTCTGAGTTTGCGACCTGGTCTGACCCCCAGTCTGGCCGCCTCCTGCTCTCTGCTCTCTCTGTTCTCTTCTAACCTGCGTCTTTCTGTCTAGACGCCTCCTGCCCTAGCTCTCTGCCCCTCTGAGCAGCTGTCTCACCCTCCCAGTTCCTAACCCTGTTAACTGTTGTCTGTTTTTTGCCTTTCCTTCAATGACGATTCCCGTGTTCCTTATTCCAGTGTCATGTAAGTTAATAACTTCTGGTTTTCTGCTTTCTTAACTTATCCTTACATGCAAATACAGGAAACTTGCTTGAGAATGGTGTAGTTTTCATTGTAGTCTAGCTAAATGCACTGCTGATAAGTAGGCTTCCTAAAGCACTATTTTTTTTCTTTTTTTTGTTTGCGGTACGCGGGCCTCTCACCGTTGCGGCCTCTCCTGCTGTGGAGCACAGGCTCCGGACGCGCAGGCCCAGCGGCCATGGCTCACGGGCCTAGCCGCTCCGCGGCATGTGGGATCTTCCCGGACCGGGGCACGAACCTGTGTCCCCTGCATCGGCAGGCGGACTCTCAACCACTGCACCACCAGGGAAGCCCCTAAAGCACTATTAATGTCTACCTTTGTTAATTGATTTTATTAATTATAAAAATAACGTAAGAACTACCTTGATGAGTATAGTTTTCTGCGTAAGGTAACCATTTTAAAGTATTTCCAGGAAAGACAGAAAAGGTTCAGATTATAGTAGAGGGCTTTTTATTGTGGTTTTGTTGTTGTTAATATCCCCCAAGTTGTATTTGGTAGCTTGACTTTTTTTTTCCCCCTCTTCTTTTGTGGATTTTCTCAGTGGATAACCAGGCCATGCTGCACTATATCAGAGACAAAACTGCTGTCCCTTACTTCTCCAATTTGGTCTGGTTCATCGGAAGCCATGTGATCGAACTTGACAACTGTGTGCAGACGGATGAGGAGTAAGTGATCCCCCAGGGTGCCTGTTAGGTAGACAGGGTGCTTAGGGGAGAATTCCGTTTTTGTAGAGAAAAAATAAACACTAGAACAAAATGTACCCACCTATGCGTTCGCGGAATATGGACTTCCATACTCTGAAAGGTTCTGCCCATCTTTCCACTTTTCATAACAGTAGGAAGTTGGAAACAACTCAGATACCTCCCAGAGGAGAATAGGGTAAGTGAATCCAGTACATGCATAGATGGGGTGCTAGGCAGCTGGTAAAAAGATGATCTGCCACTGGTAAATGGACAAACAAAATATGGTATTTGCATGCAGTGGAGTAGTATTTGGCGATAAAAAGGAATGAAGTGCTGACACATATACCACGGATGAACCTTGAAAGCATTACGCTCAGTGAAAGGACGCAAGGGACAACCTAATGTATCATTCCGCTTTTATGAAATGCCCAGAATAGGCAAATCCATAGAAACAGTAGATTAGTAGTTTCCTAGGGCTGGAGGACGGGTGTGTGGGGGAAATGAATATACTAAAACACATTAAATTGTGTACTTTGGGTGAAGTTTTTGGTATGTGAATTATATTTCAGTAAATCTGTTAAAAAAAAAAATTAAGTTGGTGATGAATAGAAGTTCCAGAACAGGATTTCTCAAACTCTGCACTGTTGATCTTTCGAACTAGGTAATTCTTTGTGTGGGGCTGTCCTATGCATTGTAGGGTGTTTAGCAGCATCCCTGGCCTCCACCCACTAGATGCCAGTAGCACCCCCTTTCCAATTGTGAAGACCAAAAATGTTTCCAGACACTGCCAGACGTCTCCCTTAAGGAAAAATTGTATCAGTTGAGAACCACTGCCCCAGGGTGACAGCTTCTCACAGATCGGGTAAGAGGCACACCTAAGTGGGGTCAGGATGATGAAGGGACTCAGGAAGGAGGTCTCCTGGGGGGCAGAGGGCTAGAGAGAGAGAAAATATTAGCTTCCATATTGGGAAAGAAGCAAGGCGAGGTGGATGGCAGATCTGATGGGGCATTTGGGAGGATAAGGACCCATATAGATATGGATAGTCATGGATATGAGGCATAATGAGGCACAACTCCAGAAAGAACAGAAAGTTATACGAGGAAGGAAGTGAACTCCTGGTCCTCCCTGGGGCTCTGCAGTGAATGATTATAATGTCAACACCAGTTGCTGATGACTGCTGGGGGGGACGGGTGGAGGGAACACAACAAAAGGAGGTCATTACGTAACATCTAAAATGGCTCAACCGCAAAATAGAGGTCCTTGTAGGTTTTATAGAAATACAGGAGGAACTATCCACAGAAACACCTAAAGGAGTTGAAAACCGCTTCCTCTGGAGAGTGGGCAGGGGTTGGGGAGGCGAGGCCAGGAGCTGCTGTGTTTTATTATCAGCTCATCAGTACTATTCGATTTTTAAATCCATCTGCATGTATTACTTAGATATTTTTTAAACTAAAGGTTTAAAAAGTGAAGTGCATTAATGATCCTGCTGGAGGAAAATGAACACAGTATCTTATTAAGTGCGGGGGAGGGGTTGCAAAACATTGTGTATAAATAAATGTTCTGGGTCTCATGGGAGGTAGATTCATGGGTGCTCATTATAGTATTAGGCTTTACAATGTGTATTTGCTATAAATATTTACTAAACATCTTATTAAAGCATAATAAGGAATAATTATCCAAAATTATGTAAAAGAAGCAAATTTTTTTTTAAAAGCATATGTGATTAGATGGATAGACATGTAACACCTGCCTTTTAGATGTGACTATAGGGACATGGAAATAACGTAATATTATCTGTTAGTGGTGGGACTAGGAGACTTTGATTTCTTTTTGCTTTTATTTTCTTCGTCTGTCTTCTACAATGACCATCTATTACTTGAATAATAATCATAATAAAAATAAAAGGTCTTATGGTAGCTAGAGTGCTCTTTGCAACCGATAACACTTTGGGGGAGGTGAAAGTGCCCCACTGGCTGTTTCAAGGCTTCGTCCTTGGCAGAGACCGATCCACTCTTCACTGGAAGCAGGCAGGGCCTCCTGGGGCTTGGGGTGGGGTGTCACGTCCTTGCGCTGTGCCCCCCATACAGACGGGGCCTGTGGGTCGGACGCAGCTGCTGAGGCTTGCTTCTCTCTTCAGAACTCCTCTGGAGCATTTTAATTATCGAGGATTTATAGTTCCATTGATGCTGCTTATCTTGGGAGCCAAGGGATCTTGCCACTTGAACTAGTGGCTGCTCTTGTTTGAAATGGCTTGCTAAGAGCTTCATTGGGTTTTGCTTTGTTTACCCCTTTTGTTTTGGTGGGGTGAGTTGTACTGAGGCCCCCAGAAAGTGGGGGGACCCCATGAGTCCCCTAAGATCGAATGAAGCAGACCTGTCCGTCCTCCCTTTCTGAAATCCACTGGTCGAGCCAGTCTCTCGGGACTGGCTCAGGTATTCGTTTGTGAATGAAGTGCCACCTGCGACCTCAGTCTCAGGCCATTGGTTCTAGGCTCTGAGCTTTGGCGTCCGGGCTGAGATGGGCGTTTCTCCCGGCAGGCATCGGAATCGGGGGAAGCTGAGTGACCTGGTGGCTGAGCATCTGGACCACCTGCACTATCTCAATGACATCCTGATCATTAACTGCGAGTTCCTCAACGACGTGCTCACGGACCACCTGCTCAACAGGCTCTTCCTGCCGCTCTACGTGTACTCGCTGGAGAACCAGGACAAGGTGGGCCGGGCTGAGGGTCGTCTGTAGGAGGGGAAGAGCAGTCACCCCAATAGGACGGGGCTTTGCAAGGGACCAAGCCTTTGAGCCTGAGGGAGATTCTTTTCAAAGCACGCTGGCTTCCCTTTCCTTTCCTCTTATTTCCTGAGAGGGGGTGGAAGGAGAGGGAGAGAGAGACAGAGTATATGTGTGTGTGTGTGGACTGTAAATGAATGAGAAAAGATTACTGACATCAGAAGGAAACAGGAAACCTCTACAGATTCAGGCTTTTGGTTTCTATGCATCCTTCTCTTGAGGTGTTCCCATCCCTGGTAACTTTTTCGGATAGTTGCCAGAGGTAATTGATTTGGAGAAGATCCAGCCAGCCACAACACTTGCACAGAATGGACAGGAGGGGATGGAGCGCACCTAGGAAAAGATCCCGGGGCAGTGATTGTCCACAGTTACGGCTCGAAGCCCTTGTGGGGATAGAGCCTGTTCAAGTGCACATCCTCGGATGCCCTCTCACTCCTCTCAGGGATGCTGGCTCAGTGGGTCTGGAGTGGACCGGGAACCTGCCCCGCAAGTGATTCTGAGCCTGGTGGCTCTTGGTGCCCCCGTGAGAAATGCCACTTCAAGGAGGGGAGACCTTCGGCCAGTACCTCTGAGAGTTAAGGGGCAGAGGGCTTGGCAGGAGGCGGGACAGAGCCAACTGGTTACTCTGCAGGGGCTTCGGCCTCTGCAGATGTGTCCCAAGGAGGTATAGCTTTCTTTTTGGAGATGGGACATGGTGCTTCTTGTTAAAAATAAGTGAATAAAAGAAAATTGCAACCCTAACGAGATCTGCCAGCTGCAGCTCTGGGAGGCAGAGAGAAAACATGGGAATTGGAGTTTTCAGACGTGGGTTTAAACTCTGCCTCTTCCCTTTCCTCATTCTGCGACATTGGATGAGGCAGTCAACCTGCCTGAGCAAAACGGGGGTCTTGAAGATCCTCACAGGGTTGGAAGGAGATGGAGCTTGTTGAAGCCCAGTACAAATGAGGGGCTTCTCGGAGACCAGAGTGCCCCAACTTCTCCCTGCCCCTCTCCTGAGAACAGGCCCCCTGGGGCCTCTCCTGCCAGACTTCGGGCTCTCGGTGCCCAAGCTGGGGGAAATTAACATTCTTGGTAATTTAAGGAGCTAGTTCTTCTCTCGGGTCCAGCCTCTAATCCGTGACTCATGGTGAAAGATTTCTCAGGTGGAAGAATAGCGGCCTTGCAAATGGTATCGGATAGGATTAGGTTGTGAGCTTATTTTGCAGGGTGGGCTTTGCCACCAGGAAAGAAGAATCTTAGGGTCTTGGAGGAAGTCGCGGTGCTGGGCGCTGCTCCTTCAGACAGATGGCTTCTGGCTTCATGGATTTTGTGCTGCTCACATGTGTAACCCAGGTTTCTCTGTCCCTTTCCCCCAACCTTCACCAGGGAGGAGAACGACCGAAAATCAGCCTGCCGGTTTCCCTCTACCTTCTGTCCCAGGTACGTCTGATCATTCACCTGTGTCCCCAGCACACTGGGGGTCCTTGGAGTGCTGCTGCCTTTCAGAAATTTCCCAGGCCACATTGCCCCATCTTCTCTCTCTGTGTCCCCCATCTTGAAGTAAAGTAACAACACTGAGTAGAGGTGCTATGTATCTTCTTCGTGGTAGTACTTGGAAATTTAAGGAGAAATAAATCAAACCTGACAAATATGTAGTTGGTTTCTACTATGGGGCCTGAGGTTTCCAAAACAAGCAAGGAGTATTCTAAATACCCTGGAAATGTGGGCTGGGTGGCCCCTGTTCTCAGCCATGTTGAAATAAGCCCCAAACTGCAGGACCCAGTGTGTGTACACACACAGCAACCGTGGCTTAACAAACTTCTACTAATGAGGCTGTTTTTAAAGGCTTTTGTCATGGTTCTAGTTCCCAGATTACCTTATGGAAAGTGTCTTGTAGCAGGCTTAGCACCCAGATTTGTGTCTTGAGCCAATTAGTTTGCCTCCCCCTCTTAAACAAGTGTGTTTCCTTCTCGTAATTATATAATATTTACAAGAAGGGAAAAACTCCATGGTGACCCAGTTACATAACTTTAAAAATATTTTTATTACAAGCAGTCCAGACTCTCGGGCCATCTCATTAGACTGTCAAGTAGCCAGACGTTTGACCAGAGCTCTGTTCCCACTTTTGCAGTGGCCCAGGTATTTATTTGCTTTGCTGAGAGCATGTCCTTCTCACTTGGTCCCTGGGCCGCTTTGAGTTTGAGGCGGCTCTGTCTCCTGTTGGCCTGAGAAGAGAGATGCAGACCCGGCCTCTTCTCAGTGGCCGGGCCAACCAGGATCCGCATGTGGCCAGCTCACGTTGCTCCCGGAGTCTCGTTCTGGGGGCTGTTTGCTCAGAACTGCACGCCGCCTCCTGAATGCCCCTCTGTGCGGTGGAGCTCCATGCAAGCCCCAGCCCCTCCTGGCAGCGATTTCCGCCGCCTCATTACAAATCCGCCAGCTCCTCCTGCTTGGGATTCTGGGAGTCTGGCAGGACCCGAGCAGGCCAGATGCTGAGCCACGGGAATCCCGTGGCAAGCGCCCCCAGGACCCTTCAGCTACTGGTGCACCCCGAGGAGCACGGGGGTCAGGACACACTTTTTCTCCGAGAACCCGTTTTCACCTGCTTTCCTCGTGAAGGACCAGCAGCTCAGGCACCTAATTACTTGTTTCAGTCTCTCACAAAAAGCATTGTCATTGGCGTTCCTCAGCCTGAGTAAAGGGCTCTCGCTCCCCTGCATTTCCATGGAGCTTTATCATCACGTTGCCCGAATGTGTGAAAACCTCGAATTGGGTATAAATCCTTAATTAAACTCTATGTCAGAACATCCTTACAAATTATTTTACAAACATCGCTACTAAACCAAGAAAATTCACATTAACGATGTTAATTTGGTGTGATGAGGATGCTGTCCAGCTGAAACTAAACCACCACTGGGGACGAGAGCATGACTCGGACAGGCTGGCCCAGCCTTTCGAGTCTGGCCCACACACGCTTCCACGTACCTTGCAGTGACCGGCCCTCCCCAGGCTTTTCTCCGTCCAGAGCCCAGGAGGGAACGAGCACCATGTGTGTCCACACCGGCCTAGCAGGTGCTCGCTGAATGTTTGTGGACTGAATTCCTTCGTCATCATCATAGGCACCCATGCTTGAATGCCTGCCACAGCCCTGGACATGGGCTAACCCATTTGGTCATATTGTCTATGGTAGCGTTTCTTTGGTGTTTTAGAAACAGGTGTGCTTTTTTTGTTGTTTTTAGGTAGGTATCACATTTGTCTATTCTGCCTGTACCTTTAATCTGAATTGTATTTATTTTTTTGAACGATGTATTCACCCTACTCAAACAGTACAAAATAACATGTAGGGAAAAATCTCCCTCTTACCTCTGTCCCCCACACATCCAGTCCCGCTCCTCAGAGGCAGCCAGTGTTTTAGTTTATGCCTTTCCTTTTTTTTTTACAATATTTTTTTAAATAATTTTTTTTTTAAGTTATAAAGTTCAAACAGGTGAAAACCAAGCTGCCTTTCTACTTTTGTTCAGTCTCCTGATTTCTCTCCCCAGAGACAGCTATAGTTACAGGGTCTTCCCGGGTCCTTCCAGAGACGGGGAGAACTCTGCCAGGGATTCTCAACTGGTGGCGATTTCGCCCCACCCTGGGGGACGTATGGCAGTGTCTGAAGATATTTCTGGTTGTCACGCCTGGGGGAAGGGCTGCAGCTGGCATCTAGTGGGTAGAGGCCAGAGATGCTGCCAAATATCCTCCAGTGCACAGGACAGCCCCCCACAGCAAAGATGTATCGCCTGACAGTAGTGCCGAGGATTCGAGACCCTGTTCCCTGTATATATAAGCAAATACAAATGGGCGCACACACCCTCTGATATACAGATGGTCGGTACATCCCACACTGCACTGTGGTACCGTGTTGCCTTTACATTTTAAAAGAAACCAGCAGGTGTGTCTGAGCCAGCTTTGCAAGGCGGTTTTGGTACCCTGATTACCCAAGCCATTCCTCTGAACGCTGGGCAGCAGGGTGGGGTGGCCGGGCCATCCCAGACAGCCCAGCACCTTCTGATGTTGCCTCCTGGCACAACTCGGTCTGTCTCTGGCTTGTGCGGCTTTTCCTCCCCATGGCTTCCACACCTCCCAGTGCTGCCCTGGAATTCTGGTGCGCTCAAACCCACCACAAGGGTCAGAGCTCATTCCAGGATGGGATCTCCGCATAGACATCCTCTGCCAAGTCCTTGATTGGAGCAGGGCTCGCCAGCCCCTTCTTCCATGTAACCCAAAGTGCTGGGCCGGTGCCTCCTAGTCTTATCCTAATTGGATTTGACACTGAAATGCCTGTGGAGAGGAAGGAGGGTGTGGGTTTGGCACTCCCTTCTCACATTGCTCCACTTCAGCCAGATTTGGCTGCAGCTGGCCTGAGGGACAGTCTCGCTTTAATGCACTTCCTTCTGCCGAAGAACAGCCAGCCAAATAGGTAACAGTCTGAAAGAAGGAGGGCCCAACCCTAGAAGGAGAAGAGTATAACTGGTTTCTCCCCAATGTGACCCATTCTTTGGGTTTTGCACCACCAGGATTGCTGCTGAGACTCATGTAGCCCAGCCTTGTTGTTTCAGATCAAGGAAGGAAGAGGTTGAAAGTCTGCACACTTTAATGTGCATCCCATTTTTTTCCCCCTCACCAGGTCTTCCTAATTATACATCACGCACCCCTGGTGAACTCATTAGCTGAAGTCATTCTGAACGGCGATCTGTCTGAGACGTACACTCAGCCTGAACAGGATGTTCCGAGAAGCTGTGTAAGTCATTAGTGGGGGACTGTTTTGAGACCCTGATAAAAAGCCATTGCTCATTTTGTTAATGTGTGTTTCTTTAAAACCAGAAACCAACATCCTGCTCATTACAGCACTGGTGAGGCATAAGCTGGTCTGGGATTCAGGGAACCTAATCAGCCTTGACACGCATACCCAGGAGAATCTGGGGTCGGGTACTAAGAGTGGATGTGACTGAGCCTGTGTTATTGAACGTGGAATCGTCCTGTTCTGGGGCCTCGGTTGTGTATCTGTGAGACACTGTTACTGGGTCCGAATGAGAGGATACTTTGTCCGAGGCACCAGCATCTACAGAGGATGGGCAGGGAGCATCTGTGAATGACACGGGCCCCATGAGAGGGTAGTAGGGAGCAGTGGGGACTGTGACAAATTGGAGGGTGTGTATGTCCTTTGTGAGCAGCTGTTGCTCACCCGAGCCTCCAGTTGGTTCTGCAGGAACGTGGATGCCGTATTGCCAGGTTTTCTCATGTTTCTAGAGACACTGGAAAGCTTCATTTTTAGGCAGATACTCCCAAGTTTTAAATGATCACCAACTGTGGCCTAAACAGCATGTTTGTGGTTTGTGCATGTTTGTGCTCTGCTAAAGGGAAACCCCGATCACCAGGGTGATGACTTCTCCCGAGGCTTTCCCTGCTTGGTCCTGTGTCTTGCCTGCCTTCCCTCCTCCCGTCCTGTTCACACACACACTGAGCTCCAGGCTACCTCAGTCCTGGCCCTGCTTGCTTTTTCCCCAGCGTGCTCTGTGCTTTCTTCCCTCCACACCTGTGCCCTTAACCCTACCCACTGCCTGGAAGGCCCTTGCTCCCGGTTCCTTCTCATTAAAGGTCTTACCTGCTCTGAGCAGGCGTCTTGTCTGTCGTTGGATCTGCTGCAGCGTGGGCGCCACATACACGTCTGAAATGAGAGGTGTTTACACGAAGGCCGTTTCATGAGAGCTCTGTCTCTGCAGCCCGGTTCTCAGTCGGCACGCAGGTGAAGGGGCTGGGCTTACCCTTGGGCAGTTGACTCTGTGGTCATATCTGAGCGAGTGGGTGGAGAGTGATCCTGGAGAGTGATCCCGGAGCGTGAAGGGCCAGCACTGCATGGAGTATAATTACAAGAGGCCCCTGCCCTTCTGGGTTTTCCCATGTACAGTGTCTTGGCCGGGCCACTGTGCTTTTTAAGGCTCATTAGAGCCTCTGAAAAGGTTTCCAGAAACCTTCTGTCCTCATTGGTGGTGGCGTTAGTTCAGCGGAATTGAATAGGGCCTTGTCATGGTTCTCGTCTGGCCTATCCCTTCTTTGCTGCATTCAAGAAGTATTTATTAAGCCCCTTCTTTGGCTCAGGCATCATGCTGTCTCTGGGGATATACAAAACCTAGATAGCCCCTGTCACGCTGGAGCTTTACAGTCCAGCAGGAGACACAGATTTTGATTAAGCTTACAAACAAGTGTACTATCTCAAGTCTTATATGTGCTCTAAAAGGAAGGAGTAGTGTTTGGTGAGAGGATTTAACCTGGAAGTGATGGGGTGACGAGTGATGAATAGGAAGGACTCCCCTAGTGGTCCATGTTGTGACAACACATGGGCTAGAGAATGTGGAGTTGGCTTAGTGTTGATGCAGCTGGAGATATTTGTTTGCAACTTTCCTAAACTCGCTTTTGCTGAATGAATGCAAGTAATGGAACGTTGAGTCAGAAGAATCAGCAGGGCCTCCAGGCAGGGCTGCTGAGGACCCCTCCAGCCAGTGGGTCACCCGGGCAAGTCGTTTTACTCCATTTAGAAAACAGCGAGTGTAGGTCCCACTCGGGAGGGCCGTGGTGAGGATGGGGAGAAGATAGATTTAAAGTGCCCATCAGGTGCTTGACAGGCTGCAGTCTGGCCCTCAGAGCTGCTTGGTTTGGTCTTCACAGTGTTTGAAAGGAAATTTTATGAATCGCCAACTTTAACATTTGGGAAGTTTCACATGAAAGTCCAGATTTCAGGATGGTCTTGAACAGTCAGAAGATCCGGTCCCGGTTGTGCATATGTTCCTGCAGGAAGCTTCTCAGAAGCCGCCCGCGTCAGATGAGGCATGTGTCTGCTGTCAGATTTGCCCAGTCTGCCCCCACCCAGCCTGCTGCTAACTCATACTACATTTATGTTAATAACAGACAGGAATGGAGTGGGTTCCTTTGGACTTTGTTTTGTCACATGATTTCCAGAGCCCAAGATAGCTGCTAATAGCTCATTGCAGAATGTCTATAAGACCCTCGCTGCCGAAGTTAGACTTGGTGTTCCAAGAGGTGGACCCAGAGATTGTTGGGGTGCTTGGGTTTGCAGGGTTTTTTCATTGCAATTCATTGACGTGCAGTTGCAGGAAATAATACAGAGAGATCCCTTACCCTTTCCCTAGTTTTCTCCCAGTGGCGACATCTTGCAAAACACTAGTACAGTGTCACAAGCAGGATATTGACATTGATACATGGAGGATTTGCAATTAGAGCAAAAGCAAATTGCAGGAAGTTACTGGGGACCTCTCAGCTTGGGATACCCGCTTTAGTTGAACCCTCTAATTGGCGGGATTGTCTAGGAGATTTGTTCTTTTTCCCAATGGCCTCCCCTTGGGATGAATTCCTGCCTCCGCTGTGATAGATGCATGGCGCTCGTGTGGTGGACACCTGAACTGAAAAGGAGATTCTTTTGAGTGTGGAAGGAATTGCCAGCCCAAGTGAAAGTGTCAGCCTTCTACTTCCGGTTATTGCCTTTCCCTGGGTGCCAAGTCGAAGTTTGTGTATTCTGATGACTGCAGTTGAAATTCGGGAAGAGTTTATCTCATCTAGGACTTGTTTGACAATAGTCCTGGTAAGATTTACCTTCCTTCCCTCTGAGCAAGAACTGTCTCCTATTGTTTCCTGCCTAACTCGGATGTGGTTTGATCATGCTTGTTTTAAGTTTCTTGGTCTTTTTTAACCTACTTTCTCCTTCCCGTAATTTGTAGATAAGTTACTGGTATTGCTTCATTTTACCAGCAGACATTTCACAAAACCAAACCAAAATTGAAGAGAGAGAAGCAGAGGGGAGAGTAGAGTTATTTGAAAAGTCTGTAATTTAGGGTTAAATTGAAAACACATCAGCATGGTTAGATAAATGTCTAATTGAAATTCATCTGTGCATTCAAATCATATGGTTCCTGCTAAGGGATAATTCTTGCTATAATTTTAATGCAGAGCAGATAGTGTTTCTTGTCGGGGGAAGCAGAGTAAGAGAACACTCATTCTGAAACCGCTAACATCTCATTATTTTTGCAAAATGAACATACAGATTAGATTATGGGATATGCATCATTACCTGTAGGTACTTTTTTGTTTTTGAAGGGACTTTTTTCATCCTGGGTTTCTGTGGAATCGCTTCCTTGGTTTTTGCATTCATTCATCCATTCCCTGAGTGGAGATGCACTGGTGCCCAGGCAAGACACGACCCCTGCCCTCACTGGGCTTCCCAGCCCCCCTAGAGGACAGGAGACGGTGTCTTAGAGACGTCTGCGTCGCCTGTGCTGTCCCGGGACTGGCCGGGGATGCTCGGGGGCTCACAGCAGGCACGAATGGCTCAGTGGGTGAACTGGCGGGGGGGTCACAAGGGCTCTTGTGATGTCCTTCGTGACTCTTAGAACCTGACCCTCACATGCCACCTTCTCTTTGCTCAGAGGCACGGTGGGGAGGGAGTGGCAGAGGGGTTGCTTTTGGTGCTGTTCCACATTCTGTCTGGGGCAGTGGACTCTGCAGCCAGGCCGCCTGGCTCCTCGTCTTACTAGGTGTGTCCCCGGGCAGGCTAGTCCACCTCTCCGGGCCTCAGCGTCTCACCTCTCCAGTTAGAATAACAACAGTGGGTTTTCGGAGAGGATTAAACGCAGCAGCGTGATGTGCTTATTCCGAGGTCTGGCAGACATCACGGCCTAAATAGCAGCTGTCAGCTTCAGAAAGGTCTTAGAGTGAAGTAAGTCAGAAAGAGAAAGACAAATACCGTATGCTAACACATATATACGGAATTTAAGAAAAAAAAATGTCATGAAGAGCCTAGGGGTAAGACAGGAATAAAGACACAGACCTACTAGAGAACGGTCTTGAGGCTATGGGGAGGGGGAAGGGTAAGCTGTGACAAAGCGAGAGAGAGGCATGGATATATATACACTACCAAATGTAAAATAGTTAGCTAGTGGGAAGCAGCCGCATGGCACAGGGAGATCAGTTCACACAGCACAGGGAGATCAGCTCAGTGCGCCAGGAGGGTGGGAGGGAGGGAGACGTGAGAGGGAAGAGATATGGGAACATATGTATATGTATAACTGATTCACTTTGTTATAAAGCAGAAACTAACACACCATTGTAAAGCAGTTCTACTCCAATAAAGATGTAAGAATAAAAAAAAAAAAAAGAAAAGAAAGGTCTTAGTTTCTGAGGCTTTGGAACAACCCTGCATCCCCTACTTGGGACCTCCCTTCTTGGGATGGTTAACACAGAGGCACACTTAGTGTGCCCCAAAAGGAGGAGTCCTGTGACCAGACACAAGGGCACAGAGGGTCAAGTGTAGCAGCCATGACAACAGCGGTGACGGCACCAGTTGTGAACGTTGCCGTGTAGTGCCAGCAGCTGAGCCTCTGTGTGCAGCTGGGCCTCCGCCTCAGCTGGCCCCAGATTCTACTCTGGAAAGTGCAAACTCTTAGCCAGCCAGCGTGCATTTACGTGGTTGGCCGGCTCTGAATTCAGAGTGGGGACAGAATTCTGGGGCAGAATAGGCTTGTTTGTCCCAAAATGAGAACATCTGCTGTCTCTCTATAGGCACCAGTTCAGCCAGTTGGGATGGTCTCCAGGTGATTCTTGGGGGATCCAGAAGGGTGAGCGCATGCTCAAAATGTTAGCCACCGGTTCTCCACGTGACACCTGTCCTTCCTGGGAGCTGGACCCTCTGTTGGCAGAAGATTCTGCTGGGGCGTGGTGTGTGGAGCTGGCAGCTAAGAAAGTAGCAGCCTGGCTTCTCTGGCCTGTGTGTTTGCAGAAGCAGAGAGTTCACCATTGGCTTGGGTCCCCGGGTTGCCAGTGCATGGCAGGCTTTCCAAACCAGGCTTGAATCAGACGGCAGCAGAGGCCCCCGAGAATTGAATGCATCGGGCAGAATAGCCCTCTGCGGCTGGGATTAGAGTTCCCCCATATCTTTCGGTGCCCCTGACCTTACCTGTGACCCCCAGGGTAACCAATGCTGTTTCCAGAGCACACATGTTCTTCTTCCTGAAAGTCGTACTCGGCTTCTGGGAGGGGGTTGATCGGGAACACCAAAGGGAAGAAGTAGACTTGTATAAATCAAGGGCCTTAGCTGGCACAGTTGCAAGCATTCCCACAAAGAACTAGAACTTGTGTGTATTCTCCCTTTTTGCAGGGCCGTTGTGGTCTAGCCCATCATCCCTCAATGGGGTTATAGCTCCCAGGCGCCCCCGCTGCCTGCAGAGCCCCGTGTGTGGCAGCGCTGGCTCGTAGGCCATGGGGGTTTGACAATCAGAGAGAATCCAGGGTGCAGCACATTCCACGTAGGAACCGTCGCCTCTCCTTCCTCCTGTGTGGAAGCGGGGGGCTGCACAGCTGATGGAAGCCCTGCGGCGTGGAGGCTCACAGAGGCATGGCCTGTAGCCAGGGCCATCGGTGACTGACCTGCAGGGTTGAGGGGCTGGTCCTGGTCCAGGGAACAGAGGAGGGCCAGGGATTCTCGGGATGGCTACAGCCTGGAGGAGCTGACAGGGCAAAACACAGTGGGTAATGCGGGGGTGGGCACGGAGAAGGTTCTGTGACTCAGGCCTGAGCTGGCTTTTCTGTCTGCCCAGCAGCATGACACAGAACGGACTGGGGCAGCCACCAGGCTGGAGACCGCTCAGAGGTGGCTCGGAGGGGCGAGGCAGTGTCACTGAATGGAGACCTCCCCTAGTCTGCATTGAGCCATTGGTGGCTTCTTCCAGGTCTCGCCTGAAATCAGGAAAATCAAGGGTGGGGACAGGAAAAGGAGGCACCCACCACTTCTGCTGTCTGTGCCCTGGGGCTTTGTGAGTTTTTATCAGTGGCCAGGCCCCTTTGGGCATTTGAGGTGTTTTTTTGTTTGTTTTTTTGTTTTTGCGTATGTGGGCCTCTCACTGTTGTGGCCTCTCCCGTTGCGGAGCACAGGCTCCGGATGCGCAGGCCCAGCGGCCATGGCTCAGGGGCCCAGCCGCTCCGCAGCATGTGGGATCCTCCCAGACCGGGGCACGAACCCGTGTCACCTGCATCGGCAGGCAGACTCTCAACCACCGCGCCACCAGGGAAGCCCGGCATTTGAGTTTTTAAACTAGACTTTGGGTTCCTTGAAGTTGGGACAGCATTATTTATTCATCTGTTTGATACATAATTACTAGGTGTGTACCAGGCAGTGTTCTAGGACTAGAGAGACACCATGAACAAAACAAAGACCCCCTGACTTCCGGGAGCTTCTCTCGTAGTGGGAAGAGAGACAGGAACCATAAAACTATTAATGAACAGCAGAGCATGTTCTGATGTGAGACGAGCTCTGGAAGAGCATCTATAGTGAAGCAGAGGAGGGAGGGGGGCTGTGCTAGGAGGCTTGGGAGGGGTGCACTTCTCCATAGGGTGGCCTCACGGGGAAAGTGACATTAGAGCGTAGATTTTAAGGAATTGAGGGAGCAAGTCATGTAGAAATCTGGGGGGAAGAGCATTTGGGCCAGAAAGAACAGCCAGTGCAAAGGCCCTGAGACGGGTGTGCCTGGTGTGTCAGGACCGGCAAAGAGCAGCGTGGTGAGGCAGAGTGTGGTGGGGGATGAGGGGTGGCGGGGGATGAG
>NW_020173198.1:14581767-14586010 GCF_003031525.2 Neophocaena asiaeorientalis asiaeorientalis | reverse complement strand
CATCGGAGGACTCAGGAGTTTATGCTGGGGGAAGTGGGAACATCCTAACCTCAGGGTCCACAGTGTTTGCCATGCAAGACAACTTCAGTTGTCTTGAAATAATGAATCTCAACAGGGACAGCAAGCACCGTATCAGGTGGCGCCTTTCAGGCCATCGGAGGACTCAGGAGTTTATGCTGGGGGAAGTGGGAACATCCTAACCTCAGGGTCCACAGTGTTTGCCATGCAAGACAACTTCAGTTGTCTTGAAATAATGAATCTCAACAGGGACAGCAAGCACCGTATCTCTAAGGAGCAAGGAAATCCCGTCCTGGTCAGGGCCAAAGTCTTCCATCCAGGAAACTGGGTTTTGCTCGGGGGTTGGGGGGGTGCTTCACCTGACAGGAGGCTGGGGGCCGCACATGGGTAAGAATAGGGCCACTCCGGTCACTCACTGCCCAACCTAGGACAAGTCAGCATGGCGGGTGGGTGTAACTCTCATCCTGGAGGACGGATAGTGTGGTTGCCCCCGTGCGCTCTGAGTCCTGGCTGGCCTGAGATTGACTGCCCGCTGACCACTTGCTGCCATGCTCATAACCTCAGGGGACCCCCCCGCCCTGGGAACCTCTAGCCAGGTATGGGGGCAGATTCTTGAAAGCTTCATGAGCAAAGAAAAGAAAGAAACCTGAAAGGGCTTTATTCGGGCCATCGGTATTATTCTGGGTGAAACTTGGACTGTGGGTGGTCCGTCCCTAGCAGGAGCAGCGCCCCTCTGTCAGGCACTGACCGCATGCCAGACTGGTTGGCGTGCTTGCTCTCCCTCCTCCCCCACCTCCCGCCACGGTATTTCAGGAGCACCCACCCATTCCAGGCTGGCACGGTGCTGCCCTCAGGGGCTGCAGGACAAGCAAGATGGACAGATGAGGTCCCTGTCCTGACATCCTGGTGGGGAAACAGACGGTAAACAAGCATGTCAACACAGATTTAAGGTTTGCGTCTGGGAAGACATGGAAAACAGCTTTGGGAGATGACGGTGAGGGAGGTGAGGTGACACCGGATCTGAGGACGAAGGATGAGGAGCTCACCTTGATGAGAGTGGGGTGGTGGTGAGGGTTGGGATGGTCAAGGCACGGAAAAGGGTGGGCCAGAGACGTTGCTGGTTATGAACTGGCTGTCTGGGATCGGAAGAGGGGCCAGAAGGCAAGCAGCGTGCTGGGTCAGCGGGGGAGGGGGACGTGTAAACTTTACAGACGAGGAGCGCGCTCATTCGCCTCCTTTACCAGCTCATTTTAGGCTCCTAAAAAGCCACGGAGTGAGGTAGTGTCATCATCACATTCTCTGCATGAGGAAGCCAACGCTAACGTAACAGGGGTTAAGGGGTCATTCTGTCATCCCCCAATTGTGCGGGACTGCACGCCTCCAACCCCAAGTCCCCAGGCTGTTTCTACTTCGTGCTCTTCTGCCACCATCCCCAATGATGGTCTCCAGGTTAGCGTGAGATGTGGGGTTCTGGACCGAACATTTCAGGTCACTGAGAGTCACCACTATTTCATAGTTCATTATGTTTTCTTAGAGGACAAGATGTAAAATATTCCTTCTAAAGAAGTACCAGCTAAGTGCTTGGTTTGTCACTGTTTAATCAGAGTACAGGGTATTTTATTTTGCATGAGCATTGAACATGCCTCTTCCATCATAAATATCTTGGGATTAATTCATCCTACAAGCATTCATTAGTTCTTGATGGAGTGCCAGATGCAGCGTCAGAGGGACAGACTAGGCAATGCTAGACGTTGAGAGGGACAGAGAAGATGACCAGGGATGGGGAAGGACAGGGGATGAGGCTGGTCTCCTACAGACCCAGCAGCACCCCGAGGCTGCTTTCTAAGAAGTCCCAACACTATCTTGACGTGACCTGCGGGTCCGCAGAGAGTCTGAGCACCGTCTGTGTGCAGCGCAAGGCGTCTGAGCTCTGAGAGGGCTCCGATTCCAGATAAATGCACACTGCTTTGGGTTATGCCTTGGCCGCCACAACACTCCCTGATAATTGGCCGATCGTGGGGAAGAAAGCCACGCTCCTCTTGTTAATGGAAGTGGCCTGTTGCCTCTTCATGTTTCCCCCGCCACGGGTTTTATTTTCGCCATTAAGCTCAGCTGTGTTGCCCAGTCGCCTCGCTGATGTGGCTGCAGTTGTGAATTCTGGACACGTGTGTGGGCTTTGGCTCAGCAGCCCCATGTCACTCAGGGTCTGGCATGTAGCACACGCACCCATACATCACCCAGGAGTTTATTCCGTCTGATGTTTGCTTGCTGATCACCTCATTCTGGAATGAGCATAGGCTCGCTTGGCAGCAATTAGCGACCCTGCTTCCCTGCGAAGCCAGTTGCCAAGCTTGTGCTGCAGTGCCATTGGTTACGGTTGGCGTAAACCTGGGTCACTGTGACCCCCGTGGCATTTGGAGCTCTGTGCATGTGAGACAAAAATGGGAAATAATTACACACTGTGCTCGTCCATAATGCCTGTCAGGTCAGAGGGCCACCCAGTGAGTGATGTGATGTGTGGACTGTCCCCAAGCAGGGCTACCTGCTCCTCCGGGCAGTGTGACCCCGGTATGGCAGGGCCTTTACATCCACCCTTCAGGGGACTGGGCTCACACGGGGAGGCTCGGCAGGTGCTTGTGGGAGGGAGTGAACACTTGAGTGGGGCAGCAGAATGGTTGAGCACGTGGGGAGCGCTGAAGCTACACTTCCCAGGTTCAAACCACTGCTTCTCATGAGCAGTGATCTAGGGCAAGTCCCTCGCCCTTGGCAACTCCCTCCCGCTTCTGTTGTTTGCAGGATAAAGTGAGTCAATATATGTCAAGTGCCCAGAGCAACGCTGGGCACATTGCACATGCTCACTGGGTGTTAGCCATGGTTGTCATCATTACCTGAGAAAAATAACGAGAAAGCGCGTTACTACCTCTGGGCACCTCACAGGATCCCTGCGGGGAAGTGCCAACGTGAGGCCCATTTGATACACATGGAAACTGAGGCCCGTAGAGGAGAAAGCAGCAAGCAGGGTGCGTGGGACAGCGAGCCGGACTCCGACTGCTCCAGCGCCCCGTGGATCCCACCCTTCCTTTGCACCGTACACCCTGCAGGCCCAGAGGCTGGAGGTCAGGGAGGGAGACCAGGGGCCCAGGAGCACTTTGGGGAGGTGAGTCTCACGCACTCACAAACCAGAAAGCCAGCGAATGGTAAGTTGCTAGTTTGATTGGATTTTAAAAGTTAGCCCCCCTCCCCTGCCATCTCTTCCAGCCTGGTGATCTATTTGCCGGGGTGGGGGTGGGAGGGCAATATTCGAAGGTGAATAAATATTTCTCGAGCGCCTCTTTGTGGCAGGCGCCGTGCCAGCAGTTTTGCGTTCAGCATCTTACTTCAGCCCCTTGGCAGCGTGTGATGGAGCTGCTGTTGTCCCTGTTTTTCAGATGGGGGAACTGAGGCTCATTTGGTCAGGTTCGCGGCTCACTTGGCCAGCAAGTGGGTCAGAGACCTGGGCTCAGGTCTGCCCGTATGCTGCACATGTTTTTGTTAGCATCGTGACCTGCCTTCTTCCGTAGAGGAAAACCTGTCTCCTAGTTCTCAAGTCCCTTAGAAAGCTGTTTGAGCAAAAGGATTCTAGTTGCTTCCTCAGAAGGTGAGCAGGCTAGGGCCTGGGAAAGCCTGGAAGGTGAGCTCTCTTAGCTTGACCATTGTGACAGCTCCCACAAATCTGGACAGAATTCCGGGCCATGTCACCTGTCCTTTCCCTTACCTGCCCCTTCCAGCCACCAGTCTCTTTCTCCCTCCTTTTCTTCTCAGTCAGGATTCTGCCCTGGGTGGTCTGCCTCTTGTCCCCATGCTGCCTTCTCCCCTCCCCTCTGCAGCACTGAGTGGCACCAGGAAACCCACTCAACAGGTTGTATGTGCCAAGGCAGGGGCCACAGACATCTTTTCCCAGGCCATGAGCATCACGAACGCCTTCTTGAACAACTGGCTGGAGAGGCCACCTGACTGGCTCAGCACCACCCCCTGCTGCTACCTGGGAGCTGGCCAAGCGCACTGTGTCCCAGGGCACCACCGCTGTCACCACGTGCACCAGCTCCAGGTGGTCCTGGCCTTGACAGAAATAAAGGTGACTGTCCAGAGCTCTGAGCTGGCCTTCAAACCATTCTCCTCTCTACTCCCATGTATTCCGGTGACCTGCTAACACTCAAGACTCAGACCAGTCATTTCCTTTTCCACA
>NW_020173198.1:14427911-14581753 GCF_003031525.2 Neophocaena asiaeorientalis asiaeorientalis | reverse complement strand
CCACCCACCCCTGTCCTAGCACAGTTCCCCGCTCCTTCCTCTGTGCCCACAGTGTCCTCTGTCTCCTAGTGTCCATGTGGGACGCACAGCAGCACATCGCAGCTCCTGGCTGGACTGTGAGCTCCTAGCCCAGCGCCTGGTGTTTAGTCGGGGCTCAGCCCCCTGGCTACTGCCGCGAAGCCAGCTTCTCGAGTTGTCTGATTTGCTCCTAGCTTATATTTAGGGCATAATGACGATCTGAATTTATTGGAAATCCTCTAGCAAACATTTTTTAAAATCGAGGGATAACATGAGCCAAGTGCATAAAAGTGCAGTAATCTTCGCTGTACTGCTTGATGGCTTTGTACCTATGATTGCATTAATGTGTGCAGGCGCCTCCCACTTTTCAAAAGTTTGCTTGAGGCTGCTGCTCTGTTACCAAAGACCACTTTGCAAAAGACTGAAAGAAATCTAAAGAGGATTTTCACTTTTACGAAAAAAGGTGAAAAGTGAAAATAAGGTACAGTGTTGGTTTTGCAGCAGCCGTTAACAGAGGCAGTGCGCACCCCAAGCAGCGGGAGCGGCCTCACCAAGCTTCTTCCTGGGAACCACACTCAGCACCTCGGCGTCACACCCCCCGTAGCTTTGTACTGTGTCTGTGAGCATCTGCTTTATCACCATTTATTTTGCATATCTGTTAGCAAGATGTGTCCTAAGGCAGTTGCTTCTTGCTTTGCACCGTCCTGGCTTACGGAAGGTTTCATGGGAATGCTCTACTTTCAGATTGCGGGGGAAGCTTGTAATTCAGGTCAAGATAGAAAACATCTCTGGCATCCCATGCAGCTCCTTCTCAGTCTGTAACCAGCACCCCACCCGCCTCCCACCAGCTAATCACCACTCTGACTTTCAGAGGTGCCTTTTTTAAAGTTTTTGTTTTAATTGTGATGAAATACCTATAACAAGTAATGTTTACAATGGATTAGCCATTTTTAAGTATCCAATTCAGTGGCATTAGGTACATTCTTTAAAGGTATTCTTTACATTTTAATGGCACTGGTAATACTTTCTTGGGGTAAAACAACTGAATGATACAGAAGTGACTAGAGTAGAAAGTGAAAGTTCCCCCAACCTCAGTATCTTCCTCAAAAGGAACCACTGTTTTCAGTTTGTGTATCCTTCCAGACCTTGCTCTGTGTACTGTCATGCAAATATCTATCAACACAGGAAAACATGGTGTACATGTACATGTTTTAAGTTGATAGTTTTGTTTTTTAACTGTGAACGGAATCCTCGACTGATTGATTGCAACTTGGTCCGGTCTGCGTCAGGGTCTTTCAAAGGGCTGCACCAAGAACTAGTGGAGGACATTCCGTTTGATGTCTGTGGCATTGGTGATAGTGCCTCTCCGTTTCCACTCAGATGCCCGGGCCTTGCATGTTTCCGTCCTTCCTCCTGACCCCTTGCCCCGACCCCTCTCACTGTCCTTGCAGAACCTGTTCTCAGATCCCACAGCCCCTGAAAGGCCTTAGTTATCGCTGACCCCTGGGGAGTTACCTTTTCGATATTTAACTTTGAAGCAAGGACCAAAGGTCGGAGGCATGAAGGCTGGCGGAAGGCGTTGCTGGTCTTCAGCTGCCTCTGACCCCAGAAGCCAGCCTGAATGTCCCAGCCACAGAGCCCAAAGCTCCCCTCCTGCATCCCCCACTCTGGTACCCGGCAGGATCTCTGGAGTCAGC
Source organism: Neophocaena asiaeorientalis asiaeorientalis (assembly GCF_003031525.2). Taxonomy (NCBI): domain Eukaryota; kingdom Metazoa; phylum Chordata; class Mammalia; order Artiodactyla; family Phocoenidae; genus Neophocaena; species Neophocaena asiaeorientalis. The sequence continues at coordinate 14,580,038 of NW_020173198.1, read as the reverse complement.
AAGGAGCGCCCGAGTCTCCATGCCTCCTGCAGCTCAGGCTCCAGGGCCCTGGGAGGTGAGCTCTTGGTGAAACCCGAGCCTGCAGCCTTTGGGAAACCTAGACCTTATTTGCAGAAGGCTTTTCTCTGAGGCATGCGTGGTGTGCTTTCTTTATGAGAAGATAAACCCAAAGGCCTTCTGTTTTTTGACTCTGAAGTGAGCTTTCCCATTTCTTCTGGTTGATTCCACTGTGCTGGCTCTTCTACTAAGCACACCTCCTGAGGTGTTAGGCTCCTTTCTTCATCGCCCCTCCCTTTTCTTCTTGTTCTCTCCATCACGTTGGATGTGTTATGGTACCATTCAGCAGCCTGTCAAGGCTTGCCCTGCTCCAGGTTCCTGGTTTAGTGGGAGAGCACAGCGGGGTGCGAGATGGCCCTTCTCCTAGGGGCTTTTCGTCTGGAACATCTGAGGTTGTCCAGTGTAACACAGAGATTCCTGGGGGGCTAGCAGCCAGAAGGCTCTTGATGAGAAGCGGCAGAAATGTCAGGAATGCCTGCCCACACTTCCCAGCCACACCATATCAGCTTCTCCATGATAACTATGGGATCTTGATGATGTTAGTATTAACAACAACAACAAAAATCAGGCTTTTTAAATATAGAAGAAAAGGGGGGAATAAAGTCTAGAACTCCAGTGTCCAAAGGGTCCCTGTTGAATTTTTTTAGAAGTTAGCATGCATACATGATTAGAAATTTCAAACCAAACAGAAAGGTATAGAAATGAAAAACTCTTAAGTGCACTTCTGTGGGTGTGCACACCCCGTACCACCTGCCTTCTTGCTTTCCCCAAACATGAACTGCTATTATATTCCCGTGCAGCTTTCCAGGAAGAGTTGTGTGTGTACCATCATAAAGCTTTGCCCCAAAGGGACTCTGCTTTGTTTCTTGTTCTTGCTTTTTCATCCTGATGCTGTTTCCGCATCCGCGTTATCTAGGTATAAAAAGTCCTCAGTCGTTTTAACATCTACGTGGATTCCCACTTTATGGACAGACCATAATTACCTAATCACTCCCCTGTTGAGGGGCATTTAGGTTATTTCCAGCTATTTACTGGGTAGGTTGCATTTTAAAGGTTTGAAATGTCCCTGGTAAGCATCCTTCCCCTCTCCCTCCCCAACACCTGATCATGGAGAAAAGCAGACCCCTTGGAAAGTTTTTGAATTCATTTTCACAGTTGACTTTTTTTTTTTTTTTAGTATAGTCAGGGAAAGGAAGGTAACTGTCGTTTGCTTAGTGCATTGCCAGGCTCTGAAGGAACTTTCTATCCCTGATTTCCTTTAGTTCTAGGAAGCCAGAATTGCTCCATGTTTTAGACAAGTAGCCAGAAGCTCAGAGAGGCCCCACCACTCATGTAGGATTCAGCTGGGGTTCACACCGCTCTGACCAGCCCTGGAACTCGTGCACTGCTCCGCTTCCCTTAGTGCTGCCGGTTGTTCTGTACAGCTAAGTCTATACAGAGCTCAGGGAGAGGTTTCTGCATCTATCCATGTGAATTTCTGCTCTCAGCTTCTAACTGAGTGGTGTTTTGCTCTGCGTTTGGTCTCAGTTTTCTGTTTCTGAAAAGCTTTGAGTATGATATGCTCTAAAATTCACTGGGAGTAAGTGGTAATCAGAGGAAACAGTCACTTCATCTTGGGGCCCTAACTTAGCGGGTTTGGGTCCTTTAGGAGAGGATATGGGGGGCATCCGGGGCTGCGTTCAATCTCACAGCGTCCTAAGTGGGCTCTGATTGATGCTGTCTGTCAAGTGGTGCGCGCCCGGAACGCTCCCTTCTCTGGGCTCTTGGTTATTGGCATCTGTAATTCACTATCTGGGTTTCTTGGACAGTAGAATCATGTCTCAATTTATCTGTCATTTTTGTGGATGAATAATCCAAAGTAGGTAAATAAAAATTAATGTCTGGATTTAGATGCTAATTTAACTTTCAATTAGGTTTTGTTTTGAGTGTTATTGAAATTAATCTGTGTTCTTGGAGCACATTCCACTTATTGGCAAGGTACAGTGGCCCCCAGAACACAATTGGTGGTTGTTTGGGGTAAATTCATAAGATTGATAGACCATATCAAGATAATGGAAAAGTTTACTTTAAAACTTTTCTGTTTTTCAATGACAAAATGATGTCGGAATACCATCCAGACCCTGGAGAAAAACACTTCAATCAGAATCCTGCCCCAAACAAATCAGGGACAATTTTTTTGTGTGTGTGGTCTTTGCTACTTTCTAGACCTGGTTCATTTGCATGTAAATACTTCTTAAAGAGCACTAAACATGGAACTGAGTTTGAGCTCCTGGTGAAGCACTATTATTTAGAAAGAGCGTGGGCTTTGGGATTGGGCAAGCTTCATTTCAGATTCTGACTCTGCAGCTCAGTAGCTGTGTGACGTTGGGCAAGTCACTTAACCCTTCTGAGCCTCATTTCTCATCTGTAAAATGGGACTGATAATCCCTACATCTCGTGGTTGCTATAAGGACTGAGGTACAGCCATGTTTTCCACAATGCAGGATATGAACCATGGTGACACACAGGTCTTGTTCATTTCCCTTAGAAGCCTTCCGACTTTTCAGGGGAAAACGTCTTCCTTGGGGGCAGGCTTCCTTTGGGGACGAGCTTTAACTTATTACTCATACTTGCCAGGCTCCCCTTCCAAAGACAGCCAGCATTTGGTTACATCCAATACACATTGCTTTTTCTTTTCTACTTTTGATTGTTATATTAGCAAGGTACACTGGTGTTCCATTTCTGTTGTGATATACAGTTCCTTTTAAAATAAATATATTTAAATTAGAAGTTAATAGTGTGCTGTGGTTAAGACATAAATTGTGCAGATGGTAAGTGGTTTTGAATCCCAGCTTTGCCACCTCCTGGCTGTGTGGCCTTGGGCGGTCACGTAACATTTCTGAACCTCAGTTTTCTCATCTGAGCATAACATGGTCATAGCAACAGTACTATTTTGTGGGGTTTTTGTAAACTTTAAGTGAGATAATATAGTCAGAGCCCTTAGAACAGCATCGGGCACATAGAAAGTACCATAAAAGTACCACTTTCAAAGTGTGTTTCTGACCTTTGGGAAGCAGGGAGCTGGTGTAGGTTAAGTGCAGAGTGACTTAGGACTGTGGGCAATAAATGGTAGCTGGTGCTATGGTTTAGATTATTTAATAGTGATGATGTTAATAAGGGTCATAATAATCAACGAGGAGGTAGAATTTGTTGTGTTGAAAGGAATTTCTTGGGGCAGAAACTCTCAGGAAGCTTGATAGGAGCCAGTGAGATTGCAACGTTCAAATCCGTCTGTTACCTTGGTTTGACTTTCCAGGCCAAGCCTAGCATTCGGTGCTTCATTAAACCCACGGAGACGCTAGAGCGGTCCCTTGAGATGAACAAGCACAAGGGCAAGAGGCGGGTGCAAAAGAGACCCAACTACAAAAACGTTGGGGAGGAAGAAGATGAGGAGAAAGGGCCCGCCGAGGATGCCCAAGAAGACGCCGAGAAGGCTAAAGGTACAGAGGGTGGTTCAAAAGGCACCAAGACGAGTGGGGAGAGTGAAGGTGAGTTGCGCCCGGGAACGCCGACCTGACAGCCAGGCTGTCCTCTGTGTCTGGTCCCCCTTGTGTGTCAGTGGGTGCAGCTGTCATTCCAGGCACCGGTGTACCTCATTCTACACAGCCAGCCACTGGGAAGCAGCTGTGGGCAGATCTGGTTCAAGGCCTGCCCTTGTCGGATGGGTGGCTTGGAGCAAGGCCCTTTCCTTTTAGCCCCGTGCCTCCGTCTCCCCATCTGTCAAAAGAGGCTAACAAATAGTATTTACTTTGTTATTAAGAGAATTAAACAGATTAATACAAGTAACATGCTCAGAGCAGTGCCTGGCACATGTCATAAGTATCTCCTGCTACTGTTACTGCTGTTATTATTGTCATCTTTATCATTACTGCTGTTCTTATTACTCCCGATAACCCGGGATTATGATTTTTGACAGAAGTCATTATTTCCAGTGCACTGCAGGAAGAAAAATAGCCCATGTTTAATGAAATCAGGTGCTTTTAATAAGATTATGGTTTTTTGGCATCAAATATAATCCCCTAGATTCTTACATTAAGATTTTTTTCAAGCCCTCATCTGTTTAGAGTGAGGTACACTTGTGTTTGGTGCCTATGTTCTCAATAAACAGAATCGTTTTGTCCTCTTTTCTGCCGTTGTCAGGAGTGATTCTGGTTTATTTTTCACCTCCTTCTCGTTTAGATGCTAACACCTCCTCCATCTGGAGAGCGTTGTCTGCTCTGGGATGAAGCAAGCTTGAACGGTCCAGCTGCTTGTGTCATGGGCCGGGCTCACAGCCACACAGATGGGGGTCTCTGGCCATGGCCCCAGGCACTCAGGGTGGAGGAGGTGATGGGATCAAGTGGGGTAGGGGCTCTGCTTGCCAGTGGGGAGCTCCCACCACACCTCTTGGGACAGACACGGGCTCTCCTCAGCTCCCAGCTGTGTTCTGCTGGGGGTGTGGGGAGCATGTCCTGCGAGCCATCGTCCTGGGTCCTGGGCTAGCAGTGGCTGCTCTGCAGTCAGCTCCCCAGCCCATCAGCCCGGACTGTGTGCGTCCAGGGCCTCTGAAGCTGGAGAACAGAGCAGCTCAGTAAATCAGTGACTGAGAACACATTTGTTTTGGGGGGTTTGCTGCAATTGGGCAGCCAAACCCCACCCCATCCCCACCCTGCTGGCCCCATTCTGATTTTCTTGGCAGTTCTCAGCGAATGCTCCGATCACATTTCGATAAGTATAACTAGTGTCTCCCCAGTGCCACCAGCCCTCTTTTTAAGGCTGAGATCTCTAGTACGCTTTTACTTCTGTTCAAAGTGTGCACGTAAGCATCTTGGTTTAGGAATTCCTTTTTGGCTTGGGAAACCTTTGCCAACAAATGTCACTTTGGTGGGGAGGTGAGGGGCAGACACAAGGTAAGCCATACGTGTTTGCTTATTTGGATCGTTTTGACTTTTTTTCTAACTTGGGAGAAAACTGTCTGCTTAAACCCCTGGGTTTAGCTGTCCTGTAGCCATACGGTGGGGGGGAAAAGGACGACTTCACCCCATTTTGCACCCTGTGTTCTCGTCAGTTTTGTTTTGGAAAGATGCTACCTCTTTTGTTCCAGTCCTTTTAAGGGCTGCTGTCTAACCAGGCCAGAGCCGTGACTAACCGTGGTGTGGACAAGGGCAGGCTTGGCCTCAAACACACAGTCAAATGACTCAGCCAGGTGGCCCAGTCCTGGCGCACAGGGGCTTCAGAGGTTCAGCAAGGCTGCCGTCCCAGCTCCCAGGTTGGGGTCGGGGGAAGGACTCCCTGCAGGCTGGGCCCACGTGCCCTGCGCAGGGGGCACGGGGAAAAATGTTCACCAGCCTCCAAAACACTGTTTTCTGGGCGGTTACTCAGCCAGGTTGTGCCAGGCAGGGCCCAGGAATTTCCCCAGAGGCTTTACTTGGACGGCTGATGTAGACTTCAGAGCCCGGTGGAGCGAGGCTCTCCGCGACTCCTTGCCTTTGTAGTGCCCTCCTGCTTTCTCGAATGCATATTTGTCTTCCCACCCAGCTCACTGTAAATAAATACAACTTTCACAGGCCTGTCCAGCAAAGAGACACCTAACTGGGCAGCAGCAGCTGTATTCTGGGGCTTTTTGAATTGTTTATTTGATCTCTTAGTTAGTCTCCTGTTTGAAGGTGTTCTCTCCTTAGACTGTATCTGTGTTTGGGTGAAACCACACAGCTGTTAATTCCTGTGACTTGGAAGGGTGTCAGGCACATTTTCAAGCCAGAGGACAGTATAGATGGGGGAGGTGCCTAGGAGATGGGAGATGGGACCTATGGTCCTATCTCACCAGCTAGACCTATTGTGTGCCTTGGATGGCCTCCTCAAGCTCTGGACCTCATTTTCCCCATCTGGAAGTTGTGACCGTAGGAAATGCAATGACTTTTTTTTTTTTAAATGAGGCTATGTTAGGATTCTTGTAAGATTTAGACATTCAACTCAGACTAGCTCAAGCGAAGAAGGCAGTTATTGTTCATGCGACTGGGAGGCCTGGGCGGGGCTGGACCGGGTGCACAGACAACCATTGGCCGTGTGAGGCTCGCATCCTGCCAGCCTACCACCGAGTGGAAAGGGAGCTGCTCCTTCCCACGGGCTGCAGCTGGAGTCTGGGAGCCGATGCTCGTTGGTGCTGACGGACCTGGCTTGCCCACCCTGTAGAGGGATGTTCTGTGCTGAGTGGCCAGGCCCTGTGTTTCTACCCTAAGGTGACTGCCTCAGAAAGAAATGAGGCGCATTTATCAGAAGAAGGGGGCGTGGGTGCCAGGCCAGCAGAAACAGCAGGTGTTCCCTTAGAAAGCCACACTATTTCTGTGTACTCCGCCATTTTCCTCAGGCCATCTTCTCCCTTCCTGTATTTTATTTTTCTTTTCCATTCCCTTCCTGTTTTGAGGTGGACATGTGGCTATTTTCTCCTCCAAGTCATTTCTTCTCTAGCGTGCTTTCTTGCATTGTCCCTGGATCTAGGGGCTTGATGACAGCCTTGACTCTGAGTAAAGAGATGCTGGCGCCAGTTCCCCCCTGCATACCCTGCCATTTTCATCCATTTCAGTGGTGAAATCTTTACTTAGAAAGGTGGCGTAAAGCACAGGAGTCAAAAGACATGTCACGAGTCACAGTTCTGCCATGACCTGATTTGTATGTGGCATTGACTTGTTTTTTTTCCTACAAATGCAGCACCCAGAATTCACACCTCCTCCACATTTAAGCCCTGACAAGAGTTGTGTGAAATGAATATGCACCCCTGGACCCTCCACTCTCACCCCCAGTTTGCAAAGAAATGTGCTCTGCCTCGGGTCCCAAGTGATGGGCAACTCATTCTGAAACCAAAAAAAAATCACAGGGCCCCCTCACTTTTCAGAAGTTGAGTGCTGAAAGGAAGACCAGGGTGCCCTGGTCCCTCTGGCCAGAGGCGAGTCCACCCAGATGCACTTCCATGTCAGTCTCCTCTTCAGTCTGGAAGGACCGTCATCTCTTTTTGGATTCAGTTAGAGCAGTAACTTAGTAAATGGGCCTAGGACAAGAGAATGAATCGTTTGAACTTCTTGTTTGAAAAATAGGGTTTGGCCTGTGGAAAAATAGGTTTTTTGCTTATGGAAAAAGTGTAGGCATCAGTTTCACAGCCTGACCTTCAAAGCTTACTCCTATCTTGAATCCCCACGTGGGCATGGAGGGAAGGGAATGGCACTGACTTTGAACCTGCCAAGTCAGCTGGGCGTTGGTTGCTGGACACCAGCTGGACACCTGGGTTGCTTCCACCTTTTGGCTACTGTGAATAATGCTGCTGTGAATATGGATGTGCAGATCCTCTTTTGCTTTTGGAGGTTATTGTGGAAACAATAGAGGCCAAGGAGGGCCCAGTCAGGGCCTGCTGAAGCCAGAGGAGCTGGACATTTGGGTTCTTGCTCCCAGCCTGGCAGCTTCACAGGCATGTCTCTCCACTCCCAGAGGCTCAAAACTCAGTGGTGTGAGGGCTCCCCCCACCAGCAGGCTCGGGTGCTGGAGCCTTCACGATCATGGGCCACGGTGCCTGGCACAGGAGCTGATATCGCACAGATGCTCCTTTACATGACACAGCTGATGTGCAGAGCTGGAAGAGGCGCCTACAGCAGCCAGGGGCAGAGCCCACCTCCTGATCCCTCTGCGCCTCAGTTTCCCTTCAGTAAGCTGCCGAGATTCCGCTAGATCAGCATTGCCCCAACTGTGGACATGGAGATGGCTTTGGGTGGGACAGAGAGGGCCTTGAAGACCATAGTGTGAGGATTTTTGCCGAGAGCTCGGCTTCAGGGGAGCCTCGTGGTGGGTGTATGTGTCTGACACCCCCTCACTTTCCCTCATCACCCCTTTCCATGCGCACAACAGGCCTCAGCACTGTTTTGTTTATTCATCGTGTGTATATTTCCACAGTTGCTTTCTGTTTATACTGGTTTTATGCTGATTGTAGCAATTGCTAAAAATATTTTATTTGAAAATAATTTCAAATTTATAAAAAGTGAAAAAAGCAAAAATAGTATAAAGAACACCTGTTGACATCTGGGGGCACATGATGCCCTTCTGTCTGTCCTTCGTAGGCGACGTTAATTTTGGCCACCTGATTAAGGTAAGGCCTAGTTTCTGCACTGTATCGTTACTTTCCCTTTTCTTAGCAACTAATTAGCAATCCATGGGGAAACACTTGGAGATAATGCAGATATCCTGTGCCTCATTAAAATTCCCCCTTAGAACCCTCCTGCACTGTTGGCGGGGATGTATTGGGTTGGCCAAAATTTTCATTTGGTTTTTTCCATAAGATGGCTCCAGTAGTGCTTAGTTGTCTTTAACTTCATTTGAAACAATTTTGTTAGATTGTATTGTGATAGCTGTCATATCAGTGTGCATTTAAAAAAAAAAAAATCAAAATTGGTGAATTTTTGTGTAGACATTTTAATATTGAAGATGGAAGAAAAAAGCAACATTTTCGGCATATTATGCTTTATTATTTCAAGAAAGGTAAAAACACAACTGAAACGCAAAAAAAGATTTGTGCAGTGTATGGAGAAGGTGCTGTGACTGATGGAACGCGTCAGAAGTGGTTTGTGAAGTTTAGTGCTGGAGATTTCTCGCTGGATGATGCTCCAGGGTTGGGTCGACCAGTTGAAGTTGATAGAGATCAAACCGAGACATTAATTGAGAACAGTCAACGTTATACCACACGGGAGATAGCCGACCTACTCAAAATAACCAAATCAAGCGTTGAAAATCATTTGCACCAGCTTGGTTACGTTAATCGCTTTTGTGTTTGGGTTCCACGTAAGTTAAGCGGAAGAAAACCTTCTTGACCGTATTTCCTCATGCGATTCTCTACTTCAGCGTAAGGAAAGCGTTCTGTTTTTAAAGCAAATTGTGACAGGCAGTGAAAAGAGGATGCCGTACAATAATGTGGAACGGAAGAGACCGTGGGGCAAGCGAAATGAACCACCACCCGCCACACCAAAGGCTGGTCTTCATCCAAAGAAGGTGATGTTGTGTATATGGTGCGATTGGAAGGGAGTCCTCTATGACCTTTTTCCAGAAAACCAAACAATTAATTCCAACAAATACTACTCCCATTTAGGCCAACTGAAAGCAGCAAAAAAGCATCGAGAATTAGTCAACAGAAAACGCATAATCTTCCATCAGGATAATGCAAGACTACATGTTTCTTCGATGACCAGGCAAAAACTGTTACATCTTGGCTGGTAAGTTCCAATTCATCTGCAATATTCACACCAGACATTGCACCTTCAGATTTCCATTTATTTCGGTCTTTACAAAATTCTCCTCATGGAAAAAATTTCAATTCCCTGGAGACTGTAAAAGGCACCTGGAACAGTTCTTTGCTCAAAAAGATAAAAAGTTTTGGGAAGATGGAATTATGAAGCTGCCTGAAAAATGGCAGAAGGTGGGGAAGAAAATGGTAAATATGTCGTTCAATAAAGTTCTTGGTGAAAATGAAAAATGTGTCTTTTATTTTTACTTTAAAAACCGAAGGAGCCTTTTGGCCAACCCAATAAACTGGGTGCAGCCACTGTGGAAAACAGTATGGATATTCCTTTAAAAACTAAAAATAGTTTTACCGTATGAACCAGCATTCCCACTCCTGGGCATATATCCAGAAAGAACAAAAATCCTAATTGGAAAAGATACACATACCCCAATGTTCATAGCAGCACTATTTACAATACCCAAGACATGGAAGCAACCTAAGTGTTCATTAGCAGATGAATGGATAAAGATGTGGTGTATATATACAATGGAATATTACTCAGCCATAAAAAAGAATGAAATAACGCCACTTGCAGCAACACAGATGGACCTAGAGATGATCATACTAAGTGAAGTAAGTCAGACAGGGAAAGACAAATACCATATATCCCTTATACATGGAATCTAAAAAATGCAAATGAACTTACTTACAAAACAGACTCACAGACATAGAAAACAAACTTACGGTTACAAAAGGGTAAGTGGTGGGGAGGGATAAATTAAGAGTATGAGATCAATAGATATACACAACGGGACCTACTGTATAGCACGGGGAACTGTATATTCAATATCTTGTAATAACCTATAATGAAAAAGAATCTGAAAAAGAATATATATATGTTCAAGAATATATATATGTGTGTGTACTTTGCTGTACACCTGAAACTAACACAATATTGTAAGTCAACCATACTTAAGTTAAAAAAAACTCCCCCTTAGATATGGCATTCATTGATGATTCTTGCTGACCCAGTCTTTACCAGGATGGTGGTACAATGTTGGTTTTCCAGTGTCAGCACTCGGTATTCCATTGTAAGCAAGATTCCTCCCTTCTTCCCATTCATTTAGTTATTTATCTATCTCTTCTTGGCACAGACTCATGGATTCCAGTTTTTTAGTGGTTTCTATTTCATTACTGTGTTTAATTAATTTGATACTCAAATCATCCCAGATTTGGCCCTTGAGAATCCTTTCAAGCTGGCTCCTATGTCTTTGTGATCTGCCGCCATCATTTTTTTTCAATCAGTCCTGACACTTTCTGTCATAACAAGGTATTCAAGGTTCATTTCCCACCTACTGTGCCCTTCCTCAGGGTTAATTTCTCTGAAAAGCCCTGGTTCCTTTCAATGGGCGATGGTGTTAGAGGCCAAGATCTGGGCACCAGATGTGCTCATGACTACATGGGGTGTCTTGCTTTTTGGCCCTTCCAGTGCACAGAGCTAGGAAATATATGCATGTATGTATACAAAATACACATTACCGATTCCTCCAATTCCAGTTAATTCCCAGAGGGTCCTTTCTTGCCTTCTCCCACTCCAGATTTAGATGTCTCTTCTTTTACAGCGAGAGCCCTGGCTCCCAGTGACATCAAAACATTTACGATTTGCTCAATCCTATAATACATCTTTTAAAAGTTCCAGAACTGTTCATTGTTTGATAAATAAAGAGTTCAGGGTTGTTTGCAGTTCCCTGCTCCCCACCACCACCAAATACTTCATGTATCCCCAGTCCACAAATTGAGGGTATAGAGTCAAGTATTGTGTCATGAACTACTTGGATCTGTCTGCCTTTCCTTTCTTTTCCCCCTTCAGGATAGGTATGGTATTCATTTGAAATATATTTTGGTCTTTTTTTGTTGTTGTTTGTTTGTTTGTTTTAGTTTAGGGTTCTCCCTTCTCATTCGTATTGATTTAATTTCTTTTTTTTTTTTAAATAATTTGGAATGTTAACAAACCCAAAACTTTTGCAAAAGGGTTTGTACAAAGAAGTGTCCTTCCTCCCACATTCTTTCCATCCTGTTCCCCTCCCTCTTGTAGATAACTAACTTATTGTTCTCTGGAATATCCTTCCTGCGTTTCTTTGTGTAAAAAGCAGCAGAGGTAGGTATGCTTCCTTATTTTCCCTTCTTTCTTACATGCAGGGTATAGCCCACGGTGTATGCTCTTTGGCACTTGGCTCTCTTCACTTAGCACTATCTCCGGAAATCACTCCGTATCAGTTCACCAGCGATCTTCCTCATTCCTTTCCCAGCTGCACTGTGCATACCATAGTTGATTCAACCAATCTTTATGCTCAGACATTTAGGTAGTTTCCAGTATTTTGCAATTACAAGTAATAGTGCACTGAATACCCTTGTAAGTGTGCATTTTTGTATCGTTGGAGGTGTATCTTCCAGATAAGTTCCTGCGAGTGGGATTGCTCAATTGAAGGATATAGGAGTGATTTAAAGTTTTCGTTGAAAATGTATTTAAGTAAAAAAAAAAAAAAAAGTGGGAGTTCAAATAAAATGATTAATAACAAATAGTACAAGCAACACACAGATATGGCAGGGATTGTAAAGGCAGGCAAATGACTGAAGTTTGAGCAAAACTGGGCTAGAGTGTTGCTGCAGTCCTTTCAGACTCCAAAACAGAAACCTGGTGGGGTGGGAGCTCATGGTAAAGAACCTAATAACTGAAGGTCAGATGGAGCCCCCTGGGAATTCATCATCAGCACCTGGGTCCTGGCCTCAGGGACCATCAGTGGAAATCTGTGTCCACGTGAGCCCACTGTTGTGCTTTCCCTGGTGGCGGCAGCGTGACGAATGCACCTTGGGAGGGGAGCTAGGCCTCTCTGAGGCGGGCATAGTGTCAGCAGAGAGGTGTGGCAGTGGGGGCCCACAAGGCTGTGCAGAACCATGCCGGACCTCCTGGTGTGGCATAAAGAGGGGTGCCCTTTGACCCTCGATCACCAAGACAGGCCAGATGCTCTTCGGCAGCCACTTTTGAAGATGGCTGTAGAATCCATTTTGGAACGGTGAGAATCTGGCGAGACCCTCTCCTCAAAAACCTATTACCCACTCCTCTCATGCCCACATAGCATTTTGCATACAATTGCAGGGAGCTGGCAGAGCTAGGTAAGCATCACTACTTTTAAGAGTTGTTTGGATAAAATTGCTTAAAAGAAGAGGAAAAACCTGTTTGGCTTTGAAAGAAGCATTGTGTATTTTACCTAGAAAACTAAGTGGAGCAGCTCATCCCACAACCATGCCAGCTGGAAGAGGAGTATGTCGGGGGGAACAGGGGCGCAGCTGTGAGAACCAGCGTGACACAGCCGAGGTTCAGAAACCTCGTTGTGCATGGAGATTCCCTTGTGGGCCTGGTTCTGCACCAGGGCGTGACCTAGGAGGTGGGAGGGGGAGCAGGCTTGGCTTCTGCTGCTGCTTTTCTAGCTGTGTTGAGTCATACTTCTGGGTTTCTGTTTCTTCAGATTCAGTATTCAGGACCAAACTAGTGGTTTTCAGGCCATCGTGTGGGAAGCTCCAGAATTCCAGAAAGGAGCTTTAGGGGCCTCTGTGGAGGCCATGAGGGAACCCGTGGTTGGAGATGTTCGGGCACCTGCCCACCCACTCTGTACCTGGAGCAGCTCTGCTCTCACCTCTTACCATGGTGGTGCCCTGGGAAATTGTCATTCAGAATTAATATGCACCTGCTCAGCAAAGTTTGGTGAGCGCTAGACTGGATTGTCTTTAACCTCTCCTCTATTCCAGAATTCTCAGAGTCTAGGGAGATGAAAAAGCCAGAAAGGGACAACCATGTCACAGCAGGTGGAGGCACTAGGGCTTGGCCCCGGAACCTTGGGGAGTCCTTGGAGCTGAGTTCCTGCTGTGTCAGCCAGGCAGTCGAGGAGGAAGGGGGCCTCGCAGCACTATGGGAAGCAGGTCAAAGGTCACAGGGCAGAAGCCGGAGATTGGCACCATCATCTCACTTGGTAGTCTTCAGATGTCTTTGATGGCACGCCCTAGTAGTAAACAGAAATAAATACATAATTGAACATGCATCTCCCCAATAGATATACATTTATTGTAAACTATACATATATGTATTAATGTACAAATGTTATGTACATCATAACACAAAGTAGATTTTTAAAAGATGATAATTAAAAATAAAAGAGGTACTGCCTAGCGAATCATCTGGCATACCCACCGAAGTGTGTCTGCACCCCACTTTGGAGAAGACGGGGGTAGTTGGGAGGCATCTGAAGGAGGCTGGTGGAGGGGAGGATGCGAGTACGAGAGAGAATGGTGCTTCTCAGACAGCAGTCTGCAGCACCTCCCGCCCTTTGCCGTGGCCGCAGGCTGCGTGGACTGCTGTTTACTCCGTAGCTCTTGGTGAATTGATTCACTTGTTTTTTCTTAAATTTAGCTTCATCCTAAGCAGTAACATCCACAAAAGAACAGGTTTTCTGTGCAGCTAGAATTTTCTTCTAATGCACATTAAAATAAATACAAAACTATGCAGGCACATTCCACTTAAAAATCATGTGTCAGCCCCCACCTGTGTGAGAGGGTCGGCTGCGGGATCAGCCCCCACCTGTGTGAGAGGGTCGGCTGTGGGAGACTCTGATCTGCGGCGTCTGACTCCAGACCACATTGGGAGGGAAGGGCCTGGTGCAGGCAAGCCCCCTCCTCCGCGTCCGGGCCCACGTGGGCATGTGGGGATGCAGTCCTCAAGCCAGAGGATAGTTGCAAGCACGGTCACGCCTAACAGAGTCCCAGAAAGGTGGCGAGGCTGCGACATCCCCCGGTGAAGGCACTGTGCACACACTGATCGCAGGCTGAGTGGGGCGCCCTGCACGCCACAGCTGCTGTGCATCATTGCCAGCCCTGCCTGCCGCCAAAACCACCCCCGGTGGCCTGTCATCCATTGCTCCACTCCAGAGATGTGTAGTGAGCACTTGCCGTGTGCCAGGCCCTGGACTAGACACTGGAGTTCTGGTGGAGAACAAGACAGATAAGGCAGCTACTCTCAGGAAGCCCACATCCTAGTTGGGGAAGGCAGACAAGAAACAAGCAAACCAGTAAATAGAAAACAGAAAATCCAGGTGCAGGTTTCCCCCCCGGGATCCAAAAGTAGAGCGGTCCTATGAAACCTTTTGTAGGACAAGATGGCGTAAAGCCAAGATGCAATTACCTTAGGACGCATCTTGGTAACAGATTCACAAAATAAATGGAGGTAAAGCACCAATGCTCCCAGACACAGTTCAGAGCTACGGCAGCTTGACGCTGAGGTGCTGAGTGGGGTTCCCGGGAAGGAGCTTGGCGGGGCCGCTCCCGCTGCATGGGGTGCCTGCCGCCTCTATAACGGTTGCTGCAACACCAACGCTCAATGCTATTTCTGCTTTTTGCCTATTTTTGTAAAAGGGAAAATCCTTTTCAGGTTTCTTTTGGTTAGAAAAAGAGGTACTAATGTAGGTCTTTCATAAAAGCGAAGTGGCCTAAGGCAAACTTTTCGAAAAGGTGGGGATACCTGTAGTTATACATGCTATAAAGTAAAATCAAGATGGGGGGAGGGGACAGATCTATACAGGAGAATTCCCAGTAATTTATGTAGCTGTTCCTCCCTCAGGGAGACAGAACAGAACTCCTTAATCCTTAAGTGTGGGCTGTGCTTAATGACTTGCTTCCAAAGGGTGTGGGATGCAAGGAGGAGGAAAAGTCACTTTCCAGTGGAGGAACTTGACCAACATTCTCTTGGCCAAATGATTCAGATGAACATCCACAGCCATAAGTCATGTCAATAGCCTGTACCCTTGATACGATGTGATGAGAGGAGCACTTCCCCTCTGCGGTCTTCCTCCCAGAAACCCATAACCCCAGTCTAATTATCAGAAAAACGTCAGTCAGAATGCCCCAGATTGAGGGGCATGCTACAAAATGAGGACCAGTCTCCTCAAACTGTAAGGAAGGAAGGTCTGAGAAACCGTCACAACCAAGAGGAGCCTAAGGAGATATGACAGCTGGGTATAACGTGATATCCAGGATGGGATCCTAGAATAGAAAAAGGATATTAGGGAGAAACTAAGGAAGTCTGAATGAAGTATGGAGTTTAGTTCATGATAACTAAAAGAGGTAAAGGAAAAACCAGTGGGGAGGGTGTCTGAGAAGACGTCTCTGAGATGGTGATGTTTGAACTGAGCCCCGAATAATGTGATTGAGTTGTGCCTGGGTAGGGAGGACTGGGGTGAGAGCGTTCCAGGCAGAGCAGACAGCTCTGTAAAGATCCTGGGGCAGAAACAAACTCACTCCGGTCAAAGACAAGTGGGAAGGAAGCTCAGCACAGCTGGCGGGGCGGGGAGGGCCCCGAGGTGAGGTCAGAGGTGGACGGGGGCCAGGCCATGCGAGGCCTTGATACCATGAATGGCATTTGGATTCCATCCTGAGTGTGATGGGAAGGCAGAAGGGGACCTGGGCTAATTTCCACTTAAAATCACTTGGTTCGGTGTGGACCACAAACTAAGGGGGCGAGAAGAGAAGCAGAGGCCACGTGGGAGGCACGAGTCCAGGGGAAGACGATGACAAGGCCGTGGCAGAGTCCAGCTCCACGGCCCATCATTCCTGAACAGAGATGTAGATTCACATCTCATCCTCTGTTTCCCCTCATCATGTCTCCCGAAGATGGGGGCCATTACCTGAACTCTGGGTTCTAAGAACTAAGTATTTGAAGGTCCACACCTGTGCATCAAGGAACTCTGTAACAGGACACCTCACGGCACAACAACCGTCCACCTCTAACTCAGGATGTTTTCCTTTGTTGGTTCAGACCTTTTTCTCAAAATGAAAGTGTACACCGTGCTCAAGTCAGGTGCTACAAAAGTTGCCCCTACTTAATTGGGAAAAATAAAACGGAGTCCCTCCCCCTCTCTGCTTTCTGGAAGTTGTTAAGTGGGAAGGGAAAACAAACGCTTCAGTCATGTCAGAGCCTTTCTACAGTGTAAACAGTTTCAGAATATTTTCAGTGAATTTGGTTATGTTTTATTAACCACGTGTCATTTCTTCCACGCTCCTCAACTCCTCTGGGAAGGAAGCATGGTATCAATAAAGTAGAATAAATAACTGTTGAAGAAAAAAATCTTGAAATAAATCATTGCGATCTGTGCTTTCTTGTCAAAATCAGGGCCCCATTTCTCAACGCTACCAAGATGAAAGGAGAGAGAGGTTCAGGCCCCCCAGCGTGCGTATTGCAGGGGCCCTACCACCGCCGTCGAGCGTTTGCTGGACGCGTGCGGAGCAGTCTGCCAGGCTCCTTCTTGAGCACAAGAGTATCTGTAAAGCTCAGTCTGGGGCCATGTGGGCTCATCCTGGTGTCTGTGTTTGCTTCCAGAGATAGAGATGGTAATCATGGAGCGCAGCAAGCTCCCGGAGCTGGCACCCAGCACCTCGGTGCAGGAGCAGAACACCACGGACGAGGAGAAGAGCGCCGCCACTGGCCTGGACAGCGTCCAGTGGAGCAGGTAGTCGCCGGGGCTGCGGGAGGGCTGCCCCCGAGCCAGCCATCGGGGGCTGGGGGTAGGGCACCGCTGCTCAGTCTCTGGGATGTTTTGGAAGGGGGTGCCTTGGCCGGGTGCCCACAGAGGATAAGCCAGGCCTCTTCCTGCCCCCGGCCCCTGCCGATGGCCTCTTCTGCCTCCCGGCCAAGCCGTTCTGCTTCTCCACCAGAGACACGGCTCCTCTCGAGAGGCCACAGGGACAGAGCTGGCCCTCAAGGCCGTGGTGTTCGCCCCTTGGAATGAATGACCAAGGCATGGCACTACCACCCCAAGCACTTCGGTGCTGGGCCGCGTCCTAACGAGTGTGGCCTTGTACCAGCCGCTCCTGGCCATACTCTGCTGTTCCCAGAAAGGATCCCCTTGGGGGAAGCGTTTGGATTTCATTCATTTGCTGCCGCCACGTGCACCACCGTCCGTAGGGCCCGACCTCGTGACTCAGCCAGCACGATTTAATGCTGGATTTAACGCTGCTATCCACCTTCAACTTCTTGCCTGATTGTTCATTTCAGTGATGGCTGCCCAAACTACACCCTCTGAAAGCTTCCAGATGCCACATTGCCTGCAGCCTTGCTGTAGCACCACCCCTTCCAGAAGGAATTGGGTGGACGGCTGCTCCTGAAGTTGCAGCAAACTGTTAGGAGGGCTTCTTCATCCTTATCAGATGGCCCTACTGCACAGATGCCTGCGATAACCTCCTAATCCCATGTTAGTGGTAATAAGTGCAGCAGCATGGTTTCTCTGTCAGCCTGCAAGGCATTCACTTCCTGAACTCTCACGGTGGGGTGGATGAAACACACACACACACACACACACACACACACACACACACACACACACACATACACACACATATACATACATACATACATACATACACATCCTATTTATTAATGCAACTTAAAGACTCGAAGCAGGCTAATTTTTTCCTCTGCATCTTATCTCTTTCTTGGCATGTGTTTCAGTTATCTAACAGACAGGATCAATTTTTATCAGTTGCACAGGGGAACCACTTGTAGTTTTGGTTAAATAAAAGTCATCGCAGCACAATGTGGGCCGTCAGTTGTACTGACAAGGACCTTTCTGATTTTGTGTTGTGACAATAAAATGTGACACCTGAAGCTCTGAAAATTAAGAAAATCATTCTAAACACAGAAAGGGAGGGGGAAGCAACCTTTAGGTGCTTGCACGGCTTTAATTTGAATATGAATCATTGAAAAACCAAAACTGACATGCCGTGGGAGATGCTTAGGCTAATGTAGGCACATCTGCTTAACAGAATATTAGCGGCTGCTTTCCATGAATACTGTCATGATGTGTTCAGTTTCTTAGGATCTAATAAATGGAAACAGCACGTATTTTGCATAGTATGGTAATACTGTAGCTTTCCTAAAGGAGGAAAAATACCCATGTATTGTCAAAAACAAAAAGTCAACCGACCAGAAAGTTACGTTGGAGTGTTGGAGTTGAGACTTCTTTTTTTCCTGAATTTTAATGAAGAGAGGGGTTTTCTTAGAGTTGATTGAGATTGTTTCTTAACTTTCGGTGACTTTGTCATCTTCTACCACGTGGTTCATAATGGAAGCTGATCCTGTGTCTTAAGTTGGGCCACATGCAGATTTGTGACCCCCAGGGACTCTGGGCAGGAGCTGCGCTCTGCTCTGAGACCAGGTGCTAGGGAGAGACTGTCCCTGGTGGAGAGTTGCCAATACCTTTGCAAAGGTATTGAGTTGTTGGCTGTCAGAGACACCGCCACGGACTTCTGTCCTCTCACCTGCACTGAGCCAGGAGGAGGGCACTGAGGGTGAGGGAGGGGACAGTTTGTCCTTGACATGAATTGGATCTTGACATTGGTCTGTTTGTCCAAAGAAACAGCATAGTACAAAGTGGGACTGTCCTTATATTTGCCATACACTGTGGGCTGTATCTGCATTCATGGTTAAATATAGGCGTAAGAAACCAGAAACCATTCACAACATTCTCTCTTTTCTTTAAAAAAAAAAAAATCCTTTTAAAATTTAAAAAGTAATACACATTCAGAAAATGTAAAAAAGCTTGAAAAGTATAAAGAAGGGAAAAAAACTCTCCATAATTCAAAGGCAGCTGTTATTAGCATTTTGGTGATTTCCTGCCAGTCAGTTTTCAATGCCAGTATAGTGGGAATTCTGCCCTTCTTCTCCCCAATAGCTTATACCCCCAATAGTCATGTATATTACTTTTTATTCTTGGTTTTCTCTAATATCAAACCCCAAGCATCTTTTTCACTTTATTGTACTCTTAGTAAACAAAATTCTAAGGGCTTCATAATACTTCGTCTCATGCAAGATGGTATATCCACTGAGCCCTCCCTCTGCTACTGGGCATTTGGTTATTCTTATTATTCCCAAAGGAAAAAACAGTCCAAATTCCAAGCAGCTGGCTTACAAGAAAGTGTTTTATACTTTATCCTGCTCTTATGTTTGGAAGCGTTATTGCTAGGGGCTTAGAAAAAAACAGATCCACACATGGCAAAACTATTCGCGCATTTGAATGGTGATGACAGATCGGGGGCTCCAGAGAAATAGAGCCTGAACGTAAATGTTCCTTAAAAGTTTCTTCCTTTAATTTCTGTGTGTCACGTGTTTGTTTCAAATGTTATGACAAGTGCGTTTCACTGCTTCTGCATTTTTCAATATAATATTTTGAATCGGTGATACATTTGTGGAGTATCAAAATTCAAAAAAGTATAAAATGTTTTGCAGTGAATAGTCTCCCTGTTTCTCTGCTGCACCATCTCGCCCCCCCACCTCCCCGCCCAGTCAGCAGTGTTGACAGTAGCTTGTGTCCTTCCAGGGGTAAAGTGTGCCCTTGGTCACTCATTGAGTTGCTGTGTTCTCTTGGCTTCAACCTGGCATCCGAGGGCAGCCGCAGACAGTCATGGGATCAGAGCCTCCTGTCTACAGGCCAGATCTGTGCATATTCTATTATCCTCGTGTTGAAGAGTCTTTCCCGGCCAGGCCCTTCACCTGGAAGGGCAGCATTGAGGGTGTGCGGTTTGTGATATTTGCAGCCACTCTATAGATCTCACCCACAAAGCATCAGGCGAGAGACTTCCTATCGATCCCTTCCAGTCCGGGAAGGTCAGCCCAAGAAATCACTGGGCCAGGACCTGCCAAAGTGAGATCGTGGAGAAGTGCCCTTGGAATACTCAAAATAGGAATCCAACAGCAGCTCTCATGTATGAGCACTTTCCACCCTGTGCCTGGGCCTGTGCTAAATGCCTCTCTGTTTTCATTTTGCTTGAATCTTCACTGTAACCCCGAAGGGTTTAATCCCCACCTTGCAGATGGGGGAAAGTTTTAGGTAATGTACCCAAGGGTTTGCAGCTAAGTAGAGGCAGAATCAGAAGTCGAACCCAGGCAGTTCTTGCTCCAGGGTCCACATTCTAAAATTGTTCAGACTTGTTGGTACCTTGTCTGCTAGTGTGAGTCTATTACATTGCCCCGTTTTCTTCATTCTCTTGTCACTCTTTGAAGTGATGATGTGGCGTGTCCATTCTCTGTCTGCCCACTGGCATGGAAGTGCCACAAGACCAGAGACTTGGTATCATTTATCCCCAGCGTCTGGGACAGCGGGTGAACGATGCTGAGTGATTAAGTGGTTGGTTCATTCCTTAGTCGGTTTACCCTGGAGACGACAGCTTCGCACGGGCGGGGCCTGCCTCTCAGTCCCCTTTGTGTCCTCCAGGCCTGGTGCTGGGCTGGGCACACGGCGGATGCACTGCTTGCTGGCGGTGGGGCTGTAAAGGGCTAAGGCAGCTGCTTCCCGTGTGCAGGTGAGGCTCGTGCGTGCCACGAGGCTCATGCGTGCCCCTCTTTTCCAGACCCTTCCTGGATATGGTGTACCACGCCCTGGACAGCCCAGATGACGATTACCACGCACTCTTCGTGCTCTGCCTCTTGTACGCGATGTCTCATAACAAAGGTAAGCTGCTCAGCTTGTCCGCCTTCAGGGAAAAGGAAAGCTGCTCTCCTTGAAGAATTTCCTTTCTGGTTTTGGCAGACTCCCACCGAACTTCTCTTCAAGCTCGTTAGAATTTCTCAGGTGCTTTTCTACAGACTAAGGCCGCGGGAATCGGTTACTCAGGCAGCACGGGGCTGGGGCAGGCAGAGGGGGAGTTTCAAGTGTTGACCGTCCAACCCAGCATGACTGTTCGCACTGTGCTTTGCTTTCCACCCCTTGGTTTACAACTGACTTAGGCTTCCTACCTCTTTCCTAACATCAGAACAGAAATCAGTCAAATTGTAATCTTGGTTTTGCTATTTATAAAAGTTGATGTGCTGTTCTGGGTTCAGAGCTAAAATAGACTCTGAGTGGATTGTGTGGAAGCGTAGGTTTCCTTTCTGAAGAAAGGTGTGGTTCTCTGGCTTCCCTCGTTGAGGCCGAGTGGTCAGGATCAGACGCCCACGGAGCTGACAGATTTGATTAGAATCCATTCATTTACTTCCCCTCTGAGAACAGTCGCTGGTGTGTGTGCCACCTGGCTTGACATGGGCAAGTTCTCAAAGCACCACAGCAGAATCTCTTGGAAGAAGAAGTTGAGAATATTCCTCTGGCCCCTGCCAAGTGCTGGGCTTGGCATAGATGAGACTTTGCATCAAGTGTTGTTTTAGTAGGTTTTTCATGAGCTTATTGGGAGGTAGTTGGAGGTGGGTTTTACTAAGACAGCCTATGCCTGGAGTCATTTAGAAAGCACTCAACATAAAGTATGTACTTACTCTTAAATCATTAATCATGATAAGTTGATTAGTGGCAAAAGGAAATATAGTGAAAGAGGCCTCCTCTCTCGTTTGTCCTCCAGTTCTCTTCTTCACAGGCAGTTCACGTTAACAGTTTCTTGTGTGTCTTTTTAAAGATATCCATGCAAACCCAAGTACAAGTGTATATTATTTTATTTATGTGGGTTCCCCACTCCCTGCCCAACCTGGAGGTTCATTCTTTATTGTCTGTTTTGTGCCTTGTTTTTCTCACATCATCATGTATCAACACGTCACTTCCCATCCCTATAGAGCTGCCTCGTGCTTTTTAATCCTGTGTCTGTGCCATCATTTATTCCGCCATCCCCTTACTGAATGACACTGAGTCCATTTCCAGGGTTTTCCCACTAGAGACAGGACCGGCCATGATGGCTCTTCTCCTGTATAAGTCATTGTGCTCACGTGCAAGGGTGTAGATCTAGCCCGAGACTTCTCTAGAAGATGCATAGCAAGCTCCGAATCCTCCCTCCACAGTCTCGTTCACTCCCATGGCTTCTGCGACTCCCTCCAGCTCCTGCCTTGGTGACTGGCACACGGGAGCCCTCAGTTAGTGGGAGTAAACAGAACTCCAAGCCTGACCGATGGGAGTCGGTCCCACCCATGAATTGCCTGCCGTTCCCCCGACCCTCACCTTCCATGCCCACCTCACTCCAGCCCTGCAGTCTGAACTCCTGACCTTGCACGCTGGAGACTTCTACCTAGGTGATTGAGCAACACTTTGAAACAGTCTGTCTACACCACACTCATCCCCCCAAAATATACCCTGACTTCATCACGATTCCTGCCATTTCTGGTTCAGTTGAAATTGCCAGCCAAGGTTGAAACTGCCACGACCTTTAGCTCTTTCCCTCCTTTGATCCCAGCATTTAGTCATCAGGTGTTGTCATTTCTCCCTCTTCAGCCTATCTGATCAGCAGAATTTAACTGAGCACAACTCAGTGCCTGGCTCTAAGTTAGGTGCTGGAGGCGAGAACCAAAGGCACGAGAGCAAGAGAGATACTGAGCACGTCATCCCAGTGGCCATTATCACAGCCTCCCCGAGGGGTCAAACACACGGCCATTTTATAATCCATCCTCCACAGCACTGCCGGGTGATTCTCTGTAAGACTGTGTTGACCGTGTCCTTCCCCTGTTCAGAAACCTTTGGTGCTTTCTTCTCTCCCTTGAACTCCAGTCTCCTGTACCTGCCATTTTGAGTATCTGGATCGCACCCACCATTCTAACTTGACCTGATTCCACCAACTTCCCTGTCATAGACCCTTGGCTCCGGCCCAGGGAGTCAAACTTTACTACGCAGTGATTGAACTCTTGCATGGAGATAAACTTGCAGTGGCTGTCATGGTACTCACTGAACTCTTTAATATTCTTTTGGTTGCAAGGCGCGGAAACCACCTCACATTAACTTAACGAAGAGAGAGAGTCTTGTAGGAAGGCCCCTGGGGCAGCTCATGGGATCCAAGAAGTTGCCGAAAAGCCAAGGGAAGGGCAGGACCAGCTCTGGGGATCGTGGTAGATCATGTTGTGGGCCCATCAAATCCCAGGCAGGGAGTCTGTCTCCGTTCAGGTTTCAAACTGTTGGGCAAGAGATCTCATTGTTCCAGGTTGGTGATATGTCTAACTCCGGAACAGTCAGTTATGGCTGGGGGTGGGGTGGGTGAGAGTCAGGGTCACATAGCACAGAGCTGGCTCCAGGGGTTTCAGCTCTGTGTCTGGAACTGCTCCCAGAGAAGGGAGCTTCTTTAGAAGGCTGGCAGCCACCCCAGTCAGAGCCAATACGCCTACCTGTTCTTGGCTGATCTGCCACCTTCTTGTATCCATCTGTTTTTTCCTGCCGTTTTCTCTGCCGTAACATCACCACCTATTGAAATTCTGCTCAACTGTCAAGGGTCTGCTGAGAACTCACCTTCTCCTGGAATTTTCTCTGATCCCTTCAGGTGATACTCACTCTGGGTTAGTACCGCCTAGTGTGGCAGGCACATTTTATACTTTGCTGGATTTGATTTGCTAAAACTTTGTTAAGGATTTTTGTATCTGTGTTCCTGAGTGTTATTAGTCTGTGGTCTCCCTGTAATTCTCTTGTTTTGTTTGCTCTCAAGTTATGCTTACCTTATGAAATTAATTGGAAAGTATTCCCTCCTCCTGAATTTCTTGGAGGAGTTTTGGTAGAACTGGTATTATTTCTTCCTTTATTTTACTATTTGGTAGAATTCACCAGCGAAGCCATCTGGGCCTGGAGTTTTCTTTGAGAAAAGGTTTCAAAGTATTCAATTTCTATAGTAGATATTGGGCTATTAAAGCTCATCTGTTTCTTCTGTTCAAGTTTTGGTAGCTTGTGTCTTTCAAGGAATTTGTCATTTCATCTAAACTGTTGAATTTATTGGCATAAACTTTTTTACTATATTCCTTTATTATCCTCCTTTTTTTATTTTTCATTTTTCCTTTTTTTTCGGTCGTGCTGTGCAGCATGTGGGATCTAAGTTCCCCGACCAGGGATCGAACCTGTGCCCCCTGCAGTGAAAGCACAGAGTCCTAACCACTGGACTACCAGGGAATTCCCCTTTTATTAG
This sequence comes from Neophocaena asiaeorientalis asiaeorientalis, assembly GCF_003031525.2. Classification (NCBI taxonomy): domain Eukaryota; kingdom Metazoa; phylum Chordata; class Mammalia; order Artiodactyla; family Phocoenidae; genus Neophocaena; species Neophocaena asiaeorientalis. The sequence continues at coordinate 14,555,758 of NW_020173198.1, read as the reverse complement.
CCTCTTAATGTCTGTAGGATCTATAGTAGTGCCCCCTTTCTAATTCATGGTATCGATAGTTGAGGTCTTCATTTTTTTTTTCCTGATCAGTTTGGCTAGAAATTTATCAATTTTATATTAATTTTATTGGTCCTCTCAAAGAACTTTCTTTTGGTTTCATTGATTTTTTTTTCTCTGTTGTTTTTCTGTTTTATATTTCATTGATTTCTGTTCTTTATTTCTTACCTTTAGCTGCTTACTTCAATTTTAATTTACTCTTCTTTTTGTTAAGATGGAAGCTTAAATCACTGATTTTTTTTATGCTACTTAGTTTATTTTATTTTACTTTTGAAAATTAACATGTAATAAAATTGACTCATTTTGTGTGTAGTTCCATTAATTTTAGCATATTTATGGATTTGTGTGAACACTGCTATAATCAGGTGTTACGTTGTAGTTCTATCAACCAAAAAATTCCCTCATGCTATTCCTTTTCAGTCATACCCTCTCCATACCAGTCATTGATTTTTAAACTTTTCTCCTTTTATAAAATATGAGTTTAATGCTGTACATTTTCCTCTAAGCACTGCTTTAGCTGCCTGCAGTAAATTTTGATATATGTGGTTTAATTTTTATTCAGTTTAAAATATTTTATAATTTCCCTTCTGATTTTTTTGTCTATTCTATCATCTGTGTAATTTCTAGCTATATTTCTATTATTGATTTTTCTTCTGGTTTGATTTTAGGTTATATTTGTTATATTGTCCCTTTTTTTTTTTGGGGCATGCCAGTTTTTCTTCTGGTTTGATTTTAGGTTATATTTGTTATATTGTCCCTTTTTTTTTTTTGGGCATGCCAGATTTATTTATTTATTTATTTTGGCTGTACGCGGGCCTCTCACTGTTGTGGCCTCTCCCGTTGCGGAGCACAGGCTCCGGATGCGCAGGCTCAGCGGCCATGGCTCATGGGCCTAGCCACTCCACGGCATGTGGGATCTTCCCAGACCGGGGCACGAACCCGTGTTCTCAGCATTGGCAGGCAGACTCTCAACCACTGCGCCACCAGGGAAGCCCCCAGATATTTTTTGATTGGTTGACAGTTACTATGAATTTTATGTTGTTGGATGCTGAATTCTTGCTTCCTTTCAAGATTTTTGGGCTTTGTCCTGGGACAAGGTGAAGTTACTAGGAGTCGTTTAGGTCTTCTTAGGCGCTTGCTTTTAAGCTTGGTTGGTGCTAGTCCAGAACACCCTTTAGTCTCTGGCTCACTTGACCCCAGTACAGAGGCCGTCCCCTTCCAAGGGCTCTACTGGATGAGCCATGATTAGGTAGTCCTTCCACGCTGGCCACTGGGAATGTGAGCTCTTCTCAGCCCCGTGTGAGCTCCTGGGGTTGTTCCACCTGCCTCCTCCCAGCAGGCCTTTCCCTTTCCTCACCTGCATGCACAGGGCAGAACACAGCGGGAGCCTAAGAAGGAACCCTCTTGCCGATCTGTGCAGTTCCCCCGTCTCTGCTACTGTCTTATATCAATTCCAGCCACTTGGCCTCTCTGAACTGCAGACCCTGCCTTCTCACCTCAGAGAGACGGTGAGCTTTGTTTGGGTTTTCTCAGTCTGTGGTGAGGCCTGGAAACTTTCCAGACGGTGACCTGGAGCAATCACTGGGCACACTGCCTTAGTTTCTTCTCTCTCAGGATCACCCTCCTATGATGCCTCTTGTCTTGTCCAGTGTCTCATAACCATTGTTTTAGATGGTTTGCCTTTCTTGGCTGGAAGCTGTAGCATTTAAAAAAGGAAGTTTTATCAAGGTATAATTGATAAACGGCGAACTGCACATATTTCAAGCGTACAATTTGATAAGTTTTGACACGTTTATACACCCATGAAACTATCACCACAGTCAAGTCAGTGTACGTATCCATCACTCCAAAAGTTTTCTCCTGCCCTTTGTCACCCCTCCGTCCCTCTCTTCTCCCACCCCTCTCCCTAGGCAACTCTGAACTGCTCCCTGCCACTATAGCTTGGTTTGCACTTTCTAGACTTTTATGTAAATAAAATCATGCGATAAATACTCTTTTTTTGTATGGCTTCTTTCAATCTGCATAATTATTTTGAGATTCGTCCATGTCGTTGTGTGTATCTGTGGTTCCTTTCTTCTTATGTTTGAGTAGTATTCCATGTGTAAATGTACCACAATTTGTTTACCCGTTCACCTGTGAACGGACGTTTGTGTTGTTTCCAGCTTTTGACCATTACAGACAAAGCTGCCGTGAACACTTGTATATAAGTCTTTGTATGGCCATGTATCTCCATTTTTCTTGGACAAATGCTGAGGAATGGGATGACTGAATCATATGACAGGTGTGTGTGTGTTTGTTCTTAAGAAACTGTCAAACTATCTTGCAAAGCGAACGTGTGCTCTTACATCCCACCGCCAGTGCACGAGGGTTCTGGTGTTCTGACACCCTCACCAGTGGGTGGCACGACCACCTTTTTTATTTCAGTCATTTTAATGGGTACATAGTGGTGTCGTATTGTGATTTTAATTTGTGTTCCCCTAACGACTAATGACGTTGAACAGCTTTTTCAGTGCTTAGCCTGCCATCTTCTCATTTCCTTTGCCCGTGTTTTAATGGATTGTCCATTTTCTTATTGTTGAGTTTTGAGAGTTCTTTATATTCTATATACAAGTCCTTTATCAGATGTGTTTTGCAAAGATTTCCTCCCAGTCTGTGGCTAGCCTTTTCATTTTCTTAGTAATACCTTTGGAAAAGCAGACGCTTTTAATTTCCATGAAGTTCCCATGACACTTTTTTATGCTTTTGCTCTGCGTGTTTTCTCTCCCACTCTGGACCGCTGGGCCTCTGAAGGCAGAGACCGTGTCGCTCTCAACGGCCTCCTGCAGTACTCAGCTCGGCGCCCGACACCCGGTCAGCGCTCAGCCAAAGCTTGCTGACTGATTGCCTCTCAGCCGAGTGGCAGCTCCCCAGCGCTGCTCTCTTCCTGGCAGCCGGTGCTCGGTGCTCAGGGCCTCCGCAGGGAGGGTGCTGTTGGGGGCGGTGGGGATGCCCAGCTCCAGAGGGCCAGGGGTCACGTGGGTGAACACTTCGTCTTCCGGGGGGCTGGCTTTCTGAGCAGGCTTCCTTCCAGGAGCCCCGCCGTGTGCTGGGGAGTGGAGAAGTGGTGGCTGGCACGCCATGCTCCTTCGTCCATGATGTGGCCAGAGAGACGACCCTGCCGAGATCCTGCTGGGGAGCCCACCTCTCTTCCTAAAAGAGTGGGACTGTGTATTCGAGGGAATTTAATTCCTTCTTCCACGTCCTGCTAATGCTTTTCATTTATTTATTCATTCACCCTTCTGACAAATATTTCTGAAGCCCTTCTTAGATGCCAGGCACTGTGGTTAATATTGAGAACACAGCAGTGAACCAAACAGAGATTCTCCTGGTGGTGAGTGTGGCTGCTGCGGAGGGAGCAAGGCGACAGTGGTGGAGGAGAAGGCAGCGTGACGAGTGTGATCTGTGATTGTGGAGGAAGCCAGGGGTGGTGGTGCAGGGGTCACCAGCTTGGGTGGTCAGGGAAGGCTTCTCTGAGGAACAGACATCAGAGCTGAGGCCTGAAGAATGGGAAAGAGTCAGTCGGCTCTGCAAAGATCTGAGGCAGGAGTGCTCCAGGCAAAGGCAACAGCCTGTGCAAAGTCCCTGAGGTGCAAAAGACCTTACAGGTTTGAGGAGCAGAAAGCAGGTCAAGGTGAGGCTGACCAGGTGGGCAGAGACCAGATCGTGAAGGGCCTTGAAGGCCACAGAAAGGAATTTAGATTTTATCCCAGGTGCAGTGGGAAACACCTAAAGAATTTTTAAGTAGAAGAGTGACATGGTCAGATGGAAATTTTTGGAAGATTACTCTGGCTGCTGGATGGAAAGTAGGTTAATGGGGGTGGGGGAGTGCGTTGCAAGGCAGGAAACTGGGAGGCTTGTGAGGAAGCTGTTGCAGTAGTCCAGGCAGGGGTAACGTAGACTGAATTATGGCCTATTGGCCACGGAGATGGAGAAAAATTGGAAAGTTTTACCATACATTTTGGAGCTACAGCCAGGACGAGCTGATGGACTGGATGTGGGGGGTGAGTGAAAGGGACACTGGGGCAGCTGTGTGTGGCCATTTATGAAGACAGGGAGACAAGGGCAGGAGTGGGGCCGGGGGCAGAGATTTCTGCTTGATTTGGGTGGGAGTGGGCACCACGGGAGGAGTCTGTGTGATGCCCAGGGCCCTGCCTCCTGCCACTGTGTGACTGGTGGTGCCATTTCCAGAACCAGCAAGTGTGGGCTATGAAGCAGGTTTGGAGAGGAAGCTGGCGAGTTCAAGTTCAGCACCCTGAGGCCCAGGTGCCTGGGGTACCCCCAGGGGAAACTGCCTAGCAGGGGGAGCTGCCGCTTGGTTTATGCTCCAGTCTGGCCTGCAAGCACAGGTCTGCGTTTGGTGACGGCGGCGGCGGCGGCGGCGGCGGGTGGGTGGGTGCTGTTTTGGTTAGGCAGTAGGCGGTTAGCTGCACTTAACCTTCAGCCTCTCTTTTCCAGATCCGTGCCCTCTAAGCAGGGCCCCTAATGAAATGGTCTCTTTCTGATAGATTTTCCATCATAAGACAATTTTAACATAAAAGCAATGTTAATAAAAACCAAATGTTAGCTCGGGCTTTCCAGTAAATCATAATAGATTAGATGCTGCACCGAAATGAATATCGCACAGTGGAAAGGGTTGACCGGTTGGAGGAAGGCTCTCGCTGTGATTCGGTCGGGCCCTGTGATGAAGGCTGGTTCCTATCTGTAATAGCAGATGCAGCCCTCTCTCCTTTGTCGGGTCCGCAGGGCCCTGGCCCAGGGGAAGGGGAAGGGGGGTGAGTTTTGCAGCTTTGTCTTCCTAAAGGTTCCCCTGCTCCACCCACTAACCCTTCTACTCCCTGCCCCCTCCATTTATCATTGTTTACACAAGAGGAATCTTGGGCTTTTTGCTTTTTTTGTCTTGCTCAGAAGTTACTGGAACATGGATGAGAGGTATGGGAAAGGTTGAAAGGTAACAGGATAATAAAGGGAGGCTTTTGCTATGCGGAGAGTTGGCAAAATATCATTTTGGATCTCGACTGACACATAATCAGAACTGGAAGTACATTGGAAATTGGCCCAACATCTGGTTAGCTTTCGAAATAGTTGGTCTATAGTCTTCCAAAGCTGGCAATGCTTGTGTGATTCCAGCAAAGGAGACCAAAAGAAAGAAAAAAAAATTTTTTTTTTAATTAATTTATTTATTTTTGGCTTCATTGCTGCGTGCAGGCTTTCTCTAGTTGCGGTGAGCGGGGGCCACTCTTCGTTGCAGTGTGCGGGCTTCTGGTTGTGGAGCATGGGCTCTAGGCACGCGGGCTTCAGTTCTTGTGGCACATGGGCTCAGTAGTTGTGGCTCGCAGGCCCTAGAGCACAGACTCAGTAGTTGTGGCACACAGGCTTAGTTGCTCCGCGGCATGTGGGATCTTCCCGGACCAGGGCTGAAACCCATGTCCCCTGCATTGGCAGGCGGATTCTTAACCTGCACCACCAGGGAAGTCCAAGAAAAAAAAATTTTGACTATTATTTTTACCTGGCACTATTGTGGTCTCTTTATGCAGGTTTGTCTGTCTACTTCTTTTTATGTAGCTTTGGTCTGGGTCTGTTCTACCCTTGTCCTGAATGAGGGTTTCCACTAAGGAGGAAGAATCTAGAACCCAGAGGGGAAGCTTAGGAGCTGGTTACTGACATCACGGAGCCACACCCTTCCCTTCTATTTGGGATTCTTTGAATTAGTTAGCTGGGAGTTTGGCCCCCACCAGTCCGCAGCCCAGTGCTTGTAGGGTGGGAGTGATGACAAGGGAGACCCGTTCTGACTCACTGGGGCAGAGCGGGATCTGACCCCAGTGGGGAGGGAACGAGGAAGCATGTGGTCTGCTGGAATCTGGACGTGCGAGCGCGGCTTCCCGGACCATGTGAAGTGCATCTGGGTTTCTCTGGAATTTGTCACTCGGCACTTAGGGGGTTGAAGCAAATAGGACAGTATATTATCTACAGTGTTTATTTCAGTCAGAGGGAAATGGCTGGCGAAGGAACTCGATCGGGTTTGCAACAAAACCTGCATCTCAGTGACTGGAAACCTGTGTGTGTGTGTGTGTGTGTGTGTGTGTGTGTGTGTGTGTGTGTGTCTATGTCTGTCTGTCTGCCTGTCCGTCCATCCACCTGCACATGTGCCGTTTCCCTTTCACATGCATATCATTGTCATATTGTCACACTGACCTTGTTCATTCACAGCTGTGAGCCACTGTTTTGTTTGGACCCAGAAGAATGTCTTAGAGACAGTGGTGGGAAAAAGAGACGGGGAGGGAATGAGGCACCTGGCTGAGCAGGAACTTTGGGGAAAGAGTGGAGATGCCCAGAGGGGTTCTTTACAAAGTTTTGCCATGTGTTGTGTGGAATGGACCCTGCTCTCTGCCTCCCCTTGGTTGGTGGTAAAATCTACTGCACATAGGATGCATTGCAACATGGAGTCTGTTTTGGGAAAGTGCTGGAAGCAGGGAGATCACCTTGAGTGGCCAGGGGGATGGAGGCTGCTCTAGAGTTGGCCATGACAACCAGATCATGTCACCTGCTAGCTGCCCTCCAGGGGTCCTGGCATCCAAGCCATGTCTGTCCCTCCCCTAGCTTCTGCCTCATCACTTCCACCCAAAGCCCCGATCCCACTCTCCCCGAGCTCTACCATACTCCCTGCCCTGCCCCTTGGCCTGGCAAGTCCTGGTAGTCCCTGAGCAGCTCATCCTTCAGAATCCAACCTAGCTGCTCGTCCCCTGCACTCCCCACAGACAGTTCAGCATGCCTTCTTTGGACCTTCTAGAATAGTTTGACGTTAGCTTTGGTTAGCTTGTTTTCCTTTCTGTCCTTTTGTTCTTTCATTCTTTCTTTCCTCTTATAACACAGCTGATATAGAACTACATTAAGCCACGTTCAAAGTAAAAATTCCCATCAGTGCAAGGTAACGACAGGTAACTATTGAACGTGACCAAGTGCTGCTTCTTACTGCGTCCTGACAGCAACCCTGGGACGAGCAGTTTCTGTAATTATTCCCATTAAACATGTAAGGAGGCTGAGAGTCCAAGAGGTAAGTATCAAAACAAAATTCTTCCAGCACCTGGCACCTGGCTCTTTCCCCTTCCATCCCGGCCACAGAGCAGCAAGAACCCTGGGAGAGAACGGGCCCAAGGGCATGAGGAGGCCTTGCGGGGTGGGCGGTTGCTTTTGTCAGACCAGAGGGCAGTCCCCTCTCAAACTGTTGCTGTGGTCAGCTCACCACACAGGGGGTGCCACCCCCTCCCCAGCTGGATCCTGTCCATCTCCGGAATCAACCTAGTTCTAACTGTGCCTCTAACGTGGTCTGTGACCTTGGGGACGTGACTTAACATCTCTGGGCCTTAATTTCCTCACTAGAGGAAGAGGTTGCATTGGAATCTGGTCCTGTGATGTCTTGAGGTTTTTCAGTCCCCCTGGTTCCGCCGCTTCACGGAGGGTGGAGCTACCAGCCGAGGAAGGTCAGGATAACCTTGGCAGGTTTTTCTTCCTGTTGAGAGAAGATTTTGCCACAGATTTCCTCATTTTTGACAAATTCTAAGGGAGTCAGGGCAGTAATAGGCAAGAGACAAAAAAGGGAACTCGCCGTGGAAATTCAAGAGCTGCTCCGAGTCTGCCTCCCAGGCCCTCACGGCTGCCGCTGCGTTCCCGGGGGAGCCAAAAGCTGGCTCCGTCTTCTTTGAAGTGGGATGACGGGTTGGGGGTCATGGAAGTGGGTGATGTGCCGGGCAGGCCGGGGAGCCATTGTTTTCCCCAAAACTGCTGCTTACAGCTCCCAGAGGGCCAAGAACGAAAGGGTAGAGAGAGATTCACACGGTGTTGACATTTCTGGAAAAAAGCAAATGGTAGAAAGATTCAGTTGATGTCCTTCTTGCCATTTAATAAACCAGAATGCTTCAGAGTTAGGCATTCAGCATCAAAACGAGATACAGAATCCACAAATCAAATTTTCATCACAATCAAATTTTTGGATGAAGCCACATCGGTGCGGTGTGAGAGGGGGACCTGCTTACCTCCAGCCCTCGGGCTGCCTCCACCCGTGTCATCTCCTTGGCATGACTTAGCCTCCGGTTCGGAGTTGGAAGGAATTCAGTAGCGCAAGATATATTGTTATGCTTTATTATGTCAACGTGTGAGTGTGGGAGTTACTTAGAATCCAATCAGCTCCTCACTGCTATCCTCCAGTATTTTGTCAGGGTTCTAAATGAAGCATCATCTAGTACTCAAGGGGCCGTATTTCAAGAGTTCCCAGAAGTGCCACCATCCCCCCTTTTGTAGAATAACAGGAAAAGACGTGCTTCAGGCACAAACAATCCTTCCAGCTCCCCAGGCGTGGAGCAAGTGAAATGTTTGTTTCTGCGAGCTTTTCTGCAAGCCTAGTTTTCCAGAGCTGGGCTTGGCGAGAGGAGAGGGATTTGGAGCACTGCCCGTCTCACACCTGGCCTGGCGAAGTGACCCCAGCGGGGTCGTCCTGTCGCCCTGGCCCCCAGGTCCTGCTTTAGGAAAAGTGATGCTCGGTTCACTTAGACTCTGAGTGCGCCCTCTCTCCTTTCCCAAGCCCCCCACCCCACCCCCACCCCCATCTCATCTTTGTCATTGAAATGCTGTTAGATTTCCCTGGAGGAAAAGTGATTCCTCTGCCCCTTAAACGTAGCCCCATAGATCCGCTCTTGCGCCTTTCTGTGAGCCCAGCACGGGGCTGCCGCCTCTGTGTCTCCCACGCGGGGTCCCAGCTCTCCAGTTTGGTGTTAAGAGCAGGAGATGCAATTGGTGGGCACGATTGTAGGTTCCTTTCTGTCTGGTCTGTTTCCCCCATTGTGGGACGGGTCTCACACAGGGATGTCCCCGGGGGGTGGGCAGACCAGCCCCGAAACGGCAGCAAACCCCACAGTGCCAGAGTTTCTCCTTTTCCCACCCCCTTCCCGCTCCTCTGACTGTGCCCAGGAGCATGTCACAGTTGGGCTAGTGTAACCTCAGCACCTTTCACGTACCTGCCGATCGCCCTTCCTAATTCAGAGCAGGCCTCGGGCCACAGTGAGTAGCCAGTCAACAGTCGTTGGCTGAAACGTAAAAACCTTGTTGCTGTTGGTGTTGCAGCCATGCTGATTTCCCGTTTGCAAGTAGTGTTAGAAAATGTATGTTTTAGGGAATTCCCTGGTGGTCCAGTGGTTAGGACTCGGCGCTTTCACTGCCGAGGGCCTGGGTTCAATCTCTGGTCGGGAACTAAGGTCCCTCAAGCTGAGCGGCGTGGCCAAAAAAAGAAAAGAAAAGAAAAGAAAATATATGTTTTAATATATTTACTTAAGTTCCAGTTCCAGAAAACTCTGAGGTGAGTCATAGTACAGGCAGCACCCGGTCATGGCAGGAATCACAAAGACGGACCGTGGACGGCCGAGGTTGAGGAAGACCCGCTCGAAGGGGCCTTTCAGGACACGGAGGGCACTCGGTATGGCAGCTGCGCTTACAGCCGGCCCCTTCCCTCCGTTCCAGGCATGGATCCTGAGAAACTCGAGCGGATCCAGCTGCCGGTGCCCACTGCGGCCGAGAAGACGACCTACAACCACCTACTGGCGGAAAGACTCATCAGGATCATGAACAACGCAGCCCAGCCAGGTGCCCGGGCGTGCAGGCGGTTCCCAGGGTTGGTAGAGTTACGGGGACCAGGCCCCACACTGGCACCAGGAGCCCTGGCTTCTAGATCTGGCCCTGCTGGGAATCCAGGCAGACCTCAGCCATTCCCCTGCCACATACCCCCATGTCCTGGGCCACCCGGACCCCTCCCGTCCGGCTGTGTCTTCATCTCGAGGTCTCCTCCTCTTTCCTTCCCCCATGGTGTTTGTGCCAGACCCTCTCTTTCTTCTCCTTCCATACTCAACCCTGCTTTGGTCAGTTTTGCCTGTGTATGCAACCCTCCTCTTGGGGTGGCCCAAGGCCACATTTGAGCATGAACTAGGCTGAGAGTATGAGTGAGGGGGAAGGTTGATAATACGAGAAGTGCCCAGTGTCTGGCACGTGTCAGCCTAGTTCTGAGGTCTTGGCCAGCACCGACCTTTAACCACATTAGGGGCTAGAAAGAGCAAGTGGAATGAACTAGCACAGTGGTTCTCAGCTGGGGGCAGCTTTGTCCCCAGGGGACATCTGTCAATGTCCAGGGACATTTTTGGTGGTCACAACTTGGGGAGGGGTTGCTACTGGCATCTGGTAAGCAGAGGCCAGGATGCTGGTAAACATCCTACAGTGCACAGGACAGGCCCCCACAGCAAAGGATTATCTGGCCCCAAATGTCAATGGTGCTGAGGCTGAGAAACCCTAATTGCAAGGCAGGCAGAGAGGCCATCGGGGCGTGAGTGAGTGCGCAGGGAAGGGCCGGACGGAGATGCAGCCTGGTGGAGAGAGAACCGCTGGGCTGAGTGATCAGGAGCAGTCCAGGGGGTGGCCCCAGTCAGGCTCAGGAGAAGGGCAGGCGTCCAGGGTTGGGACTGCAGATGAGGACCTCAGAGTCAAGGGGGGAGGTGGCCAGAAGCACAGTGTGACCGCTGCGGAGTGAGTGCAGGGGCTTGGAGAACCAGGTCCAGGGCCTGAAGGGTATCAGTAAACTCAACAAATGTTTATTGAGTGCCTCCTGCGTGCCAGCCTCTGTATGCGAGGGACGAGGGTATAGGAAGTAGGGGACAGACGTGGATCCTGTACTCCAGGAGCCACGGCTGGGGGTCTATGGAATCTAGACCTCAGTGTGGGGTCAGGGCCAGAACTAACACTGTGGGGCTCACAGATGGGGTTTTTTTGTTGTTTTGTTTTTTTTGCGGTATGCGGGCCTCTCACTGTTATGGCCTCTCACGTTGCGGAGCACAGGCTCCGGATGCGCAGGCTCAGTGGCCATGGCTCACGGGCCTAGTCGCTCCTTGGCATGTGGGATCTTCCCGGACCGGGGCACGAACCCGTGTCCCCTGCATCGGCAGGCGGACTCTCAACCACTGCGCCACCAGGGAAGCCCTCACAGATGGTTTTAGTCACAGGAGAGGAGAGAGGCGTGTGTAGGACTGAGCTCTGGGCCACTACCGATCTCTGAAGGTGATATAGAGGGGGAGCCAGCTCCAGAGCCTGGGCCAGGCCCCACATGGGAGGGGGAGGGCCAGGAGGAAGGTGTCCTGGGTGGCAAGAAAGATGTGGGTGGCTCAGGACCAAGGGGCGCTCGCTGGAGTCAGTTTCCACGGGAGGTCTAGTTGGGGGAGGCGGAGCACGTTCCTGAGGATGGTGGCCCCAGACCGGTTGGCAGGAGCTGTGTAGCTGGACGGGCCTCGGTGATGGGGAAGGTAGAGCGTGGCCTGGGTGCTGGGGAGGAGCGTCCACGGTGGGGAGGATCGGCAGGCCCCCTGAGGACGGTGTATTTCTGAAGAGAAGAGGTTGGGGCAGCTCAGAGGGACAATCTGGAAGCTTCTATGAGGCCTCAGGAGTTTGCTGCTCCCTCTGTTCCCCTGGAGAGATGGACCAGCAGGAGGAATAGTCAGCAACTTGGCAGGAACTTGCAAAGGAAGAAGGGTCTTGGTGGAAAATCACCATCCGCTTGCCTGGAGGCAGCAGGAGGGGTGTTTCTGACCTTGGCCCACAGCGCAGCTCCGTGGAGGGGCAGGCGGGAGTGATGCCTGGGCCGCGGTGCAGAAGTGGTGGTGGGGCTGGGACGGGGAGAACGGCCAAGCTGAGACTAACCAGCCTCTGCCCGGGTGGCCCCTGGAGTTGTGTCGTGCTTAGGAAGGCCTGGTTTTGCTCGTATGTAACCAGTTCATTTTTGGGCAAACAGATTCCCTCTTCTCACCTGTTTGCTGCCCTACCCCCACCCCTGCCCTAACACACACACACACACACACACGCACGCATGCACGCGTGCGCGCAGTGTTAAGGGCCAGCCAGGGAGGTGTGCAGCGGTGTGTCTGCCTTGAGTTTTTCCCCAGTGGTCCATCCTGGTCCCTGTTGTTTCCAAGACCTCGGAGATGTGGCCTAGAAACTCCCCCCTCTCCTGGCCCCTCCTTCCACGTGGAGGCCTCTCCCCAGAAATGAGATTAAAGACTCAGGGGGAGTTTGCTAAGAGCAGAATGCCCTTCAGTCAGGCGGTCACGGGTGCTTTCTAGGGATGATGCCAGATGTGGGTTTTGGCATTCAGTGCACCCGGAGTCCACCACAGCCCAGGGTGAGACTTGGGACAAGCCACTTCACTTTTCTAAACCTCAGCCTTTAGAGAACCCATTGCAGTGGGGTTTTAGAGAGACTCCTTGAGGGAGCGTCTCTAAAGCACCCAGACCATGCCTGGCTCACAGCAGGACAGCAGGTTGTGTCAGTCAGAACTTGGTTGCAGTTGACAGAAACCCAACTGAGACTCGCTGAGACAATACAAACAAACAAACAAGACTGTTGGCTTGCATGACTTCAAGTCTGTTGGGCCCTGGCTTGAGGCACAGCTGAATCCGGGGCTCAAACAATGTTTTCAAGCCTGTCTTAGGGCTCTGTGGCCTTCTGCCTTGGCCAGATGACTGCCTGCAGCTCCCGCCACCTGTCTCTGTTGGGCTCTAGACTTGCTGTAGCAGAGACGCTGGGCAGCCTGGTGGAAGGGAGGACTCAGGGCTCAGTTTGTAGAACACGCTGGTGAGGTGACCACTGCGGACTATAGTGCTTGGGCCATCAGGGCCCCACCGCTGTCCCTGTCCTCTCCGCAGCCCAGCACGAGGAGAGGGTCTTGAGCCCGGTGGTTCCAGTAAGTTGTGGAACTGAGCCTTACTGACTGTGACTGGCTCCCTTGCTCACCCCCTACCCAGTCACTGTGACCAGGGGGCTGGATGGCCCTGACCAGCCTGGGGGATGTGCCCACCCCTGGGACAGGGGAAGCAGGACCAGCTCCACCCAAATCACATGACCGAGAGCAGGGCTGGTGGATCTCCAAGGGAAACTGGGGGTGCTTGTCCCTGAAGAAAGGGAAGGAATGCTGGACAAGCAAAGTGACCGCAGATGGCCACTTTCTAGGCCTTCAATAATAAGTAGTTACCCATTTTTCCTCCCTCCTCTCCCCCTTTAAGGGGACTTTGGGTAGCATTTGGTACAGGCGGTTTTGATGAGAACATTCAATTGTAATTGATTGGGAAGGAGGTTGGCACATGGGGGCTCCCTCTGTACCCCCACTGGATGTCGGGGGACCTGTCAGCTGACCTCCAAGTCAGGAAGGCAAGAGACTGCCTGTGAGGGCATGCAGCCCGGGGTACGCGCGGCTGACCCCGGTGTGCTCTGCAGATGGCAAGATCCGGTTGGCGACGCTGGAGCTGAGCTGCCTGCTCCTAAAGCAGCAAGTCGTGACCAGCACGGGCTGTATCATAAAGGACGTACACCTGGCCTGCCTGGAGGTGAGGCCCCCTTCCTCCAGCACCCGTGCCCCAGGGGAGGGTAGGAGGAGGTCGAGGGAAGCTGCTGCATCCAGACCGCAGCCCGGTCCGCAGCACCACTGCGAGGAAGCTGGGCCCCAGACCCCTGCCGCCCCCTGTACCCACTTGCTCCCACGGACCTGCCCTTCCACTGAGATGGGCCCGAGAAGCCCACTTACTAGTGAGTTTTAGTAGTTCTCTTGTATTTGGCTCTGTATTTGTCTCCGGGATTTTTTTCTTTTTATATTATGAAAGTTTTATATGTGTACAGATACACATTTATTTATTTATGGTTTATCGTGCTACTATGTTCATTCATTGTTTTAAATAGCTTTCATTGTCTTCCCTCTTATTTTCCATGTTTATTTTAGAAAGTTTAGAAACTACAAAGAGGTAAAAGGTAATGATAGTTGACACTTCGGTGTGTGTCTTTCCAGATACCACATACACTCACACACACGTTTACAAGTGAATTTTTCTTTTTATAAAAACAGAGTTATCAAGGCCATGTTGTAGAACCTGTTTCTCTCATGTAACTGTGTATCAACAGCTTTCCATGTCATCACATTGAATCGTCTGTCCTTTGCCCATTTTTATTTTGAGCTCCTTCTCCCCCACCCCCTTACGAAGAACCACTTTATAGATTAAGATTATTAGCCCAGCGTCTGTCTTATATAGACTCAGACTTTAGAATTTGTGATTTACCCAACTCACTTGCCTCCATGAGACCTGCCCCCTCACACCCTCCCTCTCTTTTAACAGGGAGCCCGAGAAGAAAGTGTCCACCTGGTGCGGCATTTCTATAAGGTAAACTGCCGGAACTCGGGTACAGCAGTGTGTGTGTGTGTCGTATAAGTCAAGACTGTAGCGTCTTCAGTGATTTCTTACACCCTATGGGTCCTGAGTAAAAATGTTCAATTTCATCCTCTCTGGAGCAGTGGTCTCTGCACTTTTCTGTCCATGCTCTTGTATCAGCAACTTTTGAGGACTCACCCCTAGTATGGGACTGTTTATTTATCAATTATATATGAATTTGCTTATTGATGAGTTTACATTATATACAGATAGTCATATGACTAAATAATACATATGAACTTATGTGTTCATGAATTACATGTGCTTATACATACAAAATTACTGAATTACATATGAGTTTATAAATTATATGCATGCGTATTATTTATATACATGTACAGGCAGACCTCAGAGATACTGTGGGTTTGGTTCCAGATCACCACAATAGAGCAAATGTCACAATAAAGAGAGTCACGCAAACGTTTTGGTTTCCCAGCGCTAATCAAAGTTAGGCTTACACTGTACTGTGGTCTGCTAAGTGTGTGATAGCATGGTGTCTAAAAAAAGAGTGCATACCTTAATTAAAAATACTTTATTGCTAAAACATGCTAACTGTCATCTGCCAACACAGGGTTGCCGTGGACTTTCAATGTGTAAAAGAGATTCAGTATCTGTGAAGCAGTAAAGCAAAGTGCAATAAAATGAAGTGCGCCCGTTTGCACACACAGGCTCCAAGCATTTATCCTGAATGTAGGGAGAGCCGGTCAAGGACCACCATAACTTAACGTATTTGCAAAACTTGTAGATCTGTCTTCAGTTTCCAGATGATTCGTTTTAAGATACTGCATTGTGATGGTTTTGCTTACCTCTTTTCTTAAGGCAGAATATAGCCTTAGGCAAGGCTCATCACTCGTCAGCAACAGTGGATAATCCATATGCCAAGCAGTCTTAGTTTCTGACTCTTTGGCCTCCACATCAGATCTCTCCAGATCCAGTGAGTGGTGGTTTCCCCTTGTACTCTGGCTGATGAAGAGATCCTCCCTGGAGGAGGAAAGGCGTCGGCCGCGCCCTCTTCTCATTCACTTGCGCTGTTATTCATTGTTTGTAGTCACAGCAGTTTAGCTGTGAACTAGATACACACATGAACGGGAATGTTTTTCTTTGTAAGAAGCTTTTTAAGCCACCGCCCATTATTGTCAGTGTTCGTTGAGATAAAACCAGGTCATGTAATCTGGAAGTGTACCTTGCCGCGATCAGATGACGCCACGCAGCAGCTGCAGTACAGCGGACATGCCCAGACGAGGGTGGCACCACCGTGGGCCCCACGCACCGGGGCAGAAATCCCAGTCTCCCCCTAGACCGGCCCAAACCACACTTGGCCTTGAAGTGAGGATACGAGTCCTCGGCAGAGGCATCTTTGAAGCTCTTTCCGGTATAACTGCTCTTAGTTTATTCCCCTGCCCCCCACCCCCACCCTGGCCCCCAAAAAGCTTCTGGATTGCAAAAACAGGAAGACATATAGGTAGGCATCTTCCCAGAGGATTTTTCCTTCTCACTGACAAAAGGAGAACTGTATTTGAATTGCAGCTCCCTTCTCCCAACCCACATTTTTCTCTCTTGTATCCTAAAAGGTTTGCGCCCTAAGTACAGTATCTCACAAGCTTATGGATATTCTCAAGGGTTGCTATTTCTGTGGTTATTGCATGGTTCTCACACCACACAAGAACTTTCAAGTTTACCTGTGGTTCTGATCACTGGAAAAACATATAGAGGACCTATTGCTTTTCCCACCCCCAACTGTGTGTGGGGTGGGGGGGGGCGGGGAGGGCGCTTAGGAGACAGGCCAGGTCTAACAGCCCTGACACGCTCAGCCAAGTCTCCCCCGCCCTCCCCCGCTGCAGGCCTATCCAGGGTGGTCATAATGACTTGTGTGCATCAACTCATTTTGTCGTCCTATTGCACAGACCTGGGCTCTCATCCCAGTCTTGCGGTGAAACAAAGAGAGGCTCCAAGAGGTACGGCTGAGATTGGCCCCTGGTCTATGTGTCTCACAGCCAATTCCTCCCCACCACCCTGTTCTGGGAGGGACCTCCGGGGCAGAGTCACCAGGGCTGCAGGAACTCCAAAACCCCAAAGGCGCACCTCAAAAACAAATGGAACAAGCCGTATAATTTTAGAGTTAAGCATATTTAATCATACTCTTCCTTTCAGAGGTGTGGATCCTCATAGCTTTAACATGACAACTTAACTGAGATTCTTCTTTTCTCCAACCATTCTCAGCAAGCAGATGGCCTTAAATACTTGAAACGTTAACCCTTTTTATATTTTAATTATATATGAAGTTATTTTTGTTGTTTTTAATTAACTGCCTTGACACTAGAAATCTAACTACACATGCTTGAAAAAAAGGAGAAAAACGTTGAGGTTCCATTTGATATTTGGGCTTTCTTTTGGGCGTGTGTGTTCTTATTCACGTGTGTATTTCACTTCCTGGTGATTTACCAGAACTCGCTAATAAGAAACAGATGGCCCCAAAAGCCTGAAACTGGAGTTTATAATACTTTGTTGTTTATGGGGAAAAAATGTGCATAACCTTCTCTTTCCTTCCTTTCTTTTTAGGGAGAAGAAATCTTTTTGGACATGTTTGAAGATGAGTACAGGAGCATGACGGTGAGTGAGGGGCCAGAAGCGCTTGTGGGTTTGCAAAGCTTGCCCTGCCGAACCAGGGGAGAACTCGTCTCATTAGGAGCTTTCCATCCAAATGACAGAGACTGGTGGGGAAGTGCATTGAAAACAGTGCCTTTTGATCCCCACCAGTGAAACTTCAGATGACATTCACTCCCCCTAAGTTGGGGTGAGTCATAAGATGGTTCAGAAAGATTCACTTTGACATGAATAGTATTTGATTGAGGACTTAGTCCGTGTCAGGTGAGTCCGTGTCAGGTGTGTACAGCATGTCGTACATGTGAAATCTCTTAATCCCCACGTCAGCCTGATGGGAGTCACTGCTATCATTATCCTGCTTTTGCCGATAAGGAAATAAGAGTCAGAGAGCTTGAGGGAGGTGCCCACGTGTGCCCAGCCATCGAGGAGCAGAGCCGTCACCTCCCAGTGTCCTGCCCTGCTCTGCATATTGCGCTGCCTCCTTCTTCTCTGTGCCACCAGAATGCCCCGCACCTGGCTTTTCCTCGAACCTGCAGTGCCAGCCCGGGGTCTCCCCTGTCTTGTTCTCTGTGCCACCAGAATGCCCCGCACCTGGCTTTTCCTCGAACCTGCAGTGCCAGCCCGGGGTCTCCCCTGTCTTGTTCTCTGTGCCACCAGAATGCCCCGCACCTGGCTTTTCCTCGAACCTGCAGTGCCAGCCCGGGGTCTCCCCTGTCTTGTTCTCTGTGCCACCAGAATGCCCCGCACCTGGCTTTTCCTTGAACCTGCAGTGCCAGCCCGGGGTCTCCCCTGTCTTGTTCTCTGTGCCACCAGAATGCCCCGCACCTGGCTTTTCCTTGAACCTGCAGTGCCAGCCCGGGGTCTCCCCTGTCTTGTTCTCTGTGCCACCAGAATGCCCCGCACCTGGCTTTTCCTTGAACCTGCAGTGCCAGCCCGGGGTCTCCCCTGTCTTGCAGAAGATTGCAGGTTGCTCTGTTTTGTTCATTCACCTCTGCGTCCCCAGCACCTGCCCCTTAGTTGACACTCAGTAACTAGATGATAAATCGCCCTTTTCACGGACAAAAGAGTGAAGTGATTCGGGAACTTTACAATAAACCCAAGGGTTTAAAATGTCAAAAAGAAAAAGACAGCGTGTGCTGTGTGGCTCCCTGGCTCCCTGGCCCGTCTCTGGGCGTCTGGATGGCTGGGCCCTCACCACATCCTCGCTCACGGCACATCTGAGGCCTCGCAGAGCCTTTTCAAGGGAAAAGTGTAAATTGGTATAATTCACCTCCAGAAATGCCCCAGCAGTGACCAGGCCTCCTCTCGGTGCTATGTGAGCCGCCCGTGTGCGCCTCACACCTTTGATGGCCACACCCCATTATCCCCTCGACCCCCCCCCAAAGAGTGTCTCAGTCTTCTACTCTTTGGACCAGGAATTGGAGTGGAGTGGAGTCAGTGGTCAGCTGCTGTCTTATGTTATGCCCATGACGTCCCCTTCCACAACGTAATTCTCCAGAGGTTTGGCTTCTTGTTTGGAAACGTAAGGCTTGTGTGTCACTTGACAGCACAGTAAAGCTTGGGCTCCTAAACCCCTGCACAGTTTCTGCTTTTGCTACTTACTAACTGGAACCCTGAGCGGGTTGCTTACTTCTGAGCCTGGATTTTTCCATCTGTAAAATGGGGCCCAGACCACACAGCTTTCCAGGCTGGTTGTGAAATACCTAAGGGCTGCCTCCTATAGAGGTTCAGCACCACGGATATTCGGTTCCCCTCCCTCCTGCCCTAGGGAGCTTCCTGGGTTTTGTTTGTTTGTCTCAGTGACACATTTATTGCATGTTTTGCACAAAGCCTGGCACTCTAGGGAAGGAACAGCTGACGTATACCCAGCACCCGTATCTGAGTTGTTAGCTCAGACTTAAGGAAATCAGCACGAAGCTCAGCGAAGTTGGGACAGCCTCTCGGGTGCTGCCAAAGCCAGGCCTTCACTTCTGACCCTTCACTGTTTCTCCTGTCACCTCTTGCTTCATGCAGAGGCATAATGGGCAGGAGTCCTAGAGGGGGCTTGTCGGAGGTGGTTGAGAGCGGAGTGGTGGAGAGGAGGGAGCTGCGAGGGAGCCGAAGGCAGGCCTGGAAGGCCCTGCGGGAAGGCTGGAACCCCAGGTGCCCCGGAGACAGGGCTCTGCCACCCCCACTCTGGCGTAAAGGAATAGCGACGGTAGACCTCAGCCCTTTGGAGGAAGGCTTCACGGGTCCAAAATAAGAAGGTAGGCAGCACGTGCGAAGGGGCTCCCTGTTCACCAGGTCTCTGGACGGCCGGACCCTCTCCACAGCTCTGCCTTGTTTAGTCAGCTTTATGTTACAGGAGGGAAAAAAGTGTGATATGATTGAAGCCCACTTTCTAAAAGAGACACGAAAAAGCTCACGATGCTTAAAGGAGTAAAATGAATTCTATAGAATATTTACCTTTGTGAAAGGTCATTCCTTTATGATGGTAAATGAAGTGTCAGTGTCCAACAACACATGCAATTAAGGGGTCAGTACTGACGCAACAAAGTTCCAGGAGGGGAGGTGATGTTAGCATGTGTCTTGGTAATCGGAGAAGGCTTCCTGGAGGCGGTGTGGAAGGAGGCAGACAGCTCTGCCCCTCTGGCCCAGTGGCTGTGGGCATGCGCCCTCCCTCCGAGCTCAGCAATCCCCTCCGTAGTATGGGACAGCCCCGGCACCCGCCCAGTAGGAGGTGAGCCCTGCGGGGGCCTGGCGAGTAGTAGGTGCTTAATAAGTGACTTGGTTCTGTTACCCCAGGTAAGAAGCCAGGGGGGCAAGGAAGGAAGGGGGAATGCGGGTTGTGTTGTGGAAATCATAGTGGGTCTGGAGCCGGGCAGGCCTGGGTCCGTGTCATGGTTCTGCCACCAGCCGGCTGAGTGCGCCCACATCCATTCCTCGGCTTCCCCAAGCCTCCGTTTTCTCGGTAAGTTCAGCAGCCTTCCTGCTGGGGTTGTTGGGAGGCTTGGACAGGGCCTACGCGCAAAGCCGCTAGTTCTCTGCCTGCCTCACAGTCAGGTCCCCTTAAACGGGGGCCACGTCGCTACATCTGCTGTCATCGTATTGGAAGTGCCAGCGATGGAGGCGGGCAGCAGTCAGGCTTCCGCACACAGGGCAGACCACCCTAAAGGGACCACCGTAAAGGGCTGGCCTCCTTACTGAGGCCCCTCTCCCTGCTGCGGGGAGGGGAACAAGAGGGTGAGAAAGAAGAGCTTTTCACAGCAGGGAGGCAGCTTCTCCAGAGTGTCTGAGCTGTCACTGCAGGTGAGGGGACATCTGCAACTTCAAAAACAACAAGGCACATCTCTCACATCTCAGCATCTGGCTGCCTCGAGGCTTCACTCAGTCTGAATCTCGGTTGATGTGCTCTTTAATATGTGCAGATGGAGGTGAGAGGCCAGTGTCGCCTGCCCCAGCACCTTCCTCCCTTCAGTGAGCTTCCCTTCGATGTCTGTCTTCTAGATGAAGCCCATGAATGTGGAATATCTCATGATGGACGCCTCCATCCTGCTACCCCCTACGGGCACGCCGCTGACGGGCATTGACTTTGTGAAGCGGCTGCCATGTGGTGACGTGGAGAAGACCCGGCGGGTGAGTGGGCGCTGGACTCAGCCTCTCCTTGGCTGCTGCCTTCCAGGAGCACCTCCGGAGCGGGGGGAGGAGGGTTCCCGACCACATCCAGACTTGCCTTCAAACACGCCTTCAGAAGAGCCAGAGCTCCTCCCTCGCACCCCGCCACCAGACCTAACTTCCCCAGGCGCGCTGCTCTTTGTTAAAGCAGAGATTGAAATTCCATCGTATCTGGCCACGGATGCCGGATGTCGGTGTTGGTGGCAGGCAGGCTGCCTTCGCTGGCACGGAGCTGGCCCCGACCCCAGAGCTCTGAAAGAGGAAGCGGGGCCAGGCTTCTGCGAAGGAGCATGGTGGGTGAGGAGTCGACATAGTGCAGGTGAGGCTGCTGTGAAATCAGCCCCGTGAGGCCGGGTCCCCCAGAGATGGCGTGGTGTTAAGGTATCTGAGGGATCTTGGGGACGAGGCACACGCAAATGCAATTGTGATTCTCGCTGGCCTGCAGGAGAGGTGTGTGAAGAGATTAGTTCTCAGAACCCAGCTGCAGTGTGCGCTTCCGTTATCAGCACTTTTTTTCTGAAGCAGTCTCCCAGGGCTGTTCAGGGTATTTTATCTCCCTGGTAAGATCAGTTTCTTTCTTAGAAAGCACCATAACCTTTTCCTAGAAAATCGTTCCCTGGAGATGTGGCGGTTAGTGGATAAATTAGAGGAATTCATTGCACTCAGCTCCCGTTATCAGGCCGCATCTTCCTCTGAGTTAATCCAAGTGTAGCCAGAGTGGCAGAAGTGTTTTAACCTTTAGATTTTAAGGAGCGGGATTAACTTGCTGGATCCGCCTACAGCAAGAGGATTCCATGGCCTTCCTGCTGGTGATTTTGCCTCAGATGCCTGGCCGGGTGGGGGTGGGTCACAGAGGAAGTTGGACCCGTGTCTGCAGTCAATCCACATTCCCTGCTGTCTGACCAAACCCACAGCCCTCATCGCAGGACCCACCCTCTCTCCAGGCCAGTGACACCTTCCTTCCTTGTGCTGCCAGCCAGGGCTATGGGCCCCATGGCCGGGCACACGATTGTTTGCGGGTGGCAGTGTTTGCACTGGGCATCCTTGGCATCGGCTTTTACGGGGGAATTGGTTCTGACAAATGCATGTCATATCTGCACTCCTTCATGGAGTGGACACGCTCACCCTTAACCTTTGGTTGGCCTAAGAGATGCTCCCGAGCAGGGTAATGGCAACACACCCAGTCAAGCTATCGTATCCCCAGACCAGAGAGGACCCCGTCCCCAGGTCCTCCTTGGACCCTGAGCCAGAAGGTCCAGAAGATTGTGAACGTTGAGAGCTACTGCTCTGCGTTGCATCCTGCCTTCTTTTCAGTCCACAGTCCGTCACGTTTCCTTAACAGTCATATGAGCTCATAGCCTGTGTGATAAAGCAGATCATTCATATCAGTTCTTTATATGAATTTCCTCACGTAATTCTACAACCACCCTAGAAGGTTGGCGCTAGTATTATCCCCATCTTGCAGAGGGATAAACTGAGGCACGAAGAGGTCAAGTGATTTGCTCAAGGTCCCCCAGCTAATAAGTAGCAGAGCCAGAATTCAACCTAGGCAGCGTGGCCATTCTGACCCGCTGCCTGCCACTGCCGCCTTCATTGTGTTTATTAGCCCCACTCCTCAAGGAATCAGAGTCTAGAGGGCGAGGTGGGAAGAGGCAGTGCCAGTCCATGGGCCAAGGCCGTTTCTAAAGGAGCATGGGGTCAGGTCCCTAATCCTACCCGGGGAAGGAGGTGGAGCAGCACAGAGGGCTGGTCCTTGAGCCAAGACTGTGGGGAAGGGCTGGGCAGCTGGGGGAGGCAAAGGCCCAGAAAGATGTGGCACATTCCAGCACCGCCGACAAAGAGGGACTGTGGCCGGAGCCCACCGTGAGGGAGGCTACGTGGGAAGTGATGGGGCTGGGAGGAGCTGAAGGAGGCAGTTCCCAGAGGCTTTGGAGCCCAGCGAGGACCTTGGCCTTGTTGGCTGGTTCCTGGCATCATGTCCTGCTGGCTTGGGGCAAACGATCTTGATCCACAGGAGAAATTCAGGGCTGAGGCGTATGGCAGAGGGAAGGTTGCTTGGGCTTTGGGGCTCCTGCTCCCTTCTGAGCCACTGTCTCCTCACCCAGAAAGCAGCAGTGCCTGCCCTGCCAGCGTCCTCAGGAGGACTCAGCAGTAAGGCAGAAACACAAAGGCCAGTAGGTGCCTGAGGCTGGGGTTCTTCCTCCCTTGCCCTCACATCTCTCTTAGTTCAAGTTCCCAGGACTGTGCTGCACGCCTCCCTTGCCCCAGATGGGCTGCATGGCCCAAACTGCTAACTGAAGCACAAGCAGAGCCCCTGGGACGTCTGGGCTTCCCTGGGGTCGCTTGTTTGGCCTTCGTCTGTCCGGTGAGTTTATAAAAGCAGCTATCAAGTCCCAGCATCCGTGGGTTTAGAGCCAGGGAGAAGGTGGAAGGATGAGATAAAAGGGGGCTGGCCATCTCAAGGCAGAGCCATCCACCTGAGAGAAGCTTCCGTTTGTGACTTCCAGGATCCATTTCTGAAGGGGAATTTTGACCCTTCGCCCCAGTCCAGTTCCTGATGCAAGGCAGCTGTCTGGAATCCTCCAGAAGCTTAGCTCCTCGGCCCATTTCAAGCATCAGAACACAGCAGTGTGCTTTGAATTTGAGCTAAAGGAAGTGTATGGTTTAGCAAGCAATTGAGGGCTTATGTGGTTTGTTTCATGTTCTTTGCTTGTATCCAGAGAACATTCCATTTCGTCCTGTTGGATTCAAAGGTTTTCCTTCCCTTTCTTTTTTCCTTCTGCCGAGTATAGGCTTTTCTAACTTTTAGGAGGCTGACCCTTTTCAGAAATCCCACCCTTTATTTTCCTTAAGGATTTGTCAAAGTAGTTCAAACCACCCTAACTGGTAAATCATTCCTTCGTACGTTCGTCAAAGAGCCGCTGGACTCCTGAGGGTGCAGGAGTGAGTAGGGCATGCGGCCCCACTCGGGGCCTCTCATCGCGTGGAGAGAGGCGAAGTTTATGAACAAGTGTGATACCAGGCTGCAGTGAGGGCTCTGAAGGAAAGAGGGGGCACTGCTTTGGAGAGAGTGATCAGGGGAAGCTGCTCGGCCAAGGTGACATCTGAGCAGAGACCTAGAGAGTGAGAAGGAGCCAGCCAGGCAAAGATGTAATGGAGGCACTTTCCAGACAGAGGGAGCAGTAAGTGCAAAGGCTGCGGTTGCAGAAGAGTAAGGCATGTCCAGGGAGCAGGGTGACTGGAGTGGAGCGAGGGAAGGGGTTAGGAGAGGAGGGTCAGAGCCTTGCAGACCGCGGGGAGACATCTGGCAATAAAGTCATGTTTTCCCTCTTGCCTTTTGCAAGTTACACCATTTATCCTATCATCCTATTTATCAAGCATTTTCTAGGCACTGTGCTAGATGCAAGAATAGACAGAAAACAAATAATACAAAATAAGACCAAAATAGCAAGAGTGCCACCGAGCCATCCCAGCTAAGAAGGGAAATTCATGTTGAAATGAGGTCACAGGATCTGATGAGGACATGCATGCAGAACCTTGGACTTGAGCTGGACCCACCCCACATGGAAGGGCAGTTGAGAGAAGAGGTTAAGAAAGAACACAGGCTCACAGACCAACCAAGGTTCAATCCCAACTTCAGCTGTGTGACCTTGAGCAAGTTACTTAACCTCCCTGAGCCTCAGGTTCCTCATGTGTCCTGCCTGTCAGGTCTTGCCCAGAGTAAATGGGAGAGAGCAGCTGTGAGGTGCCTGAAGAGTGGTAGAGCATTCTAGCATCTTGAGTGGGAAAGAAACAGAGTCTTTTAATGATCTAAACCTACTGAAGCTTAATGCTAGAGAAAAGAGAGTTAGGGAGAGGACTTTCTGGTGAAACCCAAAACTGAATCTAAACCACTAGCCATCTTTTTTTTTTTTTTAACATCTTTATTGGAGTATATTTGCTTTGCAATGGTGTGTTAGTTTTTTCTGTATAACAAAGGGAATCAGCTATACATACACATATATCCCCATATCCCCTCCCTCTTGCGCCTCCCTCCCACCCTCCCTATCCCACCCTTCTAGGTGGTCACAAAGCACCGAGCTGATCTCCCTGTGCTATGCAGCTGCTTCCCACTAGCTATCACTTTTACACTAGGTAGCCATCTTTATGGAGTAACCATGGAAGCCATCATGAAATAAAGATATTTGCATGAAGTTTTATTTGTCCCTCCGTACGTTCTGTGTCCCTGTTCCCTCGTAAAACCACAAACAGTTTTTGTGTTTATCGCTATTGACATTGAGGAAATAGGCTATTTTTCTTTTACTCTTTGGATATATATTACACATTAAAGAAAATACAATAACATCTCATGAAGTTTCAAAAGTAGGGGGAAAGAATTTCCTGTGCTTTCATCACCCTAAACAAACAATACATTTTGTGTATCTTCTCCCATTTTTGTTTGCAAACACATCTTTTCATGGTTGCGTGGGTATGGACCCATGGACTTGCATTCATCCTCGCTGCTTTTCTCTCTCCATTGTGGAGCAAGAAGTTTTTCATACTGTGATACAGTTTTAATAAGCCTAATTTCTTACTGCTGCATAAAAAGTTCATCTGGTGACTTTTGCCATAATTTACTCAGGCGTTTTCCTGCTGGTGGACATTTTGGTTGCTCCCAGTATTACATTATTTTCAACTAAACTGTAATGAGCAGCTTCACAAATACAGTGTTTCCTTTCTTTTGGCTTATTTCTTTAGGATAAGTTCCCAGAAGTGGAATTTCTGGTTCAAAGGGTATGAATATTTTTTTGTGTGACTCTACATATTGCCAAATTGCTTTCCCGAAGGGCTGTGCCCACTTTAAACTGCTTCAGCACTCTTTTAAGAATGACTGACTTCCACGGCCTCGGTGGGCTCCTAACTTGAGTGACTGTCGCCTGAACTCATCAGCTTGTACACCCGGCAAGGGCAGCAGGAGAGAGGGCTCGGACCAAGCATTGCTCTGGGGCTCAAGGTGTCCCCTCCACTATCTCCCACCCTGTGATCGGGGTGGTGGGCGCTCCATTTCCAGAGCTCCAGCCCAGGCTCGGGGGATCCACGTGACTCACCTGACTCCAGTATGAACCAAGGTCTGTGTGACTCGGAAGCCACGCCCCACCCCACTCACGGGGCTCTCCTTGCCAGGGCTTACTCCCAGCTGCATGGAAGCAAACCGGAAAAGTCTCTTCTTTATATTTGAGCTTGGTCAGCCGTCACGCCTTTCCAAATCTAATCTCTTCTTCCAGAATCAGTCTTTGTATCGTTCTATGATAGCATCTCAAAGAATAAGAATGCCTTTTTCCTTTTCAGTAATACTTTTAAACTTGCACATTTATTTAGAAAAGTCAAGAAAAACACTCAATAAAAGCCTGGGCCCTAATCCTTCAGTCTTTTGAAGGCAAAGGCATGTGGTTGGAAGAACACAGACTTTGGAGTCTGGTTATTAGTTGAATCACCTTGGGCAGGCTGCCTAACGTTTCTAGGCTTTGGTTTCCTGTCTATAAAATGGGAACCATGCAGGGTTGTTAAAAGGCTCGAACAAGGTGACACAGTACAGCCCTCACCTGTACCTGGCAGGCCATGGGTAAACAGAGGGAGCCGTTATTGTTTTAGAGGACAGTGGGATGACCTGATGACCCTTATCCTGCTATCTCACCTTTCTTTTGTGGATTCTCGGAGTTGTGGGGCTGGTCACCATGCCTGCCAAACCCCATAGACGCCCATGGGAGCCCCGCTTTCGCCCAAGTGGAGTACTTGGCCCTGTGGGAACATGCCCTCACATTCATGGGTGTGGGCTTCTCACATGCTCTTCCTTCTCTTAGGAGTTGGGGCAGGACGCAGGAAAAGTATTATTGGGGGTGTTTATTTTGTTTTATATTTTTAATTATTTTATTATTGTTATTAATTTGTATTCCTGGAACTATCTTCCATTTTGTTACTTGAAGAGCAAAAGCAGATGTTTTATCAAAAAGGTCTACCTTAGGAGCCAAATTCCAGGCTCCTTTAACGTTGGAAGGTTTCTGGTTTTCAGAGTGATTGGGCTGTAGAAAACCACACACGTTTCTCCTTTCTCATCCCCCAGCTTTGGTCCTGCTTGATTTCTTTGCCTTCAGAACTCCGAGAGGAATGGGTTTTTGACACAGAAAAACCCTTCTTCTGTTTTATTTCTGTTTTCTGTTTTATTTCCCCTCATCTCTGAGGTCAGGACTCCTTACTTGAGAGCTCAAACAGCCAAGTAGTTTAAGTGACCACCCACGTCTTGGGCTTTCTGCACTTGGGCTGGGTTTGAATTCCCTTGTGTATATGCCTAAGTGACACAAGTATCAAACATTCCTGGTTTCAGTCCCCACCTCACCTCTCTCAAGTGTGAACTTGATCACCCTGCCCCTCTCAGCTCCATTCCTTCCTGCTTAAAATCTTTACATTGCAATAAGGTGCCTATGGTGCCTGGCACGCAATTGGTGCTTAATATAGAAAACCTGTGTTGCTGGGTTTATAGTGAAACTACAACTTTTTTTCTTCTGATTATTACAGATGTCTTTATGAAGACTGCACTTTAAAACATTAAAAACAATCTGATCAATGCCACCACCACCACCATCATTATCATATAAAAGCTTATTTTTTCTCTAGTGCTTCTGGTTGACAGGGGAATACCTGACCTCACAATAGGTCCAGAAGATAGGACTGTTCTTCCAGTTTTCTGCATTAGGAAATTAAGTAATTGGCCCAAGGTCTCCTGCCAGTTCTGGGCCAAGGCAGGATTAGGGTTTAGAGGTGCCCACGGGCACCCTGGTTGTCTGGGTCATCGGGAGCCAGTGCAAGCCTGGCTCTTTGCGAGCAGTCATCTGTCCCCCCTGCCTCTTGCTTTGGGAGGCACTTTGTCTTATAAAGGGCAGCCTCCCGTCTCATTGACCCAGGCCTACAGCCTCAGAACTTGGAAACAAAAGAGGACCCAAAAGCGGCTGCATGGCTCACCAGTGGCGACAGTGGTTTGTCCCCATCGCCACCCTGTGCCCAGATGTTGAGTGGCGGGAGTAAAGGGTGGCTGCCCCTTTACGGACCCTGTGCTGGCGGCTGCCCCGCCAGGGTCATCTCAATCTCCCAGCAGCCCCGTGCGGTAGAGACTCCCGCCCCCATTTCATGCAGGAGGGAATGGAAGCTCATGAGGGTCAGGGGCCTTGCCCAGCGTGGTGGAGCTGAGAGTCCAACGCGGACCTGTATGTCTGACTCAGGAGCCGTTTGCCTCGGGCAGGCCCACCAGCTACGAGTCAGGGAAAGTAGCCCAGAGGCCACCTCCCCTGTGGCTGCCCTCCTGGCCTCTTGTTGGTGGGCAAGTCAGCCCCAATCTAGGACTCAAGCGGAGGGTACCTCCAGAGCAGGCTAACCCCAGGGTGAAGGCTGCTTTCTGCACAAACTTGTCTGGCTTCCAAGGCCTGGGATTCTGCTTTGTTTCTGCTCTCTGGAAATGCCTGCTCACACTGGAGTCTGCCAAGACTCCTCGATGGGCCAGGAATCCCTGTGCTGATGGGGGCCACCTCTGTCCCCAGAAAGCCGGCTGGGGAAGTCTGAGGGGCTCTCGGGGCACTGACATCACTGCACACTTGCCAGGTGGCAGATCCTCTGCCCTGTCAGTGGCACAGCCCCTGTTGTAAGGCCAAGGGGCCAAGGCTCCTGGGTGAAGGGCTGCCGGGTCTGGCCATCCTTGAACCCCACCAGCATCTCACCTTCTGTCTCCCTCACCCCCACATTCAGTAGGTGGGTCCTTGAAACACTCATGATTTGGATTTCCAAATTCCGTGCTGGTTTAGTTGGAAGAGGCCTGGTTCTTGCCCTCCGTAGATGTGAGCAGGGGGCAGGTCACTTGGCCTCCTTGGGTCTCAGTGCCTCATCTGCGAAGCGGGGCTGCCTGCTGAGCAGGGGTGCCATGAAGGTCACATGACACTAGAGGAAAGGTCTTGGCAAGTGACAGGTGCTCAGTGAGGTGAAGTGGCCCAAACCTGAACCTGTGGATAATTGAAAACAGGGTGCATCCTTGATTGTTTTTTTATCTTGGCTCTGAAAGCACCAGAACCATGATACTGAGAGAGGGGGCCTTTATTTTGTTTGTTGTAAGTCAAGAGTCACTGTGTGATTTCTCCATATGGAGCATCTCACCAAAATGACTTCAGTTTCCATCTTCTCTGCTCTCCGAACTGTTGGTCCAGGCCATCCGGGTGTTCTTCATGCTCCGTTCCCTGTCACTGCAACTGCGAGGGCAGCCCGAGACCCAGCTGCCGCTGACGCGGGAGGAAGACCTGATCAAAACGGATGACGTCCTTGATCTGAGTGAGTTGGTCACCCCAAGGCACGGCGGGGGTGGGGGGGGGCACCACCAGGCTGGCTCACGCGTCGCTCGGAGGGTCATGTGCGACCTGCATGTTGTACTGGGATTGATTCGTGACCGTGAGCTAACAGAGTGTGCTTGTCACACGAAACTTTCGAAGAAAGGGCCCTAGATTCTGGGCACCTTGTAGTCAGTCTGTGGGCCCTGCTTTCTGGAGACCAGTGGGCGCTGTGCGGGGGTTTTGCTGAAAGATCTGTGCACAGTGATTGGGGTCTCAAGCAGGGATGGGCACAGCTCCAGGGTCCCTACCCTCCGTATAGTCATAGCAGCACCAGTCTGATTGGTTTTGTGTATTAAAGGTTGTCTGTATGATTTTAATGAGGATTCTAAAGGATTCTGCTGCTAAAACAAAGAAAACTTTCAAAAATGCAAATCACCAGCATTTAGGTAAAGATGATGGCTTTGGAAGCCAGAGAACCATGTGCTTAGCCTGCAAGCCTGGGCTTCTTATTTAACCACACAGTGCCTCAGTGCTCTACCCTGCAGTGTGAGGCTGAGATTTAAAGGAGACAGTGGGTATAAAGCCTGATCATGTTCCCGTAACCCTTCTCATATTCATATAACTCTTTTTCCTCTGTTTGCTGTGGGGCACGTGCACACTGATGGGCAAGATAGTTTTTTGTTTCTTAAAGACATTATGATATTTTAGGACTCTTTGGTTATAAGAGCTAGAAAACCCAACTTAGACTAGCCTAAGGAAAAAGAAAGGGGAATTCGCTGATAACCACTGTAAAACCAGAAGTAGTTCTGCCTTCAGGCATGGCTAGATCTAGGGACTCAAGCAGTGTCATCAGGAAGCTGCCACCCTCCATCTCTCAGCTCTGCTTTCCTTTGTTCTGGCTTCATCCTCCAGAGGGCTCTCACCAAGTAGTGACAAGATGGCCAAGATCTGCTGAACTGGCTAAGCAGCGCTGACAAAAACAGAGCTTCTCTTTCCCTATAACTTTTTAGAAGTTGGCTAGGCCAAGGTCACATGCTCAGCTGTGGTGCTGGGAGGTGGGACCTGTTCCTTTTGAACCCCATCACCTGGGGATGAGGAAGGAGGGGACCCTCAAAGGAAAATCACAAAGAAGAGATGGGAGCTGGAGAGGCAGGAGCAGCAGATGGCCACTCTGTAGTGTGCAGTGATGAGAGGGCCCTTGTTTTAAATCAGCGTTACTGAAATATAGTTTACATCCAATAAAATTCACCAAGTTTTAGTGTACAACTGAATGAGTTTCAACAAAACTCATTCAGTTGTGTGACCAGCGATTATGATATAGACCATCGAGGGCTGGCTTTTGAGCCAGGTACCCCTGCCCTGCTCTGTATTCCCTCGAGCAAAGGATTGAAACCACCACAGCTGCTGTTTGCTCACCTGTAAAATCAGGATGATCTTCCTTACATTACGGGACTGTTTTGAGCCTCGAGTGAACTGTAATATGAAACAGAACATGACCGAGCATAGCGCCTCGCATGTGCTCAGGGGACCGGAGCATTGCCCGATAATCAAGTGCGCTGGTGCCTGTGAAGAGCAGGGCACGCTGCCTGACACACAGAAGGTTCTCGGTAAATGATGATTATGGGTTTTACCTGATTGTCCGACTCCTTTTTCTTGCCTCCTCTTGGTTTATGCTTTTTTCCTTCTCTCTCAGAAGAACAAGGAAGCTACGTCCCCTCTGTGCTCTATGCCCATCTTCTTTGGCCCTTTTCCCCCTTGAGAAATGGTCACAGGGGTTTCTGTAAAGGTTTAAATGGATGGAATTGGCTGGAGAGACCCATAAACCCATCTTTCTCTGATTGGATTCAAGGAAAGAGAGAGAAACAGTATGCTTTAAAGGGGGCCACTCCATCAAGGCAGCAAGAATGTTTGCATCCCTGAAATGGAATTAAATTTTATGCTGGGAATTCATATTCCCTCCCTCCGCCCGCTAGGAATGGCCTGCTGAAACAAAGGTTAAAAGTATTTCACTTATCAATTTTAATTGATTAGATTGCTAGTTGAGATCACTTAACTGAGCCTTTTTGGGTAGTTGGCCATTAAGAAAGTAATGGCTGGGCCTTCCCTGGTGGCGCAGTGGTTGAGAGTCCGCCTGCTGATGCAGGGGACGCGGGTTCGTGCCCCGGTCCGGGAAGATCCCACATGGGATCTGGGACCGTGAGCCATGACCGCTGAGCCTGCGCGTCCGGAGCCTGTGCTCCGCAACAGGAGAGGCCGCAACAGTGAGAGGCCCGCGTACCGCAAAAACAAACAAACAAACAAACAAAAAAGAAAGTAATGGCTGTCTGTCTTTACCCAACCTGATTGCAAATTATGTCTTTGCTAAAGAGGGTGCCGTCCAGAAAATACTATGAATTATGGATTTTATGAGCATATGGTACTAGAGTAAGATACGCATGTGTTGACTTTTCTTTTTGGTGTTTATTCTTAAATGCTGGAGCTTCTCACCTTCCATTGGGGAAAAATTAACATGCTTTGCACTTCACAAAATGCCTTCCTGTGTATACTAAAGGTAGGAAACCTCCTAATGTAGGTGAAGGCATTCATAGTTGCTGAATGTTGGAGGCTGGGCTTGCTTCTTATGAGGCCGTGTTTTGTCTCCCTGAAGCTTGAGGAAGCTGACTCAGGGAGAAGTGTTTGGGGGTTGGTCAACTTTTATCTAAGGTGATAGGGTCTGCTTAAAGGAATGCCAGCTCTGCAGCAGGAAGAGACTTTAACTGTATTTGCTAAACTTGTCACACTTTGATAAGAAACCACAGCATAAGAGCACTCAGAAGCCATCCCACATGTCCAGCAGCCAGCTGGGGGGCCAGGTATGGCAGGTGAGCTCTGTCAAGGTGGCTTCCAAAGAAGAGCATCAAAGAGGCCATCACCCCTTCGGAAAAAATGTGAACTGTGCTGAAAGCCTGTTTCGTTTTCACTGGAAAAAAGTGTGGTGTGGGGAGGAGGTCAGGACTGGCAGCCATAAAGGAAGGAGGGGAAGGCGAGGGAGGGAGCGAGGGAAGGGGGAGGGGAAAGGAAGACTAGAGTAGACTTGACTAGGTAAAGTCGATTCGATTTTAGAGGGAACATAGAGTCTCTGTACACGCAGGCTTCAGCTTCAGTAGTTTGTGCCTTGTGCTAAGCCTCATTTCCTTGGCTCCACCGTTTCTCTTTTAACCACCCCTGCTCCCCGCCGCCCCCAGTGTGTTAAAGCAAAGGGAAGACATCATGTTACTGCATCTATAAATACTTCTCTCTAACAGTTAAGGAGTTTGGGTTTCTCTCCTTGATTGAATTGGTTGCCACCCTTGCAGATGGTGAGCTTCCCCAGCCCCGACGCTGCTCTGGGTAGAGCCCGGAGACGGGGCGCACTCTCCTGTGTTCCAACCACGTGGCCCCATTGACGTTTGATTTTGCAGCCCCTGCTGTAGTTGGAAGCAAGCAGCTTTGTGACCTTGCTCAGGGTCTTAATGCTCGTGAGGCTCAGTGGCCTTGCCTTTAAAATGGTTCTAAAAGACCTTGCGAGGAGGGCTGTTGAAGATCAAAAGAGATCACGTTCATGAAGCACACGGCGCCCAGCTTGGTGCGTAGCAGGTGCTCGGTGAATGAGAGCTGGCGTCCCCTCAGCAGCTGCTGAATCAACGAGATAGAACTCATACTGCGGGATGCTGAGGGGTTGGCATTTTCTGCTTTGACAACATTTTGAGGAGCGCATCCTGAAATATTTAAATCAGTTCATCACTTGTATGATGGCGCCGTTTTGGGGGGTAAGAAAGATGGCTCTGGCTGCGTGGGCCCAGATGAAGGGCGCTGTACTGCATCCAGGCATCCAGGAGGGCGGGGCATTCCTGCACAGTCACCGCTGGGCCTACTGACCGACAGCCCAGTAGTGTTCTGAGGACAAGCAGAGGAGAAGCCAGGTTCCTGCCCGTCTGCCTGCGTCCAGATAACATGGGCAGTGACAGTATGGGAAATTCCCCCCTTACCCAAACACCCAAAAGAGATGCCAGGCAGCCACCAGGCATCCTCAGGAAGCATCCATGTGGGCACTTGACATTCACATAGTTGTAACCATGCCATTTGCGGCACACACCTAATCTTGTATTCTGGTTCTTTAAATCCATTCAGCGAAACCCATCCATTAATTCAGCTTACTGAGCACCTGCTGTATGCCAGGCACAGTGCTGGGATCTAGGATGTCATAGTGAACTGAAGTCAGACTTGCTCTGTGGTGCTTACAGTTGGGGGCAAGGGGAAGGGACCATAAACAGGTGAGGAAGTAAATACTAAAGGCACAATCACAGGTTGATTGAGGTGGCTCTGTGGAGGTGATGAACAGGGTCCAGGGCTAGAGAATAACTAGGAGAAGAGGGCTCACAGGCTGGCGAGGGAAGCCTCTCTGGAGAGGCACAGGCAAGGAGGGACCAGCAGGTTGCATGAGAAAATGCAGAGATGAGGCCTGGGAGTTCGAGAAGATGTCAGAGTGGGAGGGGAAGGCGCGCATGAGCTTGCTGCGGCCTCCCAGAATCCTGGAGGAGGCCCATGCGGCTGGCAGCAAAGGAGCAGAGGAGAGAGCGGCTGCGATGAGCAGGGTCTCAACTCCAGTGCCGTGGGAGGCCATCAGAGGGTGTCCACGGGGACAGCCACCCTGAATGTTCACTTCTAGAACTGGAACTGCTGGGTCAGACGGTGCCAGCAGAGGCCCGTGAGCCATGTCAAGCGTCTGGAGAGGCCATGTAACCTAGTGGTTATGAGTGTGGGCTCGGGAGCTACGCTGTGCCAGGAGAAATCCCAGCTCGGCCCCTTGCCACCTGCCACCGTATGACCTTCAACGAGTAACTTAATCTCTTGGCACTTCGGTTTCGTCGCATGTAAATCAGAGCTGTTGGGAGGAGTCAGTGAGTCAGGGTATGTGGTGCGTCTGGCACAGTCATAGGGAGGCCAGTTAAGAGGTTGTGATAGGGCCAGTGGCAGTGGGGAATGAGATGTGGGGACGCAGCCTTCCCCCCTGCCACGTGGGAGCAGGCCGCTCCATCCTGGGGGCAAACACCTGGGGCTCTTCCTTGTCTCCCCTCCTTCTCTCAAACTCAACTTCCTGTTGGTCAGCACACCTAGGTCGCGCTTCCCTCCAGATATATCCGGGATCTGACCGTCTCTCCCAGCTCGACCCCTCAGTGCCTGGCTTGCCATCGTCTCTCACCTGCACTGTTGGCAGCAGCCTCTTAACCGGTCACTGGCTTCTGCCTGGTCCCCTACAGTTTATTCTTGACACTGTGTGCGGTGTCATCCTCTGAACACGTTAAGTCAGAGCACGTCCTTCCTTTGCTCAAAGTGGCCTCCATCCCACTCTGACGAAGAGGAGAGATGTTTACAGGGGCCTATGAGGCTGGGCATCACCCGATACCACCTGGCTCTCTCTGCGTCCTCGCTGTTCTTCAGACACACCAGGCATGTTCCCACCATGGGCCTCTGCTCTGGCTGTGTCCACCCCTGCTGCCGCCTGCAGACTGCTCGTGCCCCAGAACAAGCACAGCTGTGGGCACGTACAAGGCCCATGACACCCACATGTGGCAGTCGTACTCCAAATTCTCCATCTACGTTTGAATTCTGGACCAAGCCCCACTCTCTTTATTATCCTCTTGTTAATGAATGTGAATGTGAATGTTATATATTCCCTGTTTCCCCAGTTTCCAGCACTCTGTGTGCTTCGTCCTAACGCCCTTGCAGGCGAGAGCTTTTAGACAAAGTGGACATCTCTGGCTGTACTCATCTGAATGCCTAAAGAGTCGTTTCCAGCAGGAGTATTGTGAAGCTCCCTAAGCAAGTTATGTGGTTTGATTGTAAGTCCGTGAAAATGAGAGCTCGTTGATTTGCTTCTCTTGCAAGGCCAAGGCTAGTTTTGTGGTCCTGTCAGTTCTGCAAAATCCTCTATGTTGCCTTATTTTGCTGATGGCCCAGTCACTGTCATGTACCTCATCTTGGCAAAAATGAGAAAAGAGCATAAATAATAAAGACTCTGAAGACAAACCCAAAATGCGGGACATTTAGACAACTTTTCACAAATGGGAGTGTCAGGGAAGAGCAAACGGAGTGTGGAGAGGGCCAGGGTACTGTTCTAGATTACTGAAATGGAAGAGACATGACAACTGTCGCCTGAGATTGGATCTTGGATTGAGGAATAAAAACAAAGTGGCTTTAGAGGGCTTTTTTTGTGAAATTGGAAACATTTGCACATAGATTGCGATTGGATAACGTAATCGAGATCAGTATTACCTTTCTTGGGGATGTTGATGGCATTGTGGTTCTGTGGGAGAATGTCCTCGTTCTTAGGAAGTACAGGCTGAAGAGTTTAGGAGTAAAGTGCCATGCTGCTTACAACTTTGGAATGATTCACAAGATAAAAATGTGTGAGTGTGTGGGTATAGTGAGGGAGGAAGCAAATGCCGCTAAATATTAACCATTGATGAATCTAGGTTAAGAGCATATGTGTGTTTATTGTACTGTTCTTTAAATTTTTTTGAAAGTTTGAAATTTTTCAAAATAAAAGCTTAATGAAGTGGAAAGAGAGAAATCAAGTCCTTGAAAAGTCCGACATTTAATTAACAAGGAGTGTAACGTTTAGGATTCGGGGCTCTGGATTCAGAAAAGCCTGGGTTTGAATCCCAGCTGTGTGGCCTTGAGCAAACTAGTTAATCTCCCTGAGCCTTTTCCTCATCTGTGAAAGTGGGGAGATGATACTGCCTGCTTCAGAATTGTTCTGTTGATAAAGAGTGAATCCATCAAAAACTGCTCAGCATCACCCTCAGTGTGCGAAGGCTTTCCTAGTGGAAACGGTCATGAGCGTTCTTCGTTTGGACGGCACACTGGGCACGGAATGAGTCTTCTGAACTAGCAGGCGCTCTTTAGGAGTTCTGAGAAAGCAAAGCCTCATGACTCTTTCCGTCCAGGGGATGCACTGAGAAGTGGAGGAGGTCACACAAGCTTGTGAATTAGATAAATTTCTTGGAGAGATGACTTTCAGGAAAGTGGGTGCCCGCTAACTGGAGAAGAACTGAAACCTGTAGGGGGAGGCTTGATTCAGACCCAGATGGCTCCTCAGGGACAGCTTAGTTCAAGCATTCAGGCCTGGGGCTCTGGAGAAGTGGTTTGTTTTGTGCTAACGCTGAAGAGGACTAATGTTGTTAGCCTGAAACCCAAGAGGCAAGTCTGGATGTGGCATTTGAAGTCCCGTCTCAGGCAAGTGGGGTTTTGTGGCTCTTCGGCCTGCACTCCCCCACAGTGTTTTGTCTTTAAAGGGAATACGGTCCAAGCTGGGTCTCTTCACATCCCCACCTGCCGACTTGGAACCACTCCTGACCCTGCTCCAACCCCAGGGCCAGGGGGTCAGCAGCCATCCCACCTCTGCAGCTCTGCCCCCTCCCCAGCCCAGACTCTCTGTGCCCAGTGTCTTCCATGTGGGATCCCAGCCCGTGGTCTCGCTCCACATTGGTCCATCTACCCTGCTGCTGTGTCTGAAAGGCAAATCTAGCCCACACTTGTAGATTTAACACATCACTTGTAGATTTCAGAGCCCCTGGCCTTCCACCTCTGCCTTATGTCTCCCTGCGTCTGAGCCCACCTGCCTGTGGTGCTGCTTGCAGGTTCCTAGACACAGCCTTCCTGCCTTTCCCCTCTGCTGGGCCTTTGCCCAGGTGGCCCCTCTGCCAGGCTTGCCCTCCCAGCCCCGCTCCCAGCCTCCCTCCTCCTCAGTGCTGGGTTGGGTAGCCCTCCTCCTCCACCCTCCCCAGGCACACCTCAAACGTGCACTTAGCACTTTGTTTTTCTATCCCTAGTACCTGGCACAGGGCCTGGCACAGGGCCTGGCACATAGTAGGCACTCAGAGAAGGCTTGTTGGATTGAACTGATTAAAGCTTTAGCACTCTCTTAAATTATGCATACACACATAAGGCACTTTCATTAACATGAAAGTGGCATTTCTAAAGGTTGTCTTGAGTAATTTGAGGCAGTTGGATTGTGAGTTGAAAGCCCGATGTTTGTTCATCGTTACCATAACATTTGAATAGTCAGGTTCCCAATGCAGGCTTTTCCCCCCCTGTTGAAATATACCAAGAATCTTAAACCCACCTTGGTATTTTCTAAAAATGTAGATTGTCCTAATTTCAACAGTTGAGCTATTCCAAATCATTTTACCTAAGGGATAACATGCTGCTCTTTTTTTTCCCTGTCCTTCTTTGAAACTAGAACCCTGAACTAGACTGATCAGAAAAAGTCACATTTGAATTAAACCACCAATTCTCTAAGGAAACGGAAAACATGGAATTAACAGCGTTTCCCGCCCCCCCTCCCCCATGAATTAGGCTGCTTCTCCGTGTGCTTGATGAATAATGTTGCTGGCCCCTTTTCAGAAATGAAGTAGAAATATGGAGAAATGAAATTTGTATCTTATAAAGTGACTGGAAATGTGATTATAATACAGCTGTCAGTTTTGTTCAAGTGGAAAATTTTAAAGTAAATCCAGTTGCAGCATTATTTGGTTCTTTTAAAGCAGAGTGATGTAGCCATTTCCTACGTATTGATTATTTGATTGGTACCTGTCTGCTGGACCTTTTTTTTTCCCTCAGCACTCATTGATGTGGTTTAATGTATATTCCTGTAATCTTTCCCTGTTTTATAAACTTACAATCATAATTGAGCTACATTAGAGAGACATGTTCTGCTGAAATCACAAGGTCACCTAATGGCTGTGCCCTCTGTTGTTGGTTATGTATTAAAGTAGTCCTAGACAGTTCTGAGGAAGACAAAAATTATTATTTTTTCCCTCTACAAAGCAGAATTTCTAGATTCCGTTCTGTGCATTGGGGAGATGAGCTGTATGAGTGTAGAGACTGGGTTCTGAGCTTTCTCCTTCTTTGCCTGTTAAAATGATCGTTTCTGCTGAAGGCACTCTACAATTTAAGTATTTTTTTTCCAAACCCCAGTCCTTCCCAGGCATTTGAAAACGGGGCCACGGTTTTGATTTCTCTGATCACAGGGGACCTGTGGCTTAGATTTGCTAAAGGAACATCTTCTGAGGCATGTCACGCCCTTAGGAAGTGGTTGCGGCCGCATCTCAGGGCAGCCAGGAGAGTGGATGGGCGTCCAGGTAGTGGTGGGGTCCCAGCTTTAGCACTGTCACACTCTGTGTCAGACATGACCATGTCCCCCTAACCTCAGATCTCTGTCTGTACCTCACGGGAGAGACGCTGCCTGCCGTGCTGAGCACAGTGCTCGGCGGCTTTATGGGGTCCAGCCAGCAGAGGCCAGCAGAGTAGCCCCTCGTACTTGACCATCTTTCCCTGTCAGCAGATGGAAGTTTGGTCCTTGTAGTCACTCGGGCCAAAAGCCTTGGAGAATCCTACCTCCTCTCATCCCTTCAACCAAGCTCGGCCAATTCTGCCAGTTCAGGCGTCAGATAGATCCAGAATCTCACTCCTGCTTAGAGCTTCAGCGCCTCCACCCTGATCTGAACTCTGGAAGCCGCCCTGTGACTGACGTGCATCTTCCTCCACTGCCCATTCTCCCCTCTCCTTCGTAAAGTGTTCCCTCCAGAGTCCTGCCTGGGCTCTTCAGAGCCTTCATGAAGAGGCCCCCGCCCTCCTCCCCCTTCTCTCCCTCCTGTGCTCCTCCAGTCGCAAGGCTCACAGGTGAGTCCCGCCCTGGGCACTGAAGCCAGCCTCTGTGATCACTTCTGTACTCTAGCTGATGGCACAGCGGTGGCAGTGAGCTGCCACAGGAAACAGAAATTCGTGGGGTTAACACTGAGTTTCAAGACATCCCTCGCTCCAGCCCGCTCGGCGAGACTGTCTGGGGCTCTGCCTGCACAGGCCTCCCCACCCCGAAGCCGCCAGTTCCTGCTCACCTCCACCGCCCTGCCTTGCCGCCAGGGACCGCACGGGATCCAGTGACTGCTCAGGCCTTGGAGCGGAGTGTTGGCCTCTGGCCCTGCTCTCTGATTAACCACAGAACCCCCAAAACAAACCTCTGGGGAGACTGAAGCAGCGACAGACAGCGTGACCTTTACCAAAGGTCTGTGACAGGCGCAGGCGCCTGCCCTGAGCCTGCCATCTCCCTCGGTCCAGGACACCAGTGCCACCGTCTCCAGCACCTGTCC
Organism: Neophocaena asiaeorientalis asiaeorientalis; assembly: GCF_003031525.2. Classification (NCBI taxonomy): domain Eukaryota; kingdom Metazoa; phylum Chordata; class Mammalia; order Artiodactyla; family Phocoenidae; genus Neophocaena; species Neophocaena asiaeorientalis. The sequence goes on along the minus strand of NW_020173198.1, from coordinate 14,516,611 downwards.
TGCTGCCAACCCTGCTCTGCTTTCAGCCAATCCTCAACCTCAAGCCCACCCCCGTCCCCCATTAAAGACCAGGAATGGGGGGAAAGGGACCAGCACCTTCCTCCACCTCTTGCTGAGGAGGGAGATGTGTTGCATTCAGATGAGGCAGAAATACTAGGAAGGTTGACACCTAGAGTCCTAAGTATGTTTTGAAGTCAAGGCATGGGAAGCAACTGGAATAACATAGACTAGACCATTGAATCTGCCTTAAGAGAATGTCCTGATTAAAGACTGAAGGAGTCCCATGAGGAGGACCGCCCTCTTCCCAGCACAGCAAGCCGTCTGCACTGATTTTTCCAATGAATGTCAAATGTAGTTTGCTCTGCTGAGCTTTCGAGAAATGTATGGAGTACTGATCTTGGGACATTGAAATGCTTAAATTGTCATTTCCACTTTGACCTGCCTGGAAATAGAAGCGAAAATTGGTTTGCCATGCTGCCCTGCCTGTGGCTGCATATCAGAGGAACTGCCCTGGGGGTGGCTCACTTGCCCCTAACTCTGCAGGCCAGGGTGGGGACGGAGCGGGCAGTCTCTGGTCCAGGGCTCCCTGTATCAGAACCCACCATGTGCCTCAGAATCACTTTAGGAGTTTCAAAAACTATCTGTGCCCAGACCCCACTCCAGAAGGTTCTGATTCACTTGTTCTGGGGATGGGCCCTGGCCTCTCTAGTTGTAAGTGCTCCCTAGAGGATTCCATCGTATAGCCAGTGTTGCAGAACTTTGGGTTAGACAGAATGAGGAAGTTTCTGGAACTTAACACTTGGTCTCTGCTCTGCTGATCTTCATGAATTCCAGTTCCCTCTCGGAGCTCTCCTTGCCCACCTCCTAGTCAACCAGATGTCACCAGGGAGGCTGGCTTTGTGGCACGATGCAGCGGCCACATCTCTCTCTAGGTTCTGAAGTCCACTTGTCAGGTGGAAAGCTTGTGCCGTGCAGGTTACCCTTACAGATCCCTTGGGAAGGTGAAGCGTAGGAGAGTCACGTCCCTCAGTGAGCCAACACAGCTGGTCTTCACTCCAGGGCTGAAACTGACCTGTCCTGAGCACCAGAGGAAGAGGAGGTTGGCTTCCTGTGTGAGCGCGCAAGTCTTTACCTGGGAGCGTCTTGCTGGGCACTGGGAGGGGCCCCTAGGGTAGAGGCAGGAGAGCCTGAGGACGCTCGAGGGAGGCACCGAGTCTCACCTGCCCCTCAGGCTGTGCTCCTTCAGTGGGGTGGCGGCCAGAGCAGCCGCAAGATCTAAACTTACATTTCTCTCCCCACTCCCTTCCTGAATGCGTGAGTTTGTGTAAGTTAACTGTGCACGCAGTGTGCTTCTGCCTTAGTTGAAGGCAGATCACGTCACCTCTCCAGCCTGGGGCACCTTTTTTGAGAAATGAAGCGCCTAGTGACCGGCTGGGCCTCCTAGACCGCCACCCCAGCCCAGCCCTGCTGCTCCATCCGATGCATGCGGGCTGGGCGAGAACCACCCTTGCTGACCCAGCAGTCTCTGCAGCACTGAAGCCCCAGCCCATTCGTAACTCTCCAGGTGTCCTGGACCAGCGCCAGACCTGGAAACAGCCTGCTCTGCTTCAGGCACAGTTGTAAAAATGCCTTGGGAGCAGACAGCCAGACCAGGAGGCTCAGGAGCCATGGACTGAGCCTGCCTTTCCAGGTCTCCCCACTGTTTAAATTGTTTTGCTTATAATTGAGAGCTAAACGTCCTCATCCCATCTTCCCTTCCTTCCTCCCTTGGTCTGCTCAGGGCCGCCATTTTTTTATACCAGGTTCAAGGTGAAGTAGACCTTTCCTCTCCCTGCCAAATCCTTGTGCAGAAAAGCCCCGTGCAGCTTCCTGGTTTTCAGTTTGGCACATACAGGTTATCTTTTGCATTCATCTGTTTCATCACCCGTACCCAGGCCTTTGAATTTTATAATATGCTTTACGTTTTTCTAAGTGCAGTTGGGGTTTTCCAGAGCTGTGCAAAGCCAGGAAACAGGCATGTCGTTTAAATAACTCCAGTTAACCTTTAGCCTGTAACTGGTGCCTCATAAAATGTGCCTCCCTCCCAGTGATGGCTTGCGTTCTCCAGAGCAGCAAAATTGATGAAAATCTACCGCTTCCTCTGTTCCCCGCTGGGCCCCCTTCCCTTTGCTCCCTTCAGCCTGATGAGCCCCAGCACCAGACTCATACAGAGGAAGCTGGAGGTAGAAACATGAGGGCCAGGCAGTGTCTCCTGAAGGTTCTAGACTAGATTTATGCAGCCTGATGCCACTCCCTGAGGTCTCCCTGGCCCCTGGCTTTAGCTCTTCCCTTCGTGCTCAGCATCCTTTGCTGGATCCCACAGGAATGATACTAGGTGCCACCTATTGGTCCATTTCCTTGGGCCAGGCACTGTTGTAAGTATTTGACATGGGTTAACTAATTTAACCCTCACAACCTGGCCAAGTAGGTCTTGTTAGTATCCCCACCTTATGGACGAGGAAGCCAAAGCACAGAGAGGTAAAATAACCTGCCCAGGGTCACACTCTGTCAGGAAGTGAGGGAGCCAGGACACACACACAGGATTCAGACCGCAGAACTTGAACACTTGACTCTGGGCTACAACCCCTCCATCCATTCACTTACCCACTAACGTGTCCATCGTTTACAGAGTGGTAAGCACTGCCAGGGCGCTAGAAATGTGAAGGAAGAAGAATAAGACACAGCCCTCCCTGCAGGCAGCTGGCGGCGTTCTGGCAGGAATTACAGCAGCAGATGGACAATGGGTGCTTTGATGGGAACTGCAGGGTGCAGTGGGGAGAACAGGGGGGAGTTGGGCCTTGGCTGGGGTTGGGGGTGAGTAGGGACAGGAATTGCTTCTGAGAGCCCCAGCCATTGAGCTAAGTGTTGTTCTGAGTGGGTGTTCAGAAGGCAGACAAGCTGGGCAAGAACGTTCCAAGCAGGGGGTATCCTAAGTGAAGACAACGTGGGTGGTATGGCAACCTGGTCATACCCTGTGTCTAGAATGTTGAGTGATGTGTTTGTTTTCTGTGGCTGCTATAACAAATTTCTACAAACTTAATGACTTGAAATGATACATACATTTATTATGTCACAGTTCTGTAGGTCAGAAGTCTCACTGGGCTAAAATCACTGGCCTGCTTTCCTTTCTGGAAGCTCCAGGGCAGAATCGTTTCCTTGCCTTTTCCAGCCTCTAGCTGCCTGCATTCTTGGCTCCTGGCCCCGTCCTTCATCTTCAAACCAGCTGTGGTGGGTTGGACCATTCTGATATCCCATCACTCTCACCTCCTTGTCTGCCTCCCTCTTCCACTTTTAAGGACCTCTTCTGATTAGACAGGGCTCACCCAGATAATCCAGGATCATCTCCCCATCTCAGAGCCATTAATTTAATCACATCTGTGATATCCCTTTTGTAAGAAACCTTCACAAGTTCCAGGGACTCAAGTATGGACATCCTTGGAGGCCATTATGCTGCCTACCACGGGTGGGATGTGGAAACTGGCAGCAGATGGGGCGGAGGCCCTGCGTGACACCCTGCAGTTAAGGAGTCCCTGAGAACCAACAGCAGATGCACCGGCTAGGGACAGCTACCCCTCGGGTGCTCCTGGGTTATGTGACCAGACCCCACCTCCCACCACATCTTCCAGAACCTTCAGCCCCATGTAGGGCTGAGGCATGCCCGGCAGGGCCCCACTCTGGTGGTACAGGTTAAAACTCTTCTCTCCATGCCTCCCCACTTCCTGCCACCATCCCCAGGTGGTCCCTGGTCTCTGCCCACTGACATTCCCCAGGTCGCCTCCCCCGGTTCCAGCACCCTGCCACTTCCTGTCTTTCCTGTCGGTCTTTCCGTCCTCTGGGTTCCTGATGCCGAGGCTCTTCCTGTGGTTGGTGTTCTCCCAGGCAGCTCAGTCTCCCTTCTCCCCAAAGCTCTCCTTTTGACCTAAAAGGCTCCAATACACACACACACACACACGCCCCACCACTCCCTCGGGTCCTTAAACCACAGGGGTCCTTATGGTTCCTTCCCCCGTGCCATTAGTCTAGGACAGCCGTGCTAAGAGTGCAGGTTCTCTCCAGCCGGTTTTGGCCAGGAGGAATTTTAATCAAAAGCCCCTATTGGGTTTTGAGAAGGACCTTTTTCCGGGAAAGGATTAGAGGGTTCTGGTCATTAAATGGTCTGTGGCAGAATGTTAGTCCTTGACTAAACTAGCTGGATGTAAAAATGAAATAAAATAAATGTGTTTTGGGGTTGTTGTTTTTTTTGTTTTTCTCAAGAAATGAGAACATTGTTGACCATGATGGAAAAACATTCTGATTCAGGCCTTAAGTATATGTATGAGACTTGAGGTTTTGCAAAATTGTGCAGACACCTCCCTCGATTTTGATAGCTCTTGTTTAAAAAAACAGAACAAAACAACACAAAACCCACCATAACCTTAGATACTGCGTTTGTGCACGCGTGTGTGTTTAGGTGTATATGTGTGCGTTCGAGCACCTGTGTGTACGTAACAGGAAAGCACAGCGGCTTGCTTTATGGAATCCACATCCACTGATTTACAGTCACTCTCCCCTCAGGGCCAGGGACCTGTGCTCATGGGTGGTGCCACTTCCCCACCCAGGCGGCCCCACCCCTACACGCAGGTCCAGCTTTCACTTCCTCCTGCTGGGAAGACAGCGTTTCTCCTGAAAACAACCGACAGCCCCCACCCCATGCCCTAAATGACACCGGGTGACACCAAGACAGGAACTCATTTGGGTGAAAAGTTGGGAATTAAAAGTGAGACTGGACAAGGCTTAAATCCTGATGGGTTTACGGGTGAGTTGGGAATGAGTTGTGTGTCCAGATGGCCAAAGGGACGACTCTGCATTGGCTCCGCAGCCATTTACTGAGGCCCTGCTACGTGCCAGCTGGGCCCAGGCTGGTCACTGGGAATAGAGACAGGGGGGCCCTGCCTCTTCAGTCCCCTTCTACAGCCTTCCCTCTTCTCTTGAAAAGAAAAGACACACACTCTTCCTAAGGCCAGACTCACGTGCAGCCGGGTCCAGGGTAGCAGGTCCTTCCCACCCGGAATCTAAAGTTTTAAAATATCCATGTTTGGTGAATCTATATGCTGGTTTTGCTGTTTGGTTGTGTGTGGGTGTGAAATTGTATTTAACCCAGAAAATTGTGGGAGGTGGAGAGTCAGATGGATGGCTTCCCTGCCTCATCAGGGAGAGAGTGGGAGCTCCCCATCAGGGTCTAAGGGTGCAGCTCATCCTTCAGCAAGTCCTCCGGCTTATCCTCCTGGCTGTGACCCCTGGAGAGCCTGGTCAAGGGCTCTGAGACATCCTGCAGACCCAAAGCCACTGAGCAGGTAGGGGTGGTAGGAGCTGCCCCTCATTGGCAGCTCATCAGACACCAGGCACTGTCTGAGGGTTTATTGCAGACGCCTCACCCCACAGCCTGGAGGGGCCCAGCTAGCACCTGACCCCAGGCCCGCTCTCCTCCAGTGCCCAGGCTCCCACCCACCCAACCCCACCACCACCTCCCCCATCCTGGGTCACCCAACTCTTTCAGCCCTAAAGCCTTATTCCTCCTCAGCACAGGTAATAACATTTCCAGTTTCTCCAGTGCTGGTTTTGGCCGATGGTGGAGCTTGGAGACCAGAATAAACACGAGGCCCTGGTCCAGGGTCCCAGCCCTCTCTCCTGACCTGGGGACCCTCTCCTGCCAACCTCCCCCTGCCTGTCGAGCTGCTCTGTCGTCTGGGAGGGCCAGGCAGGCCGTCTGAGGGGAACCTGTCGTAGAGTTTGCCTCGGGAGAGGGAAGGACGGCCCTGAGCTGCCTTTGCCTGTGATAACCTACCAGGATGGAAACCAGTGGTGGGCTTTTGGCCTGGTCAGGGAGAGAGTGCGGGGAACACAGGCCCCTGTCCTCTGTCAGCAGCACATCTAAGCTCAGCTTTCCCTTGCTGCTGTCGCTGTTGACCAGCAGAGTTCAAGGCCTGAGCCCTCCAGGGCCACCATGCCTGCACAGTCGAGCCCTTAGCCTGCTCTCCAGCTGCACCACCCACCCTGGGTCCTGGCTGCATCGCCGTCTTTAGTTTCCCTGACGGTGCTTCTCACCCTCGCACAGGCCAGGCCCCTCTGCTTGGGACGCTGTCTCCTGCCACCAGGGCCCCTTTGCTTGGCTCACTCCCTGACATCCTTCAGATCTCTGCTGACAGCTCACTTCCCAGCAGAACCTTATCTGGCCACCAGATCTCTCTCTTCACTGCGTTGGCCACTGTGTGTAATTTTCTATTTTCGTGCTGCTATTTGATTCACGTGGGCACCAGGCTGCTTGGGGCAGGAACCCTGACTCTTTTGTTCACGGTTGAATCCTAGGACTGACAGCGTAACGGGTCCTTGGGTGAAGATTTGCCGCAGGTGAATGAATGGAAACAAGAGAGTGGCTTAGGGTCCAGCCTGCAAATGGGGGCACTGACTTTGTTTTCAAAAAACAGACAGTGATTCCAGGGGCCAGGGGCATACTTGGGGGCCTCTCCGTTCTGACAGCATCTGACATTCTCCCTGGCTTTGGGTTGGTCTCTTTGCTCACTGGGAGTTAGAATGAGATCAGGACTGGATTTGACGGTCCAGCATTCGTCTTCTGAGCGTGCCCAGCTGTATGAGTCATCTCCATTGTGGAGGGAGGCAATCTGAAACTCTACAGGTCAATCGATGCGTCCAAATGTGTAGTAAATCACACCGCTGTCTACCTGGTGCTGCTTCCAGTCCCTTGAAATGCCTGCCCTTGTGCAGCTGCTCTGAAAGACACTGCTTAGGGAGAAGCAGCCCAGGCACAGATGGTGACTACCTCGAGGAAAATTAATACTGTGCCATCAATTCCAGAGGCAGAAAGGGCCCGTGGCCAGATGGCTGTGCATTGGCTGGAATAACTCGGGGCGGTTGTGGGCCCTGGTTTGGGGAGGCCCCTCCTGGCCTCGCCTATAAATCAGCGGTTCTTCTGCCGATAGCAAACAGATGGCTTTGCAGGGGTGGGGGAAGGGAACCAGCTCCAGAACCCCTCTTCCTGGGAGCCTTTCGTCGTTGTTGTCTGAGGGGTTGAAAGGCACCTCTTCGACACCGGTTCCCATCTGGGGCCAAGCTCTGGACTCGTTCACAGACGGGGCTGAGAAGCCCATATCCTTGTCCCTGGTGGGATCGTGGGAAGGGGCTTTCAGCCTGGTCGTCAGAGCAGAACATGACAGGCCCATTTTCATGCCACAAGCCTTAGTTGGATGGTCAGAGGGCACATCCGTGGCTTATAAAAGACAAACCGTGTGGCGATTTTACAGAAGGAGAGAGAACTATCACCTCAGATTGAGTCCCCAGGGAGGGAGCTGCTGGGAGGCAGCAGACTGGCGATCACAGCCGGGCTCAGGCCAAGTCCCAGCTCTGTCAGTCACCACGAGGCCTCGATCTCTCTCTTCATCTTTACAAGTGTCTGTTTTTCCATCTGCAAAATAAGGATAAGGAGGCCCAAAAGCATAATATACGACTGCAAAGAAGATTTGGTGAGAAAATGCATTTGAGACCATTTAGCACAGCGCCTGGGCGTTACAGGCAGTCACTGCGTGCTGTGGTCTTGGCTTGCCGGACCCAAGACCAACCTCGCAGCTTACTCGTAAGCGGCTTCATCTCGTGGTCTGTGGCCCCGAGTGCCGGGTGCCGCTTTCTCCAGGTCAGGCCGGGCTGCGCTGTGGGAACTATGAACCTCCGTTCCCTAACATGGCGAAGATTTATTTCCTGCTCACGCTGCTTGTCCCACGTGGGTCAGCGGGGTGCCCTGCTCCTCACATCGCTCCAAGGCTGGGGTGACGGAGGCTCCACCGTCCCATAGCTGCACCGCCTGGCACACCCCTTCTCACAGTGAAGGGCAGGGAAAAGCGACAGGGCTGCTTCAGCCAGAAGGGCGAGCTTTTTGCTCACTGTCTCTGTGGCCTCACCAAACTGTCAGAGGGTGGAGAGACAGTGGAGGGTGGGGAGATGGGAGGGCGTGCCTGTTTGGTACAGTGAATGTCTCTGCCCTGCTGGTGAATACACATCCCCTGCTTAATCCCTGGGAGCCTCTTAGTTCAACAACTGGCAGTTGCGGGACCAGTTGCAGGACCTGGGCCCACCCCCTACTCAGCCAGGAAGAAATCTGAGGGACTGACCACGAGGGAGAAGCAAAGACCGAAGCTGAAAGGCAAAGGGAAAATCTCAGCAAAAAGGCCTTGACTGATTTCAAGATGTTAGCAAGTTCTGGGCCGGGCTGAGATGGGGCAGGCCCACTCAGGGAGCAGGGTTCATTTGCAAATGGTCATGTCCCTAAACTATCACTCTTGCTGGCTGACCATCCGGCACCAGAGGAAGCTCCAGAACTGCCCTTGGGTCCCCCTCCAGCACTGCCACCAGAGAAGAGGGAGGCCGGCAGAGCATGGACACCACTTGACCATCTTGGTCGGCTGCCCCTGCAGGGCTTCAGCAGTGTGTGGACTGAGGGAGATAATGACATGGGTGGCAAGGCTGAAGCCTGGGAGGCGGAAGGGCCGGAAGGGGCTGTGGACATGAGGTTTGGGGCCTGGCTGGCCCGGGCCCCACTTGCAGCTCTGCCAGTTGGTGGTTGTGTGCCGTGGGAAGTGACCTCACCTCTCGAGCCCTCTGTTGCCTCCTCTGTGATGTAGGGAGAATAATAAATCATGGGTACTCAACCAGGATGTCATGAGGATGGAAAAAGATAACGTGTGTAAAGCACAGAGCCACTGTTTGCTGGCAGTGCACTGTTACTATTATTGCTGTTGGTGGTGATGTGCTTGTTTTTGAAGAAGATTTTGCCTGAGAAACTTCTTTGGTTTCTGGGGTATGCACACAAGCGCCAGAGCCAAGGATGAGGCTCAGGTGGGGGTCCCTGGGCTCATGCCCTGGCCTGACAGGTGGCGGCCCTGGATGTCGTGGTTAGGAGCCTGGGCTGGGCCTGTCCCCCCAGCTCAGGTCCCCACTTGCTACCTCTGTGCCGTGGGCAGGTGACTTCATCTCACCCATGATATGGGGATAGTAACCATTTCCCCCTTCTAGGGGGTATAATGAGGATTCTGTGAGAGAATCCATGTTGTTTTCACAGTGCTTTGCCATAATAAATACTTGGGACAGTAACTCAGGGGTAGCTACTTTCCCTGTTAAAGACTTAGCCGAGACGTGTGGCCCTCAGGTAGTGGCAGTTGCCGAGTCACTTTATACCACTGCCCCAGAGACGGCGTGAAGGCCTGAGTGCCTGGACGCTGCCCCGGTGCTTGCCTTTCAGGAGCCTGGTGTCATCTTTTAAATCAGTGCTACCCCGTCTCTTCCGTTCAATTCACGTCCACTCCTCTCAGCAGAGGCACCCGGGTACCAGTGTTCCCCATGCGGGAAGTATTCAAGTACCACCTCGGAGGTGTTTGCCACGTAAAAGAACCAAGTGTATTATCATTCATTTAATCTTTTTCTTTGAGTCTGTTCACAATAACTCCCTCGCAGGGCCAGGTGGGCTAGGTTAAGCTAATCCTAACTTTTACCAGAAATCTTGGGATCCATAGTAATAAGTGTATAGTTTTCTCACTACACATGAACATAAATATAGAATGACTAAAGTAAAAGTAACCATTCACACGTGTGCCTTCTAAAGCCACCTCACGTCCCCCCCGGGGTCTGCGCGTAAGGTGTGCTTTTAGTCACCTCCAGGACCCCACTGGCCTGCAGAGCCCCGTCTGGTTCCCAGGGCGTCCAGGAAGTAGTGCCCCCTCCCTTGGGCTTGGCTGTGATTTTTATCTTACAGCGGTGGGGTGGTAAGGCAGTTGTACAGCCACATTTAATATTCAGTACTGTTATTTTTAATTTACGAAATAAACCCAAACTACTTCTTATTTTTTTACGGCCACCTATAGATATTAAATGAGACAGATTTTGCTTGGTGGAGCGTGGGTTTAGAAGGCTGAACTGGCATAATACAGGGGGTTTCGATCCCAGATTTCTTTTCGCCCCAGGAAAGAAAGTTCTATTCCTGTCTCAACACTTCTTCCAGGGAATCAGGGAACATATACAAACAAATTATGTATCACAGTCACCAGGGATATATATTTAAAATGCTGATAAACTAGTCTGGAATCTGCATTTGTTACCAAGTTCCCCAGGGCATTGGAGGCCACACTTGGTTTCAGTGGTCCCCTTACATGGGTTCATGGAGTGGGGAGGGGGTTCTTGTGGAATCTTTCTGCACCTCTGAAGAGGTAACATCTTCATTTTACATCTTTGAGGACTGAGGCTCCCAGAGGTCACGTGATTGGCCTAAGTTTACACAGCTAAGACACAGCAGAACCAGTCTGGGGACCCTGGCTGCCTGGCCCCCAAGACTCCTTGCTTTCTTCTTCACGGCCTAGGCAGAGTCAGGCTGTCCTTAGCCAGGAGGGCTGATGTTCATGGGCTGTCCTCCGTGTACCACTTTTTGGCTGGGTGTGGGTAAGGGCCTTGATGGGGCCTAGAAAAGAGAGAGAGCTGCTGATAGAAGGCCCGCAGTGATCCCCAGCTGGGCAGGCCGAGGAAGCGCAGCGCTGTCAGCGCTGAGGCTGTCTGATGCATAGCCTCAGTCTTGAGCGTGTGCCCGTGACCCCAGTCATGGCCAAGACCATCTCCAGAGGAGATGGATGGGCAGCTGGAGTCAGTGCTCTGCAAACCTTTTTTTCCCAAAGAGCCTGGAAATGATGCAGAATCACAACCTCAGCTCTGGTTGGAAAATGGCCTCATACTTAACGCCATCTCTGCCCCTCACCCACCCCTAGAGTGGTCGCCCATCCTGGGAACAGTCAGGTTGGGATCCCGCCATTGAGTCAGTAATTCCATGTTTTTCTTTGCTGTTCAAAGGTCACCAAATAATACAGAAACACATTCATGTTGTTTAAATTAAAAGATCAGATAATACAGTGTGTAGAGTAAAAAGTGAAAGTACCCTTTCACCCCTCCCAGCGTCCTGCGGCCGTTCCCTAACCCTCCAGCCTCTACAGCAGTAACTCCCAGCTCGGGCTGGGCATGTCTCCTCCCAGACCTTGTTCTCTGCACTAGTGCACATAAGTTCATACTCGTAGGCACAAACTCTGCCTCATTTATCACCGTCACCCCGGTCCAGGCACGGGCCTGGCACTTAGTAGGCACGTGATAAATACTTGTTGAATGCATGACCATCGCTGTAGTTTTTACACGGATGGGATCACGCATATCTTGGTCTGCAGCTTGCTTTTTGCAATTAACAGTGGGGCTTTCCTTTGTCAGGACACACGGATAGAGCTTGTTTGCACATTATGCGTTGAATGGAAGGGCCCGAAGTGCTGTCCTCGGGCAGCCACTCCTGTTGATGGGCGTTTGGCCAGCTCCCCGCTGTTCACTGTCCCAACAATCCAGGAGGGTTGGTCCTGGAGAGCAGTTCTGCTTCGCTGTGAAACCGCTGGGGTAGAGTTAGGTATCTCGCCATGTACGACAGCTTCTATCAAGTTGCCCTCCACGGAAGCTGCTGTACCCATCAGGCCTCTTGCTGACAGCATAGGGAGGGCCCATTTCCTCACCCCTCGCCCTCAGTGACCACTGTCAGCCTTCTTAATTTGTGCCAGTGTGATGGGCAAGAGCACAGCCATCTGCTAGGCACCGTCAGCCTGGTTAAGTAGGCAGAGGGGCCTGCGGGAGCTCCGCCTTCCAGACCCCAGGCAGCCTGGGTGCTCACTGAGGAGCCCAGGCTCAGCTCCCGGCTTTGATTCAGCCCACCCAGCCCCCTGAGGCGCCACCCAGACCAGTCAACCCCGTGCTCTGCTCCGTTTTTCCCATCCCCCGCTTTGCTCCTCGGAGAGGCTCCAGAAGAGACTTCCAGCCCTTGGCAAGCCTGCCTCCTCCGTGTGCACTAGGGGGCGTGCAGCTGTGTCCTCTCAAACCTCCACCATCCTTCACACTCAAGTATCTGTTTAGTTGTTCCCAACCCCCTGCTTGGCAGTTGTTTATTTTAACATAGTACCAGAAATAAGCTTGCTTAGTTATTTGATTCTCTGCCAAGCCTCCATCTCATAAAATAATATATCCCCCGTATGAATTCTGGTTCCTCAGAAGAACCACAGAAGGGGACCTGCCTCATAGGACTAAAGCTTCATCAGTCCCACAGGTGACCCATCAACATTCATGCGGCTTGAAGAAGAGCCTTCAGAATGTTTCATCCTTTTCCCATGTCTGTGGATTCACTGAATGATTCTTAGGGGCTGGTCAGGAAAGGGACCATGGGGGACTCGAACTGGAATTCTTATACGACGGATAAGGGAGCAGAGGAGGATGTCTGAGGGCATCTCAAATAGTGCCATGGAGCCTCTGCGTCCCCACAGCGGACCGTTTTATTTCTCCATCTCTTCCACTAACTCCCCAGCCACCTGCCCACCCTGGCCCCCCAGCATGGAATCGGCAGCCCCGTGTCTTCAGAGGCTCCCATAGACATCGCTTTTAAAAGCTACCAACCTCCTTTCTCAGTAAAGTCCTGAGGTAAACAGTTTTCCGTCCTATGTTTATATCTGCCCCGACTCACACCATGAACTGCTTCTATTAAAAGACACAGGAGGGCTTCCCTGGTGGCGCAGTGGTTGGGGGTCCGCCTGCCGATGCATGAGGGCCGCAAACTGAAAAAAAAAAAAAAAAAAAGACACAGGAGATTGATAACTGGCATAAAGGTATCACTTATTCTGAAGGGTGAAAGGGAAGTTGTATGTGGCTTTCAGTAAAAGCTCACTGGCTTATTCAGCTTATTCAGTGTCAGCCACTCGATGAAGAAGGCTCGCTTTGTAGGGGTGCTCCGGGGTCTGAGAGAGTAGGGCCTTTGGAGGCTGGAATTCTGGCCCGGCCACTTGGGGTGGCAGAGCTGTGCGCCCTGGGCAGCTCCTGCCCCCCCCTCCCCCCACCCAACCCCGGGGCTCAGAGCTTCCCACCCACCTCTGCAGGGCTGTCAGGAGGTGCAGGCACCACAGAGGGAGGGGCCCTGGCCCAGCGGCAGGGAGAGGTAAGGAGGGAGCGGTGCACCCCGAATGCCTACCCCCCAGCCCTCCAGCCTGCCCTGCCGCTGGTCAGCTGGGTGACTTTGCAGAGACAGTGAACAGTAGCCTGAGCTTCCCTTCATCTGGAAAATGAGGAGAATTAGAATTGTCAGGAAGGCCCTGAGCACAGTGCCTGAAGCACAGCAGGCTTCTAAGAAATGTGAACCAGAGAGTTACCACTGAGGCTGCAAGATGACCTGCTAGGCTTCTGGTAACTAAGCTCCAGCCCAGGCAGGGCCGGAGCTTTCCCTTCTAAAGCACCCCACTTCTCTTTGCAGGGAAGGCATGTCCTGAACAAGGGTGCTCTGAACCCCTGTGGGCAGTTCTGAGCAATGTTACCCACAACTGCCAGGGGTTTGCTTGGTCAGGATGGTTCCCCACCAGCCAGCCCGTGTCCACTGCAGGGTCCACTTGGGCCTGATATGCAGGAGCCCTGCGTATGTGATTGGAAGGAAGCTCTTTAAAAGCACACTGAAACCAGTCCCTGGCTCACAGGCACTCCCAGCGTTTCCTTGAAAGTGGATTTGCAAATACAAATTCAAACGTAATTGATTCCAGTTCTCACCCCAAAAACTTTTGGTTTGCTTTCTCTCTTTTTTCTTCCCTTCTTTTGTTCTGGGCCCAGCGGTAAGAGTAGGGGCTCCCATGTCAGAATGTATCAGGGTTTGAGTACCAGCTGTGTTGTCTATTAACTACATGACCTTGGACAAGTTCATTAAACTCTGAGGACCCCAACTTCCTCATCTGGAAAACAGGTGAGAATTAAATTACTTAATATACCAGAAAGTGCCTGCCAGCACCTGGCCTGTAATATAATGCTCAGTGCATGTCAGCTGTCATTATTGTCCTCATTGTCACGACTGTCCCCAGCCCAGTGGGAGACAGGCCAGGAGGCAGGCAGCCTCCCTCCACAGAGTACTGAGCTTTGCGTGCAGCAGCGGGGAGCCAGAACCAGCGAGGACCGTCCTCGCCTGGACCATTCCCTCAGGACCCATCCCTGGATTCTCGGTCTCCGGAGTCCCCACACCCTCCAGCCCTATGGAGCTTTGGGAGCAGTGCATAAAAGTAACCTTTATCTCACGTGAGCTCAATTAGACCTGCTCAGCAAAGCAAAGAGAGGGAAAGGCCGCATATAGTGGCTCATTCTTGTCATCCCTCACACAGAGCCTGGGCCCTGGAGCCAGGGCCTCTGGAGAAAAGAAGCAGCTGTCCCTTAGCCAGTATGAGTCCACATCTCAAAAACGTGTGTTTGGAGTGCATCGCGGTCTCCTAAAGACCAGCCGACACAGCCTGTGGTGCTCAGCCAAAGAAACAGCAGGCTCCCGGTGGCAAGGGCCGTAGAGCACGCCCTGACGGGCACTTGGGTGGTTTTGCCCAGACTTGGTTTTCTCTTTCTGCTCTGCTCCCCTTGGTGGAAGGAGGGCAGCTTTCTCTCTGTGCTTCCTGGCAGTGGGTAGCCACCAAATACCTGCCTCTTGGAGCAAAGTAAACTCATTTTTGAAGAAGTAAGCATCAGCCAGGCCTTCAGGGGAGGGTGGAAACCCACCAGGCAGAGGGCACAGATGGGTGGAGAAGGGCAGGCTGTGCACAGGACTGACTGAAGAGCAGGGAGGGGAGAGGGGAGAGCAGAGCACACAGAGGATATGGCAGGGTCGAGGGGGCCGCTCACAAGGAAGGAAACGCCGTGCTTTGAGCACAGGTGTGACAAACTGGGATGTGCGCTCCACAAAGGTCCTGCCGCACCATGGTCACGGGCAGTGGTGAGGCAGCAAGACCTTAGGCGGGCAGCTGGTGGAAGGGGCCTCTTGCTGGATCTGGAGCGAGAGGATGATGACACGAACCAAGGCGGCCCGTGGGGATGGGGCCAAGGGCCCAATGGGTAGAGAGGGTCCTTTGGCCTCGTGCCCTGTTGGAGAGGGTGGGCGTGGGGCGAGCGCCCTTGGTTAGTCAGGCAGGTCTCTGTGGCCACACCGTGCCACAGTGGTTTAACTCTGCCTTCCTTTATAACGGTGCTGTTAGGAAGCAGGACTGACCCCAATCTTCTAAGTGATGCCCAGGTCTCAACCTCTTCTCTGGGGTATTTGCTGGCCCTGCAGGGCCCTTCCCAGCTGGTGTCCTAAGGAACTGTGTTGTAATAGGCCCTGCTGCTGTGTCACCTTTTGGTGACAGAAGATGTGGCCTCTGGGGGCTCAAAGGGAAACTGAAAGGTGATGTGAGTCAGGGGTTCCATAGGCTTGACCCAGAAGCTCCGAGCGCCAGTCCCAGTCAGGCTGTGCCGGAGAAGTTTCCAGCCCTAACGGGTGATTACAGTAAACGGTCTGGAGGCCCCTGCCCTCCACGAAGGCCAGCCTTCACCTACAGGTGCGAGGTTGGTGGGAGGAGGCAGACAGTGCTCACTTGTGGCTTAACTTGTGGCTTAACGGGCCCTCTAGGCACAGCTGCTCAGGCCAGGGGCAGCTGAGCCCCGCAGGAGACCTGCCCTCTGAAGTTTGAGGCCTTTGCAGGCTCTGCCTCCCCCGCCCAACCCCCAGGCCCATTTATCATAGCTGCCTGGTTCACCCGGCATTTCACCCGGCATTTCCCTTCTTGAGAACTGACCTCATGTGTCCTGTCTGCATCTGAGTTCTTTAGAAAGAATCTTTCCCTTTTTTCCTTTGGGGCCCTGCATGCCTGCCTGGGCCCTCACCACTGCCCAAATATGCCTGCTCTCATTTCCCTATTGCCTGTGCCATGGAGTTTATAACATAACTCAAATGTGAAAAATCAGCTTTGCATGAATTTTACTTGAATCATATTTAAACCAATAAGTCTGTAGAATGAATGCAGTTATCCTTATTGTGAAGAAGTGGGGGCCCCTTTAAAAGGGCCGTGGACCTTTAAACATACCCCTCCTTGTCAGGGATGGAAAAAGTTGTCCCCCAGTGGATCAGCCACGAAAAAGCAAGTAACCTTTCTCAGCCGCTGGGCTTCCTCAGTACCCGGGATGCCTTTGAAGTTTCTACTTTCTTCTTGGGAGGTGTGATCAAGCAGAACCAGAATGAAAGTCAGATTTTCCGTGACTTGTTTCTTCTTTGAATAGTTGATAATCTTTTTTTTTAAGTTGGTAATCTTTTATATGACATTCAGTTTCAAATGTGTGAGCTTGGGGTCTTTGATGTAAATAGCAGGAAAAAGTGGGCGGTAATGTTATGGAACGTGGCCTGCCTTTTCTAGGCTGTGCTTTAAGAGCAAAAACCAGAGAGAAGAGAGACAGGAAGGGGAACAAGTAGCCGAAAGGAGAGTGGAGAATGAACAAGAAAGGGTAAGAAAAAAACCCCGTGAGGGATGTAGGCTGTGTGAGCCCTGATCCCAGCCTGGCCACAGTGTGTTCGCACTCTGGGTCCGGGGCTCTCCCTGCCACCCATCTTCACCTTGCTGGCACCTGGCTTCTCCCCACAGCCAGCTCCGTCTCATGGGGAACGAGCCAGCCGCATGGCCGGGCAATTGGCCACACGCCTCTGGATGGTCAAGGTGTGGTAGCGGCGTAAGATTGCCACCAAACGGGGCCTTTGCTTTGGGAGTTAATGTTTTTCATTAACTTCTAATTACATAAATACCGTACAAATATGCTGTCCTCATAAGAAAGCAAAACTAAGTAACTCCTGCCCCTCTCCCTCCCTGCCACATCCCTCCGACTTCCCCAGGGATAACAGATTATAAGTCGGGCCTTGTGTCCTTCCAGACCTACCTCCCAAGAAGTACATGGGGACCTATAGGAGAAATACAGGACCACTGAAATTTTTATAAAAATGTTTATTATAAAAGTCTTATCGGTTCATTGTGGAAAATTTAGAAAATACAGAGAAGCATTTTAAAAATCACTTATAACCGTACCGTAACCTGAAGATAACCATGAGTTTGTTTTACAAAAAACGAGGTCTTTCTGTGCGTGCTGTTTGGTCACCTTCATTTTTCACATCAGGCCCCACGGGCACGCCTTTCCTCATATCAGCCACTCTTCTCAGTGTGCTTTTCAAGAGGGGGTGCCTGAGACGGTTTGGGGTGGTACATGGATGAATATTTTGTGCATTTAAATGGCTGTCTTCTGTTGACAGATGATGCTAATTTTGCACTTCTGTAAATGATACAAAGTTTCCTTTTAAAATAAAGTTAAAAGGGAGGGACAGAACTTAAGGAAAATATCAGATAAATGGTACAGATGGTGGTACAACCATGGAAAAATCCCTAGGGTGGTAAAGAAATGACTGAGGTTTAGGAAACACTATTTTAACAGCATTTTTTAAGACTGCCTATATAACACACACACACACACACACACATCTCTCTGTGAGGCCGTACCATACAGTTCTAGAAGTGGGCTTGCAGGTTCAAGCTCAGTTGGAAGATTTCCTTCCTTATTGCCAAGTTTCCCTCCAGGAAGGCTGTACCAGTATGGGCAGCTGGGTAAGTAACCAAGCGCTGTTTTCCTCATTTAAATCACAGCGGTAAGTAAATGCCTCTCATCCCTTACCAATTCCTTTATCTGAACGATTTAATCAGTGCCCTCAGCCTTGACAGATTTCATTCTCTCTCCCTGTGTTCTGGGGGCCTGTGTAAGTGCCTTTTAATATTTCCATTGTGTGTGTTAATCTTTAATTAGAATTTGATGTATCAGAAATATTTTTAAAAGGCTTAGTTCAATTAACTTCATTCCCTGCCGTATTATTTTACGTCTTTCTTTACCTGAATCATTAATGGCAAAGAGTGCTGACATACAGGACTGAGTTCAGGGCTATTCTAATTAACTCCGGAAGATGCCGTGAGCAATCCATCAGACCCGGGATAGCGTTACAGCCCCATGTATTTACTGGTGTTTTTCAACATACCCTCCCCTGTGCGTGAGACCCCCACCAGCTTTCCGGCCCTGCTGAACATCTGTTTTGTGAATGGCCTGAAAACATCTTGCCCCAGTGTCTTAGAGTAAGATGAGGGAAAGGATTTTGTGATTTGTTTTGTTTTGGATTAATTGATGGGCTGCAAGTTCCTTGCGTTTTAATAGCAGGATTGTAAGCCTCTTTCTTCATCAAGGCCTGGTTCACTGTTGGTCAGGGTGTGGTCTTGGCCAAGTCTGTCTCCTCAGCTGGACCAGGGGGACAAGGAGGGGGCATCTGCCTCCTCAGGCGATGCTGTAAGGCAGTGGTCTGCGGACTTTGCTGCAAAGCAGAGTCGCCTGGAGACTCCCAGTGCCCGGGTCACACCCTGTACTCCTGAAATCAGATGTGCAGGGGTGGGAGCCGCATGAGTGATTTTAAAGATCCCTGAGTGATTCCACGTGCAACAGAGTTTGGGTGCCACTGCTGTAAGGTTTAATTAGGCCTCTGTGGCAGGCTCTAGCCTGCTGACTAACAGAAGGGTGCTCTGTGCCCACCCGTCAAAAAAACTGGTTTGGGGAGAAGTTGGAGCACCAGAAGTCAGTCCTGCTCAGCCCCTCTCTGCGGGAGGGCCGGGTGAGACTGCGTGCTGGAGAGGATGTCTGCGTGACGCAGACGGCAGGCCCGAGGAGCTCTCAGCCTCTTGTTCTAAATTGCCACCTGGTAGCTCTACGTCCCCTCCTGGGAGAACTGCCAGGCTTCTCAGTAAGGAGAACCGGCCTGGCTGTGGCTTCTTCACTGTCGTAAGCGCTGATCCTCCGTGTAACCACCGGTACAGCTATTTGGGCCCTCACAGGTCTCCAATCACGTGTCCAGAGACCCTCCCGGGCTCCACCCGCTAAGTCCAGAGTCCTGAGCTCTGCACTGACCACCGGTGCCCCGGCCATCAGTGGCCCTCACTGTGAGATGCCCTGGCCCACTCCCAAGGTGATGTGTCTGAGCTGCAGCCTCTTCAGGTGTTTGAACCTTCCCTTCCAAGTATTAGATGCGTAGCAGTAACTTTCCAGCCCATTCGTTCCACGAGGCTTTCCTGCCCCCTACACGTGGGGGCCAGGACGTCGAGAAAGCCTGGCAGTGGACGCCAGACCCTGCCTGTCCTTGGATGCCTGGCTGCAGAGAAGCAGGAGGCCCACGAGGACTCCCCACCCAGTGCAAGATGGAGATGCAGAGCCTGTTGCCCTCGGTGAGTCCCTAGTGCTGCAGAGCACTGTGTGGGCATGTGCGCTGTGGATCTGCAGGGACCTGAGGTGACTCATGGGCACTAGGGTCCCACACTGAGTGAGCCGGGAGCCAAGAGTACAGGTGGCCGGGGCACCCCACTCCTTCCAGGTCAGGGAGCTCCCAGACCCTGGCTCACGCTGCCTGGTGTCACCAAGGTTTCCTGAGAAGTCATTCTCAGTCGGAGCTCCTGCCAGAAGTGAAGAGGGGCCACTTCCCACAGGCCGTATATGGTCAGATCCCTGCTTTCTCTTTGGGTCCCTCTAGCCACGAGCCGCGCATGGCGATCTAAATGTCAATTAATGAAAATAACATTAAGTAAGGCTAAAGATTCTGTCCCTCAGTCACACAAGCCACGTTTCAGGTACTCAGTAGCCACATGTGGCTGGCACGACAGAGAATGAAAAATTTCACTTTATTTTCATTTAAATAGCCACACGTGCGGGTGGCTCCCATCTTGACAGCACAGATGAAGGGCATTTCCATCAACGCAGAGAGTCCTGTTAGGCCAGTTGGGGGGATAAAGTCAGGAAACAGGGAAAGCACAGGTCTTGGGGTCTTTCAGAACCCCGGCTCTGTGTTTTTCACCCTGCTGAGCCTCAAGTGCCCTCATCTGTGGCCTGGAGGGCAGGTGAGGCAGTGATGATCACAGAAACAGTGGTTACTGGGCACTGATCCCCTGCTTGTTTAGTCTCCAGTGCCTGGGAGCTAAGTGCTCTTATCACCCCTCTTTACAGTTGGGAAAGTGGAGGCCCAGAGCCTGCCCTGCTTGTAAGCCCCCAGCACATGGCAAGAAGCAGAAACGGTGAGGCTTGCGAGCCTCGTCCAGCCAGAGCTGCACGTGGGGGTTAGAGGCACGGCTGCTGGAGGTGTCTCCGCCCACTACCCAGCGTCCAGGCAGACCTCCGCAGCCTGGCCGTCTCCTCTTTTCCTCGGCCCGTGCCTTATTATTTATCTCCTGGTGGACAGCCTGACTAGCTCCCAGATAGAGAGCAGAAAAGGCACCGTCCGCCTTTTCTTTGCCTTCCTTTTGCCTGATAAATTTGAATCCATGGCATCCTAGCTCTGCAGACGTGCTCTCTGCATCAGGCTCAGGAAGGCAAGGGGTTTTCAGCGCCGGCTGTGTTGTCGCAAGGAGGTGGGTGTGCGGGGCTATCAGCTCCCCGGATTCTGTGCTTCCTTGCCATCTGTTGCTCCCTTCTACCATCCCGCCCAAATCTCTGTCTCTCTTAACCTTTCCCTTTCTTTCCCTGTTGGTGGATTTCCTCTGCTAAGAAATCAGCAAAGCAGCCAAAGGCAGTGACGTTCATGTAGCCCAGCCAAAACGGAGCCACTCGGCTCTTGCTCTAAAAGCAGCCGTGTCTGAGCACAGGTGGTCAAACGTCGTTTCCCCGGCTGGTCCAGATTCATCCAACTTAGCATAGAGTGTGACCCACGGAGTCTTCTTACAGGATTGGGGTTTGGTTTTAAGTGGTTTCAAGTGTGTGGAGGCACTTGGGTCTGGCTCACCGTGGGTATTTCCTGCCTGGGGTCCTGGGAATTGACCGTACTGAAAATCACAGCGGCACAGCCTCGGGCAAGTGGGTAACTCTGGCGAGGTCTCAGTTTTCTCATCTGTGACCTGTAGGTAATAGTACCTTCTTCGTTGAATTGTTTTGAAGCACAGAGCCAGGCACTTATTAAAATACTCAATAAACTGCAACTGTTAATTTTTGAAATTAGCATAGATATGCATTTGCAAGTGGCACTTTTTTTTTTAATTGGAGTATAGTTGATTTACAATGTTGGATTAGTTTCTAGTATACAGCAAAGTGATTCAGTTATACATATATATATTTTTTCAGATTCCTTTCTCTTATGGGTTATTATAAGACATTGAATATAGTTCCCTGTGCTATACAGTAGGACCTTGTTTATTTTATATGTAGTAGTGTATTTCTGCTAATCCCAAACTCCTAATTTTTCCCTCCCCACCCCTTCTCCTTCGGTAACCATAAGTTTGTTTTCTATGTCTATGAGTCTGTCTCTGTTTTACAAATAAGTTCATCTGTGTCATTTTTTTTAGATTACACATATAAGTTATATCATGTGATATTTGTCTTTATCTGATTTCACTTAGTATAATAATCTCTAGGTCCATCCATGTTGCTGCAAAGGCATTATTTCATCTTTATGGCTGAGTAATATTCCATTTTGTGCGCGCGTGTGTGTGCATGTGTGTGTGTGTATACCACATCGTTATCCATTCATCTGTCGATGGACACTTAGGTTGCTTCCATGTCTTGACTGTTGTAAATAGTGCTGCTGTGAACATTGGGGTGCATGTATCTTTTCAAATTAGAGTTTCCTCCAGATATATGCCCAGGAGTGGGATTGCTGGATCATGTGGTAACTCTGTTTTTAGTTTTTTAAGCCACCTCCATACTGTTTTCCATAGTAGCTGTACCAATTTACATCCCCACCAACAGTGTAGGAGGGTTCCCTTTTTTGCAAGTGAAACTTCTGAATAGTCTGTTTGCAGGATTTGCAAATTAGCTTTTGAAGAGTCTCTTTATAAGCAGGGTAAGCGTTGCCTTCCCATTGTGTAAGCATACTTTATACTAATAGGTTTATTCAAGTTATTTGTTTATGGTCTGTCTGCATCCACCAGACTGTGAGCTGTGTGAAGACGGAGACATTCTTGTTCACTCCTGCATCCTTAGTACTTGGAGCTGTAGCAAATACACAGTAAATATTTGCTAAATTGATAAATAAAGGACCGATTGGGAAATCTTATTAATTTTTTTTCATATCCTTAGTAAGCCCTTTTTTCATGTATATTATAAGTTCCAAACTGGGTCTTAATTAGAAACTTCCAATTAAATTCCTGAATTAAGTTTCAGCAAATAACCACAGGCAAAACCTTTAGTTGCCATGGCAATCTTCCCTGAGTCCCCAGTTCTGGGCATCTGGTTACACTCCTTGGTATGGCTTTAATAAACAGTTGTTACTGACAGGTTCCCCAGGTCCTGCAGCCCCACCCTCCACCAGCCCTTGCTGCCTTGTTCCATGTACTCCAGCCCCAGTGAAGGACAGCAGTCTCCCAGACTCCTCATGTTCTCATATGTCTCTGACCCACGGCTCACACACTTCCCCCTGCCAACTGCAACATATCCTTCAAAAGTCTGTGAGGACCCACCCGCCTTGAAAAACTAAAGTAAAAGGAATGAATGAAGAGTGAATTGCTTTCCTTATTTTGCTCTTCATGAATTTCATAGAGTGGTTCATGTTCAAGTTTACTTTCAAAAGAAGAAAAAGCTCAGAGGGGAAAAATAGTTGAGATTCTTGATTCTTATCTTGTTTGAAATGCAGTTTAGTAATTTAAAAGAAGGCCATCTGATTGGGTGCCTAGGATTATACAGAGTTAGCTGATAAGATTTAGTTTCATATTAACTGCATCACTTTATTTTTTTTCTTTTTTCTTTATTTTTTATACAGCAGGTTCTTGTCAGTTATCTATTTTATACATATTAGTTTATATATGTTAATCTGAATCTCCCAATTCATCCCACCACCATCACCCCACCACCACCTTTCCCCCTTTGGTGTCCGTACGTTTGTTCTCTACATCTGTGTCTCTATTTCTGCCTAACTGCATCACTTCAAATCATAACGCTTTGGAAGTGTTGTTCCAGCGCCAAAACGTCTATCGATACTCAATTTGAGCACTAGCGATTAAAAACAGAAAGCAGACAGTTTGGTGTGTGAAGGATACAGCGTTTGTTTAAGCCCAAAGGTATGGCTTCTCTCCACCAGAGGTCTCCCATATTTTACTGTTAATGTTTGAAGTGCACTGAATTCCCACCAGCTAATTACAAATCAGGCTGCTGTGCCAGTAAGCATTCACTCTGGGAACTGATTTCTGCCAAACGGCCGTAAATGTGTCCCCTGGTAGGAAATTTAGATGTTCTTTCCCATCAGGAAAGAGGTGTGTGGTTTAGTCCCAACCTCTTCATTTCAGGGAGAAGGAAACTGAGGCCCGCCCGGAAAGGTCACTTGCCCTAACTGAGGCCACACAGCCTCGTACGTGCCCAGCTGGGATTCAGACCCAGGCCTCTTCTCGCTCTCAGCTCACTATTCTCACCAAACCCTTCATGCTCTATTCGAGGAGTTTAGAATGCTAATTCTGTTATTCCTAGGTAACAGGCACTATTCTAGCACTTGACAAATATCACTGAGTCTCCACAGCAGCAATACTGTAGTACTGTTATCACCCCATTTGATGGATGAGACACCTGAGGTCCAGAGGGTGGACAGCAGCGTGCTGAGGACCCGCACCAGGCAGTCTGGCCCCTTCCCCATGCTCTTCACCACCAGACTATGCTGTCCCAGGAGGCTAAGACCCAGAGAAAGGACAGATATAGAGGCAGGACCCAAGTGATGGGCCAGGGAATGCGTGTGGATGCCCCTCCAGACATTCTGACCATAATCAGGCAAAGAGCTTGAAACCCCAAGGGACAGGTGAAAAGTGGGAGGCTAGTGCTAGGCCATGAAAGGTCAGATGCAAAACCGTATCAAAGAGGAACCCGCGAGCCCTCTGGAGAGGGCTAATGGCTTGATTTGGCCTGAAGCACTGCTCTCTTCCCCTGCTTGGTCAATTTCTGGGCTTCTTTCGGGATTCAGTTAAAACTTCACCTCCTGCAGGAAGCCTTCCTTGACTCCGACCTGTGTCGGTGGGCTTCTCCTGGCTTTCTGCAGCCGCTGGCCTTTCCCTGCCACGGCCTTTGTCACGTTGTAATGTAATGGTCACTGGTTTGGTCTCCCCCATGGAACACAGGAGCCCCTGAGGGGTGAGTCTTGCCCATCTCTGTGGACGCCTTTGCCAAGCACAGGGTCCAGCCTGGAGGAAAGTGCTTCAGAAATGTTGGAATGAAAAGTGTGAGACAGTGAAGGGGAAAGAGGTTATGAATGGTTCTATCTACAAAGCCATTTCCTTCTACCACCGTCCTGTCTTGAGAGAGGAGGGTCCTGGTTGGATATTAGCAAGACAGAACATTCCCCACCCAAGAAGGGCCTTGAAGGTCAAGCTCAGAGCCATTGACCAGAAGAGCCCCCTGAAGTTCAGCCAGCATCTGTGAGTGCACAGATCCCCCACAGATGCCTGTGTGACGCCCAAATATGTCTTCTCTAGTGATGTTAATAGTATAAATCCTGGCAGTTTTAACACTTTGGGGAAACACTCTAGCCCATGTCCTCTGCCAGAAGGCACCCCCTTTCTCCCACCCCTGCCCAAGGAGCGAAAATCCCCTGGGCCAGATCTGCTCTCTAGAATACCCTGTGTACTTTTCTGATGAAGTATCATAAAGAGGAAATCTGAGGGAAAGAGAAAATTCTGCCCTATCTTCAAGAACCTTCTGTCTAGAGGGAAAAAGGAGATGTGCCCACATGACCCAAGCAGAGAAAATCACAGGCCTTCTCTGTACCTCATCTCATCTGCTCCTCACAGAATCCCTGTGAAGTAAGTGGTATATCCATTTTTCAGATAAGGAAACTGAGGCTCAGAAAGGTCACCCAGAGCAGGGACCTCCGTCATCCCTGTAGCCAAGCGCCTGGCACCCAGTGGCCGCCAGGCAAAAATGCCAGGTAGAGAGACTGGTGGAAGAATAAAAGAAGGAAGGGAAAGGCGGAGCCTTCATATCCTGGGGAGGGGCCCAGAGCAGAGAAATCTTGGGGGTGGGGGACACCTGGGCTTCTGAAGCCCAGGGTACCCTCCTTCATTGGCTGCTGGGCTTCTGAGTAGCAGGAAGGAGGGAGCCCCACCCAAAGTCGATTCTGTCTATCTCAAGTCTGTCTTGCAATGCATGGGGAAGAGCTTAGGTATTCAAATCTTTTCTTGGAAATCTCAAGTATTCCATTCGGCTGCCTCAGAGTTAGGTTAACTTTATTTACTCATGCTAAACAGAGCCATTTTCTGAGAGGAAATTATGCAATGTCCTATGCAAATGTGGCATCTGGAGAGTGACTGTCAAGATAAGTGTGGTTGCCAATGTGTTATAAAGATCAGATTGCTGTGCCTCTGGTGGCAGGCTGTGTGTCACTTGATAAGGGGATATGCCATGCTCTACCTGGAATTGCCGCTCACTTGGATTCAGATTCTGGTAATTACATTTCCACCGAGTCGTCTGTCTGTGAACTTTGTTGAGTGCAAAGAAGGAACAAGGAATAAAGCACTTGCAAGTGGCGCATCCTCATGTAGGCTCAGAACAGTCAGAGGGAGCTGCCCCACACACATCCAGACGTGTGGAACAAGAAAAGTCAAATTCTTGCCCTTTGTTCTCCCGAGAAGAGAGTCTCTTGAAATTTTCCAAGGGGAATGGTGAAGACAGACAGGGGATGGGTTTTCTTGGCCACTTTGTGAAAATCAGTCACATTATTTTACTAAACATGACATGTGCTTTCCAACCAAGAGTGAGGAAGCAGCCATGGAAAACCCGTCCTTGGGAAGCAGGTAGAACTGAGCCCGAGCCCAGCTCTGTCCCCAGCCTGTGCGGCTGGCCTCCCCAGGCCTTCAGCTCCTTGTCTGAAAATGGCAGCAGGCCCTCCCGCCAGCTAGTTCTTGCTCCTGGGTCACTTAATAGTCACCAAGGCACCAACCCATCACACGGTAACTGCTTGAATAATTGCTGAATGAACAAATGGCAGACTTATCCACCCATATCAACAAAGTGAGTGTTGATGTAATATCCTCGGTGGCCCTGGAATCCACTGGGTGATGTTAAGATTCTACAAGGTTAAGAAATGCTACAAAGAACACTACAGGTACCCCTCAGGCCCCAACTCTTCCTGTTAAAGTCAAACTCGGGAACCAAATAGATCTTCACGGCGAGAATTAATAATAACCTTTGATTGCCCAGCCTGAGTGTGTTACGCACGCTGCTGTGTACTTCTGCACCTTTCACAACAACCCTAGGTGGTCAGTTTTCCCCCCAACATTTTCTTTTAAAAAATTTCAAGCATGCAACCAAGATGATGGAATTGTATACGGAACACCCTGTACCCATCATCCACATTCTGCCACTAACAATGTACTGTACGGTTGACCCTTGAACAGCGGTGGGTCCACTTATACATAGATTTTTTTTCAATAAGTACTACCTCTATTTTCATTTTATAGATCTTTAAGTGTGGGGAAAAGTTTGTGTTGGATTAGAGATCACAGTATGTGGAATCAAAAGAACTAGGGTTTAAGTCCTGATTCTATCCAGTGTTCAGCTAGCTTCCTGCCCTTGGGTGCCATTTATCACTTCCTTTGTTTGGTTTTTTTTGTTTGTTTGTTTTTAATTTATTTTTATTTATCTTTGGCTGCATTGGGTCTTTGTTGCTGCGCACGGGCTTTAGTTGCAGCGAGCGGGGGCTACTCTTCGTTGCAGTGCACAGGCTTCTCATTGCGGTGGCTTCTCTTGTTGCAGAGCACGAGCTCTAGGGGCACAGGCTTCAGTAGTTGTGGTGTGTGGGCTCGGGAGTTGTGGCTCGCGGGCTCTAGAGCGCAGGCTCAGTAGTTGTGCATGGGCTTAGTTGCTCTGCGGCATGTGGGATCTTCCCAGACCAGTACTCAACCCCATGTCCCCTGCATTGGCAGGTGGATTCTTAACCACTGCGCCACCAGGGAAGCCCCACTTCCTTTGTTTTTGAGGCAGAAAAAGCACTAAGTGGATTTTCAACTGCACAAGAGGTCCACACCCCTAACCCCCTTATTGTTCAAGGATCAACTGTACTACTTTTATCACATGTCTACTCTTGTATCCAGCCATCAGCCCATCTTTTCTTTCTTTTTCCTTGTTATATTTTTCTTTTTTGCAAAGTCAGCTGCAGACATCAGTACCCTTCTCCCTAAAGACATCAGCATACATATGGTAAAGTAGAGCAATACAGGCCTTTTATTACCCTGGCCTACAGATGAGGCAACCAAAGCAGTCAGGAGCTCAGGGTCAACACAGCTAGAAAGTGGCAGGGCCACATCTCAACCTCAGGCAGCCTGGCTCGTGACTGTTCCCTGCAGCCATCCCTGCCTTACAAGCTGTAGTTATGGGGTGGGGAGCAGAGCTAGGTGCCTTGGGAGTGTTTCAGGCAATTGTCTCTTGGAGCTCTGGGGGAGGGGCCGGTGACAAGGACACCAAAGGCCAGGTCATCAGTGTGGGTTTGGGGTAGCCTGGTGATCATGGATAAAATACTGGAGCCGAGCACTAGGTCACAGTTTCCCTGGGTGGTTGGGTTTCAGTACATATCCTAAGACCTGCATCCCTGATTGCTACACCCCCTTGCAAACCCGAGGAACACCTATACCTTTCCCCCTTTATTCTTGGAGGGACAAGACTCATATACCTGGCAGTAGAAATTGCCAAGACCTGCTCTCCATCCAGGAAATATCACACTTTACATCTGCCCTGTGCTGTGCTGGGAAGGAAGGCTTTAGGGAGCTTCAAAGAAGACACAGTAATTGATTGCTACTTGCAGCAAATAACCCACAAGCTGTTGCTGGGTTGATGGAGAAACAGTTACTTAATTTTCTTCAAAGGATTGATTGGACTGTCAGGAGACGCAGCCAACCTAATTGTGTGCTGGTTCACACCCTAAGTGGGAACCGTCACATCTCTTTCTCCTTTTGATTTTGGAATGTCATGGGCCGTGCGTGGAGTCTCCCCTTGGTGCTCAGAAGGCTCCAGAAGGTCTGGGTGTCACCCGTACAGGACCATTCTCCTCCTTTGCTGGGTCTGTAGAATCACCAGGACCTGGTTCCGTGTCACCCAGCTCTGCCGGGTTACATTTGAATCAGCACAAGACTTCCTTTTCTTGGCACTCAGAGTAGCTCCCAAGGAAATGCATGTGACTTTCTCATGCCCCAGAACGGCTATCGTTTTCAGTTTTGTAGCAGATGTTGATGGAGTGGTGACATCTGGGAGATGGATTGCAGTTTCCCAGCGGGCATCTGATGGACTGCCTTGTACCGCCTGTGCCTCCCTCTCCTCCCAGACCTCCCCCAGAGAGCCTGATGGGGCCCGATGATTCATCAGCTGCTTCCCAGCCCTGCAGTACTGGTCAGTTAAGGCCTCTCCCCTCAGCTGCATCCTGTCATCAGAGAGCCACGCCAGGCTGGTTTTCCCTGGAGTGGCTGTCAAAACTGTATTCAGTGCCACAGGGTACCTTCTCTGTCTCAAAGGGCTGCCATCTGCCCACTAGTCTGAAGGCTTCATGAGGGCAGGGGCTCGGCCCAATCTGCTCGCACTGTATCCCTGCACCTGAATGGAGCCCCAGGGTGGCAGGTACCCAGCGTGCCAGAAAGAGGAGGTCCCAGGGCTG
Organism: Neophocaena asiaeorientalis asiaeorientalis; assembly: GCF_003031525.2. NCBI lineage: Eukaryota > Metazoa > Chordata > Mammalia > Artiodactyla > Phocoenidae > Neophocaena > Neophocaena asiaeorientalis. The sequence continues at coordinate 14,488,038 of NW_020173198.1, read as the reverse complement.
CCACTGGAAGGGGCCGCCAGGTGCCTGGTGAAGGAGGACCTTGCCCAGGAGCACACATCAGGTTCATGCCATCAGCCACCATGAGATCAAACCCCTGGGACCTGCCTGCAGAGAGCTCTGGTCATTTGACTGTCCCCCTGCTGGACCCAACCAGCATCCTTCACCCTTCAGATCTAGCCGGGATCAGGGGTGCCCCCTTCTCTGAGGGAAACGGGGGTCACTCCTCTCTCTGGCCCCATCCTGAAGACTAAAACCCCAGGTCACAATCAGCTTGTTCAGGATGCTGTGAAGGCTGCATGTTCACTCTGGCTTCATAGCTCATCACATTGTGTCAGTCATGTGCCATTGGGGATGTTACTTGACATCCTGCAGTTTGTGTCCTTGGGAATCAGTGAACCCCCCTCATAGGATCCCAGGAACTTGTCAAGTTGGAGCTCAGTGCCTGGCCCACAGAAGCACTGGTTGTGGTGTCAGCACAGAACTGCTGGGGGCAGGGGAGAGGGCCCCTGTCCAAAGACTCAGCCCTGACAGTCTTTCAGCATGTGGTTTTTGAGAACCACAGGCCCGAATGGCCCGGCATCCCCACCGGACGCGGCCACTAGCTCCCAGGGAAGTCAGGCATCTCCATGTCTTAGCTCTCCCTGCCGAGGGCCCACAGTCCCCTGCAGTTTCTTCCTCACTAATCCCTGGCACACCTGCAGGTCTGGAAGAGAAACCCAGTCTGCTCTTGGATCCAGAGAGAGGCCAGGACCACACATTCCTTGCAAAAGGACTCAGATGCTTTTCTGCTCACAAAGGAAATCCTGGTCTCCTATTAGCTGTGAAAGGTCCCTGTGGGCCTGTTATCTTAGAATCCCAGGGTAAGCCTGCCTTTCTCAAGGAATCTGTACCTTGTTCCCAGCCCTTCCTGACCTCTGATTAACAGAAGGCACCTGAAAGACTTGGTAGTGTTTACAGAGTTGGTAATCTAAACTCCAGCTGTGGTGGTGTTCCAAGAATTGGCCCTAAAGCCCAGGGTATTGGATTTCAAAGCGCTGGAATTCAGCTGGTCTAGAAATCCCACTGTAAGGATAAAGACCTCGATTCTAAATGTATCTGGAGCCACCAAGCCAAGAATTAAATTACGGTATTGGCATCCATATTTTATTATGAAAGGATCATTTAAATACAGCAAAAGTCAATCAGCCCCATTTATTGCTCAGTAATGAGCTATGGCCTGTCAGAGGGAGCTGTGGAGGAGGAAGGCTTCAGCCCGGGGGGCTAAGAGGACAGCCGTTGCAAAGTCCTTTGCCTTCAGTAGGGGAGGACCAGAAGATGTTAGCATCTCTGCATCCAGTGACAAATACTTCTTCATCGCCTGCATTGCCCCTGCACAGCCCCGCTCCTGTGGGTACAACAGTGAGTGAGACAGGTCAGGCACTGCCTTCCTGGGGCTTCTGTCCAGATAGGGAGCAGGCCCCAACCAGGGAGGAAGGAGTAAACGGGACCCTTGGAGAGTGGCAGGCATTAGGGACCAGCAGGGGGCTAAGGTGGGTAGATGTGGTGGAGAGTGAAGGGGTGGCTGGGCCCATCACCCCACAGGAGTTCTGAGAAACAGCCAAAAGCCATGATTTAGTTTCTCCCTCTGAAGAGCCTTAGTCTAGAGCCTGCATCCAGCAAGTGTGACTTTACCTCAGGCAGAGGGGTTCTGACCAGTGAGTCAGGGCTCCAGAAAAAGTCAGGGCACTTCCAGGCAACAACCACTGCTGTGCTAGGTGCGGCCCCAGGCCTCCCTCAGATCTCTTGATGGTCCTGCCAGGGTTATAAGTAACCTGAGATGCAGAGAGGGAGGTGGCTTGTCCAGGGTCACACAGCTTTTTAATGGCAGAGCTGGGATTTAAACCCAGGTCTCTACAGCTCCAAAACCCAAGCCGTTCTTATCCAGACAAGTTGCCCTGATTCTGCACTTAATGGCAAGGTGGCTCTTTCAAGCTTTTTCCTCTTCTCCTCCTCTCTCCCAGCATCTTAAACTTCTGTTGGAAAATGGCTGCACTCCTTTCCCTTCATGCTGCTAAACACTTGCAGGACCTTTCGTGCACCCACATCAGCCCTGGGCTGTTTCTCCAGGCTGGTCCTCCATGGTGTGGTGTGCAGCCCCTTGGTGGTGCTGGAAGAATTTTAGAATTTTAAGTGTGCCTGGATACAACTAAATCACAGTTGCAATTCTCTATTGCTGAGTAACAAACCACCTTAAAATTCAGTGGCTTAAAACAACTACCGTCATTCACTTTGCTCACAGATCTATAATTTGCCCAGGGCTCAGTGGGAATAGCTCATCTCTGCTACACATGGTACCAGCTGGGGACTAGAGGATCAGCTGGGGGCTGTGGGTCCAGGGCCTTGGTTTCTCTCAGTCGGTGTCTCCATGGCTGCTTGGGCTTCCTCACAGCATGGCGGATAGGTTCCAAGAGCATTTTCATGACCTTGCTTAGAAATCATACAGGATCACCTCCACTGTACTCTGTTGGTCTAGGCAATCACAGAGGCCCACCCAGGTTCAAGGAGAAGGGACACAGACACTACCACCTGATGGGAGGAGGGTCAAGGTCACACTGTAAGAAGAGCACATAGTGGGGGAGCTATTGCTGTGGCCAACTATAGAAAGTATAGTCCACAAGAAAATACGTTTCAGTGCCCCTCGGGTCCTTTCTGTTACATCAAGGAGAAGGTCTCAGATTGGTACTCGTTTGTCTTAGAACTTCTCTAACTCCTGGGACTCCCTTTTTATCAAAAGAGCAGGCTTTAGGCTATAATTTAATAAAAAGATCTTTTCAAGCTATTTTCATGATCACCTTATTTATTGTAAGTAATTCCGCTTTTCCATTCATTGTAATGATAGGAAGTTAACTTTTAAAACAAATTTATTTTGGTAAAACATGAGTGCTTTCAAGAGAAAAATTAAGGACAAGTTCTACTTTGCTGCTCTAGATTTACTCTCACATGAGCGTATGAATAGGAGGTTCCTTTGTCTGTTGTAGCAAAAGTTTATAAACAACCTGAATGGCCATCAGCTGGGGAGCTGTGAAATCATTGGGAGTCAGGACTGCAGTGGGAGAGAATGCAGCTATGAAAAATAGTGAGACGCGCCCCTGGGTGCTGATGTATCACCAAAACGCGGGCTTCATTGGTAAAAGCAAAGGGTGTATGTGGCATCTGTGAAAGACAAGGCAGGGGGTGGGGGGTACAGCTACATGTACACTTGGAAATGCAGAGTGGACAGATAACAAGACATCAGTAGTGGTTGCCTCTGCAGAAGAGGGCTGGGGAGATTTACCATCCACTATAAAAAATTCCACATCTTTTTTTTTTTTTTTGAAAATTGATCCATTTCGATCTCTTGAAAACAAAAACACGACACAACATCAGTTTTGGTTTTTTGTTTCGTTTTCTTTTGTTTTGCCATCTACAATTCAGTTATATCTAAATTCTAAGACCAGAGTCCCCTGCCCAGAAGCAAAGAAAAAATTCCACACCTTTTAAAATAGGAACATGCTAATGTGTTATCTGTTCAAAGAGATTGATAAGCTTAATGTCTTCAAATAGAATAAAGTGACAGATCTTTCCCCCTTTCAAATAAATGAACCGAAAGGCAGTGCCTAAGGGTAGGAGGAACACATCACCCCTCCTTGGAGGGAGGTTCCTTCTGGTCCTGGGGTGCAGTGGAGACGTCTGTCATCCCACCTGCTCTGCCCCTAGGGCCCGGTCCCTCCCCACATGGAGACTTGGTCTCCATTATGGTTTGTGGTCCCGAGACCCAGCATCCCTGCTGGCCCCCAAGCCTCTTGCAGCAGTGCCAAGCCTCATTCTTCACGGTCTGGTTCCCTATTACAGGATCTAACACCCACACGTTTGTTGAACTGGACGCCAGAGCTCTTCAGCTCACACATCTGGCCAGTTTGGAAACGTGCACACCTGTGTGCCCAGAGGCGCTGCCGGTTTCTTGCCGTTGCCCTGGTCTCAATGATGGTCACTGCACTTCGGGATCAGGGAGAGCCGGCCGGCCGACAGCTGGGCCTGGTGCTGCTTCCCAACCCTGGCTGGGCCCCAGAAGGACCTGAGGCCCTTTGCGTAGGAGAGTCACTTCTTTTTTTATTTAAGTACACAAACAACATACCTCTTGGAAAAATCAGAACACTGCATATAAATTAAAACGACCTTGACCCCTCACCCACAGTCCCACCTCCTCCCCTCCAAAGAGGTAATCACTCTGTACCCTGCCAGACATTTTCTTAAACTTTTCTTTTACACACACATACTTGAGTCCATAGAAAATACACAGTGTCATTTTGTGTGGTTTGATTTTATACAAATTGTGTCATACTGCACGTGTGATGCTGCAACATTTTCCACTCAGCAGCACGTTCTTGAGACTAAACCTTGTTGAAACATCTAGAGATCTCACTCCTTCCTTGTTATTGTCATGTGTTTTTACACCGAATAAACATACATTTTTTAAAAAAGCTTTCCCTTCTCACTGGACATCTGGGTCATTACAGACCCAAATCCAGCTGTCAATATCCTTTTTCCTGTCTCTCAGCCCACGTATGTCTTCCTGGGAACACACCAATTGCCGGGTCATAAAGTGTGAAACTTTCAGTTTTGATAAATAATGCTGATTTGCCCTTCAAAATGGCTATGTTAATTAATTCTACAAGCGGCGTTTGAGAATGTCAGTTTTTCTGTGGCCTCCCCAGTACCTGAGGTTATCAGACATTTTTATTTTTGCCAGTGCCGTGGGATCCAGTTCTCATTTGTCTTCTGATTTAGCACAAGGGGGAGCACCTGTGTGTGTGTTCATTCTCTTGTCTGTGAATGGCCTGTGGAGTTCTTCATATTTTCTCCTTTATTCATCTTTTGCCTTTTAAAGGTATTTTGCAAATATTTCCCCTGGTCTGTTTATGGGCTCGTTTGTTACCCATGAGGTAAATTTTAATTTTGAGGTAGTCAGTTTATCAACCTTACACTTATTTATTCATATGTATGGATCCTCATTTCTTTTTTAGAGAAATCCTTCCCTAAGGTCATATGGATAGTCTGATAAATTTCTGTCAGTTTAAAAACTAAAGCCCTCGGCCCCACCCCTTTTGAAGTGAAGTTGGTGGGGGAAGGACGCGGGAGACCCAGGTGGGCCGAGAGATTTGAGCAGTGCCAGTGTAGGGGTGGCCCGTCACCTGCACGGGCCTCCCCCGACCACAGGCCAATCCTGAGAGGCCGCCACGCACCCCGACATAGCCGCCGCTTCTGAGTCCTCCCCACAAGCCTGCATCCCTCCCTTCCGCTACCTGGGTACCCGGCACGCCTCCCCCCGGCTCAGAGTGAAGTCCACGGGCGCCTGCTCACAGGCAGCAGGTGAAGGACTTGGACCGTGGGCAGAGCTGGGCCCCGTTCCACAGCTCTCTCTCCTGGGTCCTCCTCCGACGGGAATGCTCACAGCCAGCATGTGGAGCAGCTGAGAGGAGAGCCCAGGCGGTGAAGGCGTTTCCTGAGATGCCGCCCCAGGGGCCCGCAGATGTCACCCCAGACAGACAGACTCCCTTGATCTCTCTGCAGGGTGCCCATATGCCCTTCTGTTAGTCCACGGAAGCCGCTTCATTTCTCCTTAACTGCCCCCACAGCTGCTGAAAAGCCAAGGGCTCCTTCCCTCTTGGAGCCATCCTGTCTCACTGGTGACGGTTGCCTCTTAGTTTTCTTACAAAATCTCTCACGGGGCTTTGATGTCTCAATTGCATTTCTGAAAGTTGTTCCACTTTGGGGTTTTGTCCTCCCTTTTTTGTTCTTTGTGGCAGAGGTGGTAGGTCTATTTTTCCCCCTGAAGTCCCTAAGGCCCCTGGGCTTTGTAAAGGGGGTTGCCTGCCAACAGACCCCACTGACACCAATACCCTGGCTGTGCCCGCTTTCCCAGCTCTCACCCGCACATGAACCTCTTCTGTGAATGTGGGGAAAGAAGAGCCAGGTTGTCCTGTTGAGGGGGGAAGGGAAGGGGGAGAGAAAGAGAAAGGAAAAAGGAAAGAAAAGGCATCCTTTATAAGTTTAGTTTTCTCTTTTTAAAAAGTAAAAGATTATAATTGGGGAACATGTTTTAAGTATTGAGTAAAGAAAATAAACTCTACCTACCACAAAGAAAATGTTTGTAAGAAAGAGTGTGAGGACTTCCATTTCTGATAATACAGAAGACTAGTGTCTTCCATGTGGAACTAGAAATTCTGGATACAGTCATTTTTAGAACTCTTCTTAAATACTTGGCTGGACCCTTGGGAAAGGGAGGAATTTTCTTGCCCTCAATAAGAGAATGTGGAATCCAGACCGTTGAGCCTGTCTGGTGCTGGTGTTTGCCATGGGGTATCTGGCTGTGCCGGGTGGTCATATGCTGGGGAGGAAAGACAGAAACACAAGGTCTTTCAAAGCTGAGATGATAGACCGGAAGGCATCCCATGAAGCCAGGATCTCAGACGGATTATGCTCTCAGAGGGTTAAACTGAGGTGGTGTGGGAGGTGGGGGGAGGGGGAAGAGGAGGGAGGGGAAAAGAAGATGGCAGAGGAGAAATGTACCTATCATCCCTTAGATCTAAATGAAAAGTAAAAATGGAGAGGGGGTGTGTGGCGAAACCTTGGCAAAATACCTGAGCCCAAGGGTTTTTTGTTGTTGTTTTGTTTGTTTGTTTATAAATTTATTTATTTTATTTATTTATTTTTGGCTGCGTTGGGCCTTCGTTTCCGCATGCAGGCTTTTTCTAGTTGCGGCGAGCAGCGGCTACTCTTCATTGCGGTGCACAGGCTTCTCATTGCAGTGGCTTCTCTTGTTGCCGAGCACGGGCTCCAGGCGTGCGGGCTTCAGTAGTTGCGGCACGCAGGCTCAGTAGTTGTGGCTCGTGGGCTCCAGAGCACAGGCTCAGTAGCTGTGGCACACGGGCTCAGTTGCTCCGCGGCATGTGGGATCTTCCCGGACCAGGGCTCAAACCCGTGTCCCCTGCATTGACAGGTGAATTCTTAACCACTGCGCCACCAGGGAAGCCCCTGAGCCCAACTTTATCACATGTGCTTGGGGCCAGAATTGTTACTATCTGTGTTACCTTTCCCCCCAACCGGCCACCAATAAAATGAAGCCAAATATTAGGTCACAGAACGTATTGGGGTGATGAAAGTGTTCTACAACTGGAGTGTCACAGTCAGTGCACAGCTGTAAATTTACTAAAACTCAAACTGTACACTTAAAATGGGACAATTTTATGGTATATAAACTATCCCTCAATAAAGCTGTTTATGAAAAAAAAAACCCACCTACCATTCTTCTAATCAGGACTGTCGTTTTTTGTTTTTTTTTTTTTTTTTTTTTTTTGCGGAACGTGAGCCTCTCGCTGTTGTGGCCGCTCCCGTTGCGGAGCATAGGCTCCGGACGCGCAGGCTCAGCAGCCATGGCTCACGGGCCCAGCCGCTCTGCGGCATGTGGGATCTTCCCGGACTGGGGCACGAACCCGTGTCCCCTGCATCCGCCCGCAGACTCTCAACCACTGCGCCACCACGGAAGCCCTCAGGACTGTTTTTTAATGTTTCAGTATATTTCTCTGTGCTTGTATTTCTTTGTAGGGATACTTTTTTTTTTAACATATCAACATCATAGTTATACAGTTTTTATCACCTTGTTCATTTAAAATTGTAATGTCTTTTCCAATGCCATTGCAGTTATTTGTAAATAGGATTTTTTACTTGGGTCTTTAATACGTATTTCAAAAGTACATGTTGAATACTTTCTCATTTTAAAATAATTTCAAGCAATACAGTGGTATAGAGGGCAAAAATTAAAGTTCTCCTGTTGCTGCCACAGACACACACACACACACACACACACACTCTCTCTCTCCCACCCACCCCAGTTCTCACTTCCCTCCCCATAGGTAACCACAGTTCACAGTTTAGTTAAACATAATTTTTAAATGGGTATATAATTTTCCATATGATGGGAAAAAAATCATACTCAAGTGGTTCCCCTATTTGGGGGCATTTAGGTTGTTTCCTAGTTCAGCTGTTTCCTTTAAAACATGTTACAGAGGGGCTTCCCTGGTGGCGCAGTGGTTGAGAGTCTGCCTGCTGATGCAGGGGACACGGGTTCGTGCCCTGGTCCGGGAAGATCCCATATGCCACGGAGCGGCTGGGCCCGTGAGCCATGGCCGTTTAGCCTGCGCGTCCGGAACCTGTGCTCCACAACGGGAGAGGCCACAACAGTGAGAGGCCCACATACCACAAAAACAAAAACAAAAAAAACAAAAAACATGTTACAGAGGGTTTCACTGGAGGGAACTCAAAGCAGACTGTAGATTTAATGGCTCTGCGTTACTCTGGTGATTTCAAAGCCATCAAGGACAAGCAGTTAATTAGACCTCAAATCTGGGAGTAACTTCCAGCTAAGAGAAGGGACCAAGCATAAGCTGAGGACCCCCTGCTAAATGCTTTACCTACCTGTTCTCATTTTAAGGCATCAGACATCTCAAGATAGGGGACATTATTCCCATTTTACAGATGGGAAACTGTGGTTTAGAGAGTCCAAGTGCCTTGCCCCAGATGGCGCATCATCTAGTGTAGAGCTCGGCTCTAAGTTGTCAGACACCAAACTGAGGTCTTGGTGATTCTATAACCGAGCGAGGGGCTCCTTGTTTCCTGTCTTCACTTAATCTAGGTGAACACCATCACAGGTGTAAACCACCAACGCCTGCAGGGAAGCACTGAAATGTTACTGGGATACTGGATTTGTTGGTTATTTTTTTAGCTACAGGTGCAGTGCCTAATCCACAGCTAACATTGTACTGATGCTTTATGTACTTTATCTGAGTTAGTCCTCACAAACAGTGCTTTGAGTGGGAGGGGCATGATCCCCATTTTTCAGATGAGGAATCTGAAGCCCAGAGAGGTACAGTAAGTTGCCTAGCATGACTTGGAGGAGGGACTCAGACCCAGGTGTGTGTGACTTCCAGCCCAGGCTCCGGTGCCAAGCTGCATTGCCCGGCAGAACACAAGTCAGCTGGAGTGTGTCCGTCAAGCTGGGCAGCGGACTGCACCTCACTATGCTCTCTGTCCCCCTCTACCACAGACAACAGCGACCTGATCGCATGCACGGTGATCACCAAGGATGGCAGCATGCTCCAGCGGTTCCTGGCTGTCGACATTTACCAGATGAGTTTGGTGGAGCCTGACGTGTCCAGGCTGGGCTGGGGAGTGGTCAAGTTCGCAGGCCTTCTGCAGGTATGATGGCCGAGAGCTCCGGAAGCTCTTCTCGGTTGGCTGTACAAACACCCACAAAAGTGTCATCTTTACGGTCAAGTTCTAATGACATAAGGGCCACATGAACAGATTATCATTGACAAAAGTTAGAATACCTCACAGATAAGAGCCAAGTCCCCTTTGACCAAAACCCAATTCTGACTCCTCTCATCCGTTATCAGATACGGTGCTTTGCGGAATATGTGTATGACTATAACTACATGTACTGTTTTTAAAAATTGTACAACATATAGTTGGAATGGGGTGCGTGTGTGTGTGTGTGTGTATTTTTTATCCTGTCACATTGAATGTATTGTAAACTTTGCTTTTTTCACTCAACTAATGTTTTGGAGAACTGACTGTGTTAGTCTCTGCAGGCTTACTGGTGTTCTTTTAACTGCTTCCTGACCACACACCAAGGCAGAGTTAGCCAGCACCCCGTGGCTGCTTCCAGCTTTTTACCTTTACAGACAGTGCTGCCGTGAACAGAATTGTCCTGACTTCCTTGTGCACTTGGGCCAACATTTCCCTAGGGAAGATACCAAGAAGTTGGGCTGTGCCTATTTCCTCTCTAGAATGATTGTTGCCACTGGTGATTTATGGACGTTCCTGTGTCCTCCACCTCTCCAGCAGGCCTGGGCTCTAAACTGCCAAACGTCAAGCTGGAGCGTGGGTTTTCTTAATGTTTGTCTAAATGATGGGTGACTAATGCCAGCTAGTTGGTCGAACAAAGCGTGGAACCAGATGAGTTGAAAACAGCCTCCAGCTCACGCCCTCCCCAACCATCACCCCCGCCAGACCCCTGGGCCCTGAGTTGCCCTGCGCTGAGTCCGTTTCCTTGCTGGGCAGTCCTGGTTGCTGGCAAGGCCTTGCTGGGGCGACCCACATCCACCTCTCCAGGGCAACCCACTCCCCAAGAGGACCACCCACGTGTTTGAGGATGCTGTTGCAACCATTTCCCAGCCTCCTCTTTTTCAAGATCTTTCTATTTAAAAAAGGTCTTTTACAGAAGGTAGTGTGAGAAGCAGCTATCTGAAGAACCTCTCATTTAGAAAGACTTCCGCGTACGAGACTGTCCATTAGGTGACTTAGTGCTTCTTATTTATCTAGGTTTATGATCAATTTCCTTTAGAATTTAGTGTCAGGAAAGTGTTTTTATCCCTCAAAGGATTAACACATGTCGTCCCTCAGACAATGAAAGGCACATAAACCTTTTCTTTTGGTTGTCTTCCAGTAGCTTCTATTTGTCAGGCCATTATTACATGCCAGCCTCTCTCTCCGTCTTAAAAGCGTAATATCTCATCTAATTCCCACTGCAACATTTTGTGCCAGATTGAATGCCTGTGAACAGTATCTGTCTTGCTTCATGAGCCTTTTCAACATTTTCCCCACCTTTCTGACTTTCATGTCTGTCTCCTGTCTCCTGCTTTGATCTCAAACCTTACTCAGTGGGAAGCAAATTCTTTGCACAGAATCCAATCTGAGGTTTTAGATTGGATTTGTCCTGAGGATACTTGCTGTACGTGAGTTCTCCTCTACCTTTCAAGTGTAACTTTCTTCAAACGTCTGCTAAGTGGTCCTCCCCTGTTCCTTTCTTGGAGTTAGCTATTTCCTTTAGGGACCAGGAATTCGTCAGAGACATACAAATGGGAGCTAAGGATGCCCCCTTCTTAAGAGAAGCAAGGAAGGAATTGTTACGCTGGAGATCACACTGGAAAGGACTAGGAACTTAGGTTTGTTATCTCTAGTTCTCCGAAGCAACAATTGTTGGAGTCTGTTGGGCTCCCTGAGGCCCCATGTAGAGGCTGGTGTCCCGTGTGTTTACTAGCTGCCTCAAGTTCTCGCGGGGATGGAACCGGCCACCACGGCCAGCATCAGCCACTTGAACTGTCTGTGCTTCCCACCCCTCACTTCCCGCCAGGCCTGGCCTGGTTTGTGCCCATCCTTGACTCTCTCAGACTTGGGGGGCTGATGGTCTCCTCCAGAGCAAAAGCAAAGTTCAATCTGGGGGACCTCATTCTAGATGAGATGTGAATCCACAGCTTCCGAGCAGCTACCTTCCCCCTGAACCTAACAGACACCCTTTCTTTGGCCTCCTCCCCCCGCAGGACATGCAGGTGACTGGTGTGGAGGACGACAGCCGCGCCCTGAATATCACCATCCACAAGCCTGCATCCAGCCCCCATTCCAAGCCCTTCCCCATCCTGCAGGCCACCTTCGTCTTCTCGGACCACATCCGCTGCATCATCGCCAAGCAGCGCCTGGCCAAGGGCCGCATCCAGGCGAGACGCATGAAGATGCAGAGAATAGCTGGTGAGTGCAGCCCCGGCGGGTGTCCTCTCGGCAGTGGGGCAGCAGCTGCCGCAGGCCATCGGCATGACTCTCACGTTGACCTTGAGAACCCTTGTGACTCCTCTAGAAGAGGAAACGTATGGTTCAGGAATGAGTTGTGTTTTGGTGAGAGAATGGAGAACCTTGAGTATTTGATTCTACAAGTCTAGGGCTGCTTGGAAGAGGCAAGCCCTCCCTCCCAGGCAAGAGGCAGCTGTGAGTGTGGGACGACGGTTCTCCCTCCCGCACATGGACATTCTCTAGCGTATGCCTGCAAAGCGCTTCGACGTTCCTCTGCCACCTCTGACCCTTAAAACAACCCTTGAGATGAGTAGGGCCTGTTCTGCCCATTTTACAGAAGAGTAAACTGAGGCTCAGTGACTTGCCCACAGCCACGCAGGCAGTTAGTTGGCAGAACCCAAACACAGAACTTCCTACACTAATGCCCATCCCTTCCTCCTCTCCGTTCCCAGCTCTCATGAGAGGCAGCCCTGCCTGGTGAGGGGCCGTAACCCAGCACTGGATTCGGAAGTGTTGTTGCACATTGCACCGGGACTGTGGTGAATCTGTGAGGTGGCCCTACACTGCCCAGTGTCAGGAAGGCCCCAGCTTTCTTAGAAGTGAAGGCACTGAAATGAGGGCATTCCCTTCATCAGGGTGGAAGGCACAGCGTCCTCCTCGGGGAAAAGGCGTCCTGTCAACTCCTAAAATCACAAACAGCCTTTCACAAGAAACCAGTGTCTTTCAGCTCAAGCACCAGTGGTCGTTCTGGTGTGGTCACTGGGAGGCTTTCCAGTCCACTGGGAGAGAAGGGGAGCGTTCTCGAGGGGTCACCTAAAAAGAAACACTTGGAGGGCAGGGTTTCTGGATATCGCGAACTCAGTCATTTACTGCACGTGCCCCGTTGATTTGTGCAGGCCTGCATCCCATATAGTCCTCATCTTATTTCTCACTTAGCTGAAACTTGGCCTCCAAAATCATTACAGAAGCATTTTGTAATGTGCAAAGTGACTTAAATCATTCAGTCCTTTCTCTTAAGATTTATTTCCAGAGGGTTGTTTGTTTTTTTTTTTTTAATGTAAAGCAATTTCTCACAGCTGGCATGAAGGCTAAATATTTCATTTGAAAATCGAGAATTATGCCGTAAAGTGGCTGTTAGAACTAACGCCTTGGGTATTTCTCACACTGATTTTAAAAAGCCCCTCCAAATTGCTGTATCGTGAGATTTCTGCGTGGAAGAGAGGACAGCAACAGAGATACACACACTCATAAATACACAGGCACACGTGTGTGTAAGTTCTGTCTCACACACTCTTCCCTACACGCATAGATTTATGAACTTTCACAGCAGAATTGGCCCCGTTTGCTTTGGGGTCTGAAACTGTACCCAGGGCTAAGCCTTGGTAGGGTCTTTAGTGTATGGAAGCCAAGAATCCGAGGTGAAGATGGGCCTGGCATTCATCTCTGAACCACTCTGTAGGCACTGCTTGTGTTATGAGCCTCAGGCGGGACCCTTGGTGTCACGCTGGTCACCCCAGTTCGAGGCTGCTGGCTGCCTGCTTGGCATTGTCCAAGGGATGTGCCTGGCAGGGATGTGGCCACACCTGCTACAGCCGTGCCACCCAAAATCTTGTCACCTACATTCCCATCCCACGCACGTGCTGAGCTTGAGCCACGGGTTTGTTTGAACGTAGCCCTCCTGGACCTCCCGATCCAGCCGACAACTGAAGTCCTGGGGTTTGGTCTCAGCTCGTCCTCCACCCAGCACCTGCCTTTCCGCTTCTACGACCAGTGCCGCCGGGGCAGCAGCGACCCCACAGTACAGCGCTCTGTGTTTGCATCGGTGGACAAGGTGCCAGGTAAGCCAGCCCCCACCCTGTGCCACCTCCTGTCCCCTCCGGGGAGCGGGAGAGGGGTGGTTCCAGGACCCTCTCTGTCTTGAGCCTGTGTAGGCTTTCCTTCCCCTCTCAGAAACCCCGTTTCTTAGAACTTATCAAAGTGCTACACAAGATTAAACACAAGCCCCAGAAAGAAATCTTGGCTTTCTCTTTGGTGTTCTGCCGCCAGGGTTTGGTTTTCCAGAGATTTGTTTGAGGGTGTGGAAGAACTTCTCAGAATTAAGGTTAAAAATTTCTTGGAAATTTCTTGGAAATACTTTAGATTATTAGTAACGAGGTTGTGGGAGAGTCATTTCCTCCATGTAGGATGACTAGGAAGAGCTAGTGTGTGCAGTTCCTGTTTAAGCCCCTGAAGAAGTGAGACTTCAGAAGAAGGTTCTGCTGCCCCTGGGGCGGCTGCCACTCTCTTCTTTCTGGGAGCCTCTCTTCCCACTTTCCCCGAAGCGCATCTCTAACTTTCCTCCCTGCCTCTCCAAAAGAGAAACATGAATAGAAAGTTCAAGGTCGCCTGGTGAAGCTGAAAGTACTGGTTCTCCAGAAGGGCCGGCAGGCTCCCCCTTCCTGTTGTGACATGTCTGCTTTAAGTAAATCCATATGCATCCCAACCCCTCGAAAGATAACCTTGCCCTTGGTTACAAAGCTTCAGAAAACTGGCCAAGCTGTCCCTTGCAACTTCACTTCTCCACAGTCAGGGCTTCGAACCTCAATTGCAAATGTGGCAAAATGTTTTCAAAAGCAGTTGTACCTTTAAGAACAAAATCTAGTGAAAAGAACCTGACCCAAACAAGGATCCCTGTTTCCCCTCCACCCCGTGATTCATTCTGATTTCATTCTTCGATTTGATTAATTCATTTCAGAAATATAGTATATACTATAAGCATATGATTTCTTTAAACCCAAACAGGACATGATAAAATGAAAAATAAGACTACTTGGCCCCAGAAGTGACCATGGTTAACAGTTTCTTGCATTTCCTTCCAGAAATGTTTTGCTTGTCTGTTTTTACACCCGGGGTTATACCATATGTGTGATTCTACATCTTGCTGTTTTCACTTATTGACAAGTCAGTGTTACGTGTAAGCACATGTAAATCGACCTAACGCTCATTCACTGTTGTGTGGTATTTTATCATATGGACAGAACAAAAAAGTCTTTTATAACATTTTGTATTGATGGACATTTGAGTCGTTTCCAGTGTCTTGCTCTTCCATTGTCAAAGTGAACCTCCTCGGGGTATCTTTGTGTAAATGTGCAAATCTCACGTGTCTATGGGATAAATTCCCAGCGGTGGATCTGCTGAGTCAAAGGGGAGGTTTTTTCATCTTAATATATGTAGTCCCAACATGCACTCTGGAAAAAGTGCGCCAGTTCACGCTGCCACCCACTTCAATTTGTATGGAAACACAAAAGACCCCAAATAGCCAAAGCAATCTTGCTTTCATTCTTAAATCCAGTCTTAGGCTACAAGACTGATTGTAGCCCTACCTCTGTTTTCAGCCATGCAATATGAGATGATTCTGCCTGCTCAGGGGTCTGGAGGCTTCTTTGTTAAAAATTCTCCAGGTTGCTTTCTGCCCTGTAGAGATGGTTGCTAAGTAAATATAAATGATGACCATGAGTCTAGGTTAACTAAATACACACTGGCCTGGTAAGAAATCATTTCTTTCTTCCTTTTTTTTTTTTTTAAACACACAGTTGTGGGCTTCCCTGGTGGCGCAGTGGTTGGGAGTCCGCCTGCCGATGCAGGGGATATGGGTTCGTGCCCCGGTCCGGGAAGATCCCACATGCCGCGGAGCGGCTAGGTCCGTGAGCCATGGCCACTGAACCTGCGTGTCCGGAGCCTGTGCTCCGCGACACAAGAGGCTACAACAGTGAGAGGCCCGTGTATTGCAAAAAAAAAAAAAAAAAAAAATCAATAAACACACAGTTGTAATTTTATTATAACATTTGTATAAGCACCGCTTCGTACTTTTTTAAATTGAAATATAATTGACATTTAAGATGATATTACTTAAGAAATCAGTTCTTTAGGGTCATCAGGGCTTCTCTGAGCTCAGGAACTAATGGGTTAAGGAGAAAAGCTTGGTCCTTGTTTCCGCTCCCCCATCTTTGGAACAAGGCAAGTGTAAATTAATAAACAGAGCTGGATGTCACGTTCTTTGGCCTCTGCATAGCCACCCCTCTGTTTGCAAAAGGCTTTGCAATTACTTACTTCTCCCATCCTGCCTGGGCTCCAGGGGAAGAGTGAGGTTATCCAGTGCTGGGGGTGTCGCCCTGCCGACAGTGGCCCGGGCCTGCTGCCTCACGGGTTGGGGAGTGGGCAGGGGGGCACAGCTGGAATGCCCAGTGTCTTCTTGCTGGTCCCAGGGTCGGGATACGTGACGCTGGGCCAGTTGGGACTGTGGAAGTCAAAGGTGGCGCCTGAACGCAGCCATCCACCCCTTGGCAGTGTCTCCCCACCGACAGCCCCTGGTGGTGGGGACATTCTCTCAGCTGTGCCCCAGAGGGGCCTTGGGTGAAGAGGGCTCGCTGCCCCCCTGTCCTCGCCTGGGCCAGAGATGTGACCTGAAGAGTGAGCCTTAGCGTGACTCGAGAGAGGGAAAGGAACCCACCTGCCCCGCTCCTCACCACCTGCTAGCTCAGATTTGGCCCCACAGATGCCCAGCATCTTGAGGTCATCCTTCGTTTTCCCTTTGCTCTCCCACACCCACAGGGCTGCTCTGCCTCCAGAACACACCCCACCATCTTCCCCCGCCACCAGCATCTCTTCCTAGATTGTGGCCGCAGCATCAGCGGCATTCCCTGGCTTCCAGCCTCGTTCCCTCCCTTCCATGCAGCCAGAGGCATCTTTCTAGAACATAAGTCAGATCATATCATGCTCCTGCCTGTAGCTCTCCAGTAAGCTTCCCGTTGCGCCCGAAACAAAATCCAGATCTCTTGCTCTGACCTTGTGTGATCGTTGTGGGATGGGCCCCAGCCGGCCTCTCAGACGCAGCCCCCCCGCCTTCGTGCTGTCCCTGCCCCGGCTGTACCACCCCTGCTGCTCCTCCAAGTCAGCGCTTCTCAAGGTTTTGGCCTCAGGATTCCTTCTTCTTTTGTTTTTTTTTTTTTGGCCGCACGGCATGTGGGATCTTAATTCCCCCACCAGGGATCGAACCCATGCCCCCTGCAATGGAAGCTCGGAGTCCTAACCACTGGACCGCCAGGGAAGTCCCAGGACGCTTCATACTCTTTGAAAGGTATTGAGGAATTCACAGAGCTTCAGTTTGTATGGATTATGTTTATTGATATTTCAGGTATTGGAAATTAAAACTGAGAAATACTTTAAATATTTACTTATTCGTTTAAAAAATAATAATAAGCCATCCTATGTAAAAATAAATAACATAGTTCTTTATGAACAATAACTGTTTTCCAAAACAAAAAAAGTTTATATTTTTGCAAGTCTCTTTAATATCTGGCTTAATAGAAGACAGCTGAATTCTCGTATCTGCTTCTGCTTTCAACCTGTTGTGAGAGCGTGGGCTCTGGAAAACTCCTCTGTGTACTCCTGGGAAAATGAGTGTAAAAGGAAAATGCCAACATTATTTTTATGAAAGTTCTGACCCTGGGACGCCCCCCAGGGTTCCCCAGACCATGCTTTGAGAACCACTACCCTAACTCACTGTGCTCTCTCCTGCCCCAGGGCCTTTGCATTGAATGTTCTTCCTTACATCTGTGTGTGGCTACTTCCTGCCAATCACTCAGGCTTCAGTCTGCGTGCCACCTGCTCAGAGAGGCCTTTCCTGATCCCCACCCTCACCCCCAGCCCCCCCGCATCACATTAGCCTGGTTTATGTTCTCCGTGGCCCTGGGGCTCCGTACCTAATTGACATATTTGTGTACCTTCCTCCCCCATGGAGAGGGTCACTTCCACGGAGACCTGGAGTGTCCCCTTCACCGCTGTACCGCAGCACCTAGCACGGTACCTTCATTCAGTCTTCACTGCGTAAGGAGTGAGGCTTTGTTCTTATTCTCCACACAGCCTCAGAGCAGATCCCGCCAGATGCCTTCTCCCTGTGCGGACACCAGGGAGACGAGCAATTCCCACAGGGGCCCCAGACGTTGGGTGGTTTAGGCTGAGGCACTTTGACAAGGGAACACAAGGGAACGGCGGCCCCCAGATCTTCAGCAGCATTCCTCGGCTTAACTCCTGTCACAAAGTGAGTGAGATGTGCGTCCCGGGCACCCGGGTGATAAGACTTGGGTTGGTTGCATGTCAGTTTCACCGCGCTCACCTTACTCAGAGTTTGCTGGAGGGGTCATCGGAAGCCCGGCCCAGGTTGGCCTCCAATGCTATGGCACCCATAGCTGCCATCTGGGTATTGCTCTGTGTCCCTTGCCATAGGCCACACTGTTGCAACATCCCAGGCCGGGTGGGATCCTTGCTCCTGCCTGGGAACAGTTCACAGGGGAAGAAACAGTGCTGGCCACCTGCCTCTGGGAGATTGCGGGAAGAGGCAGCTCTACTGTGACACATCTTCCAATTTTATCTGCAGGTCCAAGTAATTGTCACAGAGCCATTTGTCTCCCCCTTTCCAAGCTATACATGATTATATTTGATGAAAATATACCTTTCATTTCCTTGGAAGAGATATTAAAGTAGAATATAAATCAGGACTAATAGGCGAGTAGCCACTTTGGTATATTTTTCTTCTTCCATTTGGCTTGGAAAGAAACCACAAATTCTGTTTATTGGCCAGTTTTATGTTTATGGCTCTCGCCCCCATAGAATGTTCAGCTCCACGAGGGCAGAGGCCGGTGTGCGCATGGCCAGGGAGGGAGGGGTCAGCGGTGACCGGCGTGTCTGGCGGGCAGGCACGGCTGGCTCTAGAGTCCGGCTTTGAGGTGCGGTGCTCCATGGCTGGTGCCCTCGAGGATTCGTTCCACTGACGCACAGTGACAGCTGATTGCCAGAATCTGCCAAGGCAGGGCGGGGTGTTGAAAACTAGCCCACAGTGCAGTCTTCCCATGAACACCCGTGGACCAGCAGACCCCAGAGCAGAGGCTATTCCCGGAAGTAAGCCTGGGCATCAGGGGGCAGTGGGCTCCAGTCCACGGGCCGGGGCTCTGGCCTTCCTGACCCCGTCTGTGCTCCTTCTGGCCCAGAGGCTGCTCAGAGGCGTTCACCTGGGGGTGGGAGGGCTGGTGACAGAACACCACCGTCCCTCTGGCTCGGGTCCTACCCAGGCCCTTCCTAATTCTTACCCAAACAGAAGGGCTCTTAGAACCCAGCGTGTTACGGGGATTGGAGTGGGACAGCCAAGCAGGTTGACACCCACTGGCCCTTACTGACGAGGGTTCAGTGACATGTTTAAAAAAGTGACCCTTCCCCAGCTGAGGACAGTCAGCTGCCCCCCACCAGCCTTTTAGCTCCAGGGAAAGGACGGTCTGCCTCTTTCACTGCCCTCTACCCTGTTCAGGATAGTCCTGTTGCAACCTGGCCCCTGCCCCCTTTCCACAATCAGCTCCTCTCTCTTCTCTGTCCTGGGCTTTCTTTGCAGATAATAAAACAACCCAGCATTTCAGCCCCATTGGCTTTCTGTCTGCACCTAGCGAGGGCCAGGCGCGTCCTATTCAGGACCTCTGTCCTCACGCTGCCCTGTGGCTGGAGCCTGAAACCCTCTGTGAGGCTGGTGCCTTCTCAGCGTTCAGCGCTCTGCTCACATTCCTCTTCGGAGGCCTCCCCAGGGGCCCCACCCACCCCAGTCCCCCTCTGTGCAGCAGCTGGGTCTTAGTTTTTCAATTGAGGTGAAATTCATACAGCGTGAAATTAACCATTTGACAGTATACAACTCAGTGGCATTTAGTACCTTAACAGTCTTGTGCCACCATCCCCTCTACTAGTTCCAAAACATTTTCCTCAGCCCCAGTCAACCCTGTACCCACTAAGCCGTCACTCCCCATCCCCTCTCCCCCCAGGCTTCTGGCACTCACTCATCCACTCTGTCTCTGGATTTATCTCTTCTGGATATTTCATACAAACCCTACAATGTGTGACCTTTTGTTTCTGGCTTCTTTAACTTAGCATGATGTTTTGGAGGTTCATCCACATTGTGGCATATGTCAGAGCTTCATCCCTTTTCATGGCCGAGTAACAGCCCATTGTGTGGATAGACCTCCTTTGATTTATCCATTCTTACACCTGTTGGCGGCCATGGGGTTGTCTCCACCTTTTAGCCAATGTGAATAGTGCTGCTACGAGTGTGTGTGTATGAGTTTTTGTTTGAACACCAGTGTTCAGCCTTTTGGGCCATCTACCTAGGAGTGGAATTGCTGGGTCGAATAGGAATTTAACTTTTTGAGGAGCTGCTTTCCC
Source organism: Neophocaena asiaeorientalis asiaeorientalis (assembly GCF_003031525.2). NCBI lineage: Eukaryota > Metazoa > Chordata > Mammalia > Artiodactyla > Phocoenidae > Neophocaena > Neophocaena asiaeorientalis. The sequence continues at coordinate 14,468,160 of NW_020173198.1, read as the reverse complement.
ACAGTCTTCAGAGCCCTCACCTTTCACTGAAGTTGCCCACTTGTCTTCTCGTCTGCGTCACTGCCCTGCGCTAGGATAGAAGGTTCTGGGGCCCTGTTCGTCCTGCCCTCGATGGCTGACACTTCATGAGCGAGCAGGTGCTCAGTGACTGTCGAAGGCGAAGGCGGGTGGGGACGTGGATTGGTAGCTGGAGGCTCGGACGGGTGAATTGTTCCCAGCAGACTGTGACTTACTTGCCTCGCTCGCACCTGGGTCTGGCTCCGGCCCCAGTCGGTAGGGGCTCAGGGTGCCAGTGGGAGAGTCAGCTTCCCTCACTTCTTATCCCACTGGATTCAGGGCGCCATCTCTCTCTGGGCAAACGTCGGAATCACTGAGCACGAGGGCGAGCGCTGTGCTTTCCGTAGGTGTGATCTTTGTCAAAGGCAAACACAGCGGCCTTATCGGTCACTGACCCAGAATACTACATAGTTCTGTGGAAAGGCAGTGCGGTTCCAGAGCCAGCCTTTGGCAGCTGAGGAACTGAGGAAGGATGCGAGATTACAGTGCCAGCCCAGCTGACCACAAAGCCTCGACTGACATCCGGAAGAAAAAAAAAGGAAAAGAAAGGGAGAAAAAAATCAATGTTTAATTCATAGACCTCAGTTCTGACTTCTCCCCTGGGGAGAACATACTAGGTGTTAATGTCATCTCATGGCAGTGTTCTCCAGAAACTATTTAGGCCTGTTATTTTTCTTGTTTCTAATTATAAAACTGGAGCCAGCTCTCTCCTACCAGCTTGCCCAAGGGGAAGAAATACCCTTTCTGGAGTCACATGGGAAGGAGAGCCCTCCCCTCGCCCCTCCAGTCTAGTCTCCCTAGTCCCATGTCAACCCCTCCCAGCCACCAGCTCCCTGGTCAGAGCCTCGGGCCACTGGGTTGGTGAGTTACAGAAACTTGAATCTGACCCCAAGAGGCCTTTGTTTTTTTTATTTAAAGCAAAATATATAGAGCTGCTAAGCACTTTATGCAGGGTTCTCATTTGATCTGCCTCAGAAGAAAGTTTCTACCATTTTCCTCTTCTACATACGAGGAAGCCACCCACCCAAGGTCACACACACCCGATGCCCATCCACAGCAAGGCTTCGGACACAGGCCCGCCCAGGTCACACCCTGAGCCCCCACTGCCACCACCGCCAGTCCCTTTCATTCCTGACTCAGTTTTGATGCTCCCGAAGTGACTTCTCCCCACCTGAGGCCTCAGTGGTATCTGGCAGAATCATACTGCTGGCTCCAGCCCTCAGCACGTTTCAGACAGAAAAGTCATCTATTTCTGGAAGTGTGGGGTACAGTTTGACTGGAAGAATTAACTGTGCCAGGCACTTTGTATACATTAATTCTATCCTCCGCACAGCTCTGGAAGCAAGTAGCACTTGCTCTGCTCTACAGATAGGAAACAGGCTCAGACCAAGCCCACAGAGCTCCCACGGGTGGCCGAGATCCCTACCTCCACTTCCTGCCTCTGAAGACCACTTGCTTCAAGGCTGGCTTGGTGACGGCTGAGGAGCTCCACCTGACGGCTCTGCCACGTGAGAGGTTGGCAGGACAGAGCCTCAGGAGAGAGGGGACTCTTGGGTGGCCCTGGCCCAGGCAGACCGCTCCGCATCCCTGTCTTCTGTGTGACACACCTGCTCCCGAGTCCTCCCACTCCAAGCCCGCCTCCACTGGATCAGGGACAAACCTGCAAAACTGTGATGCAGAAAGACACTCTTCTCCCAGAGCCACCGCTTCCAAACCAGGCTAGGGGTCAGGGTCACTCAGAGGCCATCCTCGTAGAAATTTGTTCCTGATCTTTCACGAACAAAAAGCAGAGACGAGATTTCAGAATCCTGCCTGAGCAAAAGTAGCAGGATTTGTGCTTCTTTCAAAGCTGTCTGGCAATTGTGTCTAAGAGATCAGTGTTCAAGCGGCTGAGCTGAGTCCATGGGGTTCCTGCTTGCCAGACTGCTTCTCGGTGTCCCCAGGGCAGCTGTGAAGAGAGAGCCTGAGGATACTGCCAGGCTGGGAGCACACAGGCCTCGGAAGGAACCATGTTCCCAAACCAGGGCCCACACTGTTTTCCCCTGGAATGTGCACCCCCAACAGACACTTTCCCAATAGACACACCAGCACTTGTCTGAGGAGCCCTCTTGTGAAATGAGCACTCAGTAGGCAGAGCCAGCCATCGTGCTCCAGACAGGCTTTTCCGGGGGGGCGCGGAGGCTGGAAGGAGAAAAGAGTTCCGAAGAATTGAGTGTTGCTTCACTTCTTGAGGTCATTACCCACCTCAGATGATGAAGCAGCTGGGTGCCCTGGAGCCTTCTGGCAGTGACAGTGCATCAGGGAGCGTGTTGCCGGCAGAGAAAAGCTTGGGAGCCCAGGCAGTAGGGTGTGGGAAGAGACCAAAACCCCAGCTTCATGCTGCCATTTGACCTTGGCTACACCTTGGATTGTTCTGTGGGCTCAGGCAGGCCCACACGGGGCAGCCTCGCTGGTAGCACAGGACAGGCAGGCGTGTTCCAGAGCAAGCAGCACAGCTACTCGTGTGCATGCCTGTCCCCGCGCCCAGAACGCAGCTCCTGTCACTTCTCGACTCCGGACTTCTTAGTATAAGTGAAGTACGTTTATTGCAGAACAATTGGAAGGATGGAGAAGTACCAAGGAAAGATAGAAAGGATAGACTGTCCGGTGTCCTGCCCCATTGTTCTTTCTGTTCATCCTTTGTGGGGTTTCTTTTCTCAGCAGCAGTGCTTGCCCAGGTGAGAGTCAGCGAAGGAGGCAGCTTAGCACAGCCCTGGAACAGACAGTCAGGTTCAAGTCCTGGCTCCACCTCATCCTCGTTACGTGGCCTTGGCACAGTTAGTCACCCCTCTGGGCCTGTTTATTCATATAAAAAATGGGGATGATACACAGCAGTGTGAAGGTACTTAACACGACTGAACTGCGTGCTAAATAATATTTAAGGTGGTACATTTTATGTGTATTTTACCACAATTAAAAAGGAAAAAAAAGTGAGGATGGAAATGTCACCTACCTCATTAAGCTCCCGTGAGCATAAAATGAGTTAATTCACATAAGTGCCTGGAACGATTGCCTCCCCATGTGCAGGGTGCTGTAAAGGTTATCTCAGTCTTTTTTATGGTCGTTGTTATTAGTCAAGGCTGACCCTTGGGACCCCAAGTGATAAGTTCCCTTTCTACACGTTAAATCAGTTTGCACAAAGTTAATAATCCAGGGGCCCCTCCTGCTGTAAATAACCAAAAAAAAAAACCCTGCAGTTGTACAGATTTGCTCATTTCAGAAAGGCTTTTACCAGGTGCTGATAAAACACCAGGGCAGAGTTTCCTTTCCCCTGCAGAAGGGCCATGAGATTTCTGGTCACATGATTTGCCTGAGGTCCCACAGCTCTAGAGGCAGAGCCAGGGCCAGAGACAGAGACATGTCCCCTGCAGCCCCAGCCCCAGCACATACCCGTGCACCCGATACTGGCTGCCATCATTGACTCCACACCTGCCTGAGCCGGGCAGTTCCCACTGAGCCTTGCAACAGCCCTGGGGGGCTGGCGCCTTTCCTCAGTGTGCTGACCAGGAAACCGGAGCTTGGAGAAGGGGAGCACCTGGCCCGTCGGCTTCCGACTCCACAAACCCCTGTGTCTTCAGTCCTGAAGAGTATCCGGTGGCAGAACCCCTGAGGATCAGGTGTGCTTCAGGAACCCTGGGAACCATCGCTGTCTCCCGTTCCAGAAGCACAGAAACCAGCAGAGAATGTGACAGTGTTCTGTGGATGCAAGTGTCCACGTCTAAAGGGAAAGTCCATAAAGTTATTTGAAGAAACTTTCCAAGCTCTTTCCCATTGATGTTTTTTTCTGCTGAGTCATTTGTTTTATTAACTGCAAGTTATCATTAGCAGATAAGTGATTACAAATGCTGAGGATCGAAGGCTCGTTTGTGGGATAAAACTCAGAAACTGAGAAAATTTTAGCCCTTTGAATTCTAGACCACTTTGATTTGATTTGATTTTTTTTGGCCTTAAAATGTCTCCCAACTAGCTTGAGGAACCCCAGGGTTCCCCCTGGAACCGGGTTTGAGAACCACTTTACCACTTCCCAAGAATCAGTCATAGTGCCCACCTTGAGATCTAAGAGGATGAGATGCCAAGTAAGCAGCATTGCTTAGTGTGCAGACGGCTGGAAGGAGAGTTGTTAATTCACGAGGACCTGCAAAGCAGGAGAAGAACCAAAACAGAAGGTGGGGACGGGACACAATAATAGCACTCACAGGTTCACAGAGGCCTAAGTCATTGGGTCTTCCACATGTCCTCTCCTCTGTGCCCTAGACGGCCCCCTCAAAGCAGGGCAGCTCCTAGGGGCCAGGGTAGGAGACCACCAGGAGAGAAGGAATTGGGGGCGGGGGGCAGGTGAGGGAAGAACTGGCTTTTTTTTTTTTAAGGACTTTAAAAATTCCAAGGAAGTTACATGATGCATATATACTAACCAGGGTCAGGAAAGGGAGGATCTTTCTGAGGTCTCTCGTGAAGTAAATAAATGCTGTGCAGAGCTACATATAAAGAGGACCAGATCAGGGAGAAGGACTTATTAACAGGTCGTGCAGAGCAGAGAGGCGGGCATGGTGGGGATAACACATGCAAAGGCTTGAGGGAGCAGGTAACATTTGATGTCACAGCCGTGAGACGTGATTAGGCACAGCCTGGAAAGCTAGGCAGGGGTCAGATGGTGAAGGGCTTCCGGGCCTGCGGAAGGGCTGTACTTTTACCCTGGAAGCAATGGGGAAGGGACTAAGGAAGAGGAGTTTTGAGCCGGGAGGCTTGGGGTTGGATTGACTGGAGTCAGAAGGGCAGGGGAGACGGGGGTGCCAGAAAGGAACGAAGCGCACTCAGCCCCTCCCTTGGCGCTCACCACCGGTGCACCTTGAGGCTGTGCCCGTCTTATGGATGAGAACAAGTCTCCACAGAGGTACTCTCTTCCTCAGCTTGGTATATATCCTTCGATACCTTTTCAGGGCATTTACATACTATACTTGTACTATAGTATTATATTGTCTTTTTTTTTTTTTTAACCTAAATGAATGCTATTTTCGCTCAGCAGTATGTCTTGCCTTTGTTTTATGTGAGTTCATAAGAGTGCCCTTGTTCATTTTTGACTGCTGCGGAGCAGTCTGTCATGTGGGCAAACTGTTGTTTATTTAGCCAATCTCCCATTGATGGATGTTTAGTTTGTGGCCAATTTTTTGTCTTTAACAAATAGGAGCGCCTCCCTGGCCCTTTGCACAAGGATTTCCCTGGGGTAAGAAACATGAAGCAAGTCCAGAAGAAATAGCTAGGCCGTGGAACTGACGGGATTTGGTGACCAGTGAAGTGGGTGGGTGGACGGCCACAGGGCTAGTTTCAGGCAGAATATCAAGGAGCCTCAGTTTCTCTCGGAATGTTCTCTGTGTATTTAACAAGGGCATTTTGATGATCCCAACTTCTGACCCAGGAAAATCCTCATTACTTGTGGATGTTTTTCTGTCCAGGAGGCCTTCAGGAGCCGTGATGATTGGAAAAGTTCCCAGGGGCTGGCAGGGGTCTCCAAGGGCCGGCGCACCCATGGCTTGTTGTCACAGACAGAGTGTGGTGGCAGGACGGAGCCACCAGTGGGGTCTGCCCCTACCTCCTGGCACCCCTGCTGAGGGTCCGGCTCTCTGGGATACTTTTCTGTCTGTAGCCAGCATCCCATGACTGAAATGCAGCTTCCTTTATTTGTGGCTGTCCAGCCATGGCATTTTGTATAAGTGTGCTTTTCTCCAAAAACACACACACACAGTATTTTTTTTTTAACATCTCAAATCCCCAAAGGACCAGAAGTCAGTATTATCCCAGCATAACAGGAATGGCTGCTTTGTGACATCTTTCACACTTAAGCAGCCTGCTTCCTTTAAGCCCCAGAGTAATCACAAAAACATTCCAAAGCCCATCAAATTGGGGCTGATGAATTGTTTTACTCTGTCCCCGTCTCTGCCTGCTGTGAACTCAAGTCCTTGAAAGCTGCATCCTTACAACATGATTTGAGAGTAGACACTTTAACTGTGTGAAATACTAAGTTCAGACTGTGCTTTGCAGTGACTCCCCCCAAAATATTTGTGAGTTGATAAAAATTCAGGTGCGTGGTGTGTGTGGTACGTACTTCTAGCGTCACAGGTTTTTTTTAAGGCCCCAGGATAAAAGTCCCTTTTATTGAATGCCAGCTATGTGCTAGGCACTAGGCCAGTTGCTTTACAGAAAATCAGGAGGTAAATATGTGAAGACTGTGTTGTGACTAATCCCACTTTTGCAGATGGGCAAGCAGAAGTCAAAAGCAGAGTCACTTGCCCCATATCCCAGAGAGACTGAGCCTGGTTTCAGACTCCTGCTCTTTCTAATGCTTCTACCTGCTTCCTGAGAAAGAGATGATCTCCTGCTCAGGGTTCTTTCCTTTCCTGCTAAGTTGACATGAAGCCTCCGTGGTGCTTCTGGGGTAAAGCTGCCCTTTGTTGTGGCTTTCTGAGCGTGTCGACTTCATCAGCTACAGTTGGGCCTCAGATGCTGGGTCCCATGCACCCTCCAGCTTCTTGAATCTAGCAGGTCCCTGTCAATGTGATGGAGCCTCCCCTAAACCTCCCCCTGCCCCCTCACTCTTAGTAAACCGGAGAATGTTCTGAAATAGTTGACATTTATAAAATCTTAGGTGTTTTGGAAAAACGTTTTGTGTGTGTGTGTGCCAGATTTCCTGCCCGATGCCCAAGGGAGATGTCCACCCACTCAGAGCAGCATCCCAGCGCCCTGTAATAGTGCCCGGGCCTGGGGGAGGCTGTGGCCCACTCATCGTCCCCTCTCTGATCTCTTCACTCCACCCCGAGCAGAGAGCAAATGCAGAAACCACCCTGTACTGACTCCTGGCCCCACTGTCAGCAGAGGGGCCCTCCATGCCAGCTGGGACACCCACAGGAAGCTCCTGGCCTCAAGCCACTTAAAGGATACCAGCATTTGGGCACAAGTGCGTGCCACCATGCTGTTCAAACCTGCCACGTCCTTGCCAGGGAGCCCTTGCCACAAGGAAGTCAGGGGCACACGTCCTGGAGTCGGCCCATCTGGGTTTAACTCGGTACCTGCCCATCGACAGCTGTGTGATGTCAGGAAGTTCCGTAAGGCCTCTGAGCCTCAGTCTCCTCTTCTGTCAAATGGGGCTGATGACAGAACCTGCCTCACTGGGGCAGCTCAGCCCTGTGGGTGCTTCACGCTGTCCCAGTATCTGAACAGCTGCTTGTTGAGGGGCTGGGGGGGAGCCAGAGGGCTCGAGCAGCCCGCCCCGCCTCCCCTCGCAGGGCAGCTGGCCCAGCTCCTCCAGGCCACTCCACAGGGAGCTTGCATGTAATCTCCCCAATGCCCTCAGGCTCTGCCAGGCAAGGGCACCTCTGGGCAGCTTCCCTGATAGAGCCACCAAAGAAGGAGCCCCCGTAAGCGGCGTGCACTCTTCCAGCACCTCCTGCGGCTGACGGCCACGTTGGGAGGCACACATAGAAATGGGGTGACCATTGTGCTAGAGATCATGGGGCCAGTCACCACAGGGGTGTTGCCTGCAAGACCCATGCACTGGAATGCAGGAAGTAAGGTGCGGGGGTAGGGGAGCAGGTGGCCGAGGTGGGAGGGGGCCAGCCTGGGGAGGGCGTGTGGATTTCATACTGAGCGCTCAGGGGAGGGCTGCGCCTGATTCATGTCTGTCTGAGCTTGTGTGGAAGCTGGGTGGGGAGTGGATTGGAGACAGCGGTGCGGGGGCCGTTGGGGTCCACCCAGGAGCTGGGAGCCAGGCGGGCGGGGGTACACCCTCAGTTGGCATGGTCGGTGATGGGTTTGGGTACAGCTTGCCAGGTTGTGACAGATCTTCCTCTGAGGATGGTGCTCTCCCCGCACGTCATCTAGCACCTCAGGGTTGGCAGAGCATTTCCCACTCGTGATCTCAGCAACACCACGAGGAGGGGGGAGATGGAGAAACTGAGGCTGGAGAGGCGAGGTGACCAGCCAGCTCGCACCTCCAAGAAGCAGTAATGTGCTTGGATCTCTGCCCCGCTGAGCCGTTCTGAGGTTGAAATGTCTCAGCGGCTCGGGCAGCACTGAAGAGGGTTTCTTGAGGCTCGCCACGTTGCTAGCCTCAGGCTAGGTGTCTCCATACTCAGGGGTCACAGCAGCCTGCAGGGGGAGGCCCTGTACCATCCCCACCTAACAGGTGAGGCAGCTGAGGCCCAGAGGTTAAGTCACACAGTGACTACGTGGTGTTGTCAGTCACTCCAAGGCCATCTCACCCCACAGTCTGCTCAGGGCTTGGGGACCTGAAGAAATTCTTGGCCTCACCCTGGAGGAGTCACAGTTGGAAGCTGAGACACCGTGATCTCAATTCACACATGATGTCCCCTCACACGTGGTTCCTGAGCTCCAGTTTCCACTACTAGGCCAAGAAGGGTTTTCTGAGCACACCTGTCAGAGCTTGCTGATAAATCAGGCCTGAGATGCCTGTGTTTGGCTGGCAGCACTAAGTGGTTGTCTAGGTCTCCTCAAGCCAATTGACATTTGCCCAATAGGTGTGATGTATCAACAGCTTTTTCTCCTACTTTTTGTAGCCCGGGCTGGCTCTCAGCCAGAACTCTTTAAAAAGTATATAGTAAGGTGCTGACCTGCAATGGAAAATGCTGGTGCACCAGCCAAGCCCAGAAGCCTCTGCAGTAGAAATATAAGGTCTGCTGGTCAAGGATACATTTAGAAACCTTCTGGAAAGTTCTGGGGCTGGCAGAATATAGTCAAGCCCTGCAGCGATGTGAGTCTGGGGACTTCTTTAGCTCTTTGCCTTCGTGAAGCCACAAAGATGGGTGGGTTTTGGGGAAAGCAGTGGAGTTCACCTTTTCATTCATTCTTTTGTTCTATAAACATTTATCGAGCATCCACCGTGTGCCAGGCGCTGTGCTTGGGTTTGAGGTGACAGCCATGAGCAAACAAGACATGTATGGCCCTGCCACATGGAGCTTGCAATCTTATAAGAATAGTAGGCATTTTTCATAGAATCCTACCAGTAAATAACTGGTTGATGATGGGGAACCTGGCCTTCTCTAATGGGGATCGGGGAAGCCTTCCCTGAGTAGGTGGTGCGTGTTGAGAGTGGAAGGTTTCATTGGATAAACTGGATGGGGAGGTAAGAGGGTGTTCCAGGCAGGAACAGCATGTGCGGGGGCCCCGAGTCAGGAAGGGACTGAGCCACAGAGTGAGGGGGGCAGGCTCCACTGGCTCCTCATCAATGGTCCACCTTCTGTACTTCAAGGTCTGTTCCACGCATGTTCACGGATTCATTATCTCACCCCCAGAACCTCCTGGGGAGAGGTAGGCACGTGTTCAGTTTGCATTTGAGGTTTTCTGAGGCTCAGGGTGGGTAAGTAACTTACCTGGACCTGCACAGCAAGTCAGCCGCACGGGTGTCCATCCTACCTCTGCCTGACTCTGACTCCAGCTCATAGCCTCACTTTCTATGTTCTCGTTTTTACTCTTATTCCCTATCTTTGTTATTACTGACATGGCTCAGGGGCCTGCCAGAAGGCTCAGAGCCCCATAACTAACAAGCCCACTGGAGGAGAATTCCTTCTAAGTTATTGACCTCAAATCTGCAAACAGCCGGAAGCTCAAATCTGTGCCTTGAAAGTGTCTCCTGTCCCCAGCATGTGGCACTTTCTCAGCAAACCACTCAGTTGATTGACTCTGCACCTCACTTCATCCATCTTAGAGTAAGCACGTCCCTGAATCTCCGTCAGGAAGCACATCCAAACGAGGGGCAGCGGTGCCGTGCCTGAGGAGCCAAGGGGGCCGAGTGCACTGTCCAGCGTCCCAGGGCATCCCTCCAGCCTCAGGCTAGAGAGTGGCCTCATTCTCCCACCGGCACTGGGGTCATGGGGCCTCCTCAGCTCAGCACAGCCTTCGGCTCAGCTCCTTGGTCCACCAGACACGTGGGCTTGTCCTTCCACGGTCCTGTACCTCTGCAGCTTCCGTGGGGTGGCCAACTAGGTGATCAGGAAGTCAGTCGATTAGAACCCCTACACTCAGCTGGAGAGGCACACAGGCACTGCCCCCACAGTGCCCGGGGAAGAGGCATAGCCCTTGTGGAAGCATGGAGTCCCAGCCCAGGCAAGATCTTCTCCCGCCTGAGGCCCTGGCCCAAGCCAGCCTGCCCCTGTGCCCTCCATCTTGGCTACGTGTTTCTAGAATCGCCTTGGAGAGCATTTGAGAAGCCCCAGTGTCCATGCCCAGTGCAGCCCAGTTAAAACAGTGAGGCGAGGGTCACTGTGTTCGGTGACTCACCCTGGCTCGTTCAAATGTCCACCCAGTCTTGAGAACACAATCGGAGACGAAGTCCTCTTAGGTGGCTTTACAAGAGCGTTCTCGGTGACCACTGGGGTCAAATGCTGTGTCCTGATTGTCATTCCTTTAACCCTCAAATGCTCACTGAGCATCTACCATGGGCTTGCACGACACGGGGCCCAGCATGACCGAGGTCCCTTCTCCATGGGCCAGCAGCCTCGGTGGTCGCCTAGAGATGGATTGACAGCTTGGCAGGCTGCGGGGTGCTTAGTCAGGAGCTCTCCTCCATCAGAGCAGCTGCTGCTTAGCGAGTTTGGGGGAACCAGGGGGTCTGGTATAGGAGCAGGATGTATTCGATACCCTGGGCCCTGTTTCAGGAGAGGCCAATTCTTCAAACTTGTCCCACTTTCGGGAAACCTTATGAGCACTGCCCTGCACCACACTCTGCCAAGACTGGGGAGTGGAAGGTTCTAGACAGACCCTGCCCTCAGGGAGTTCACAGTGTCCTGAGGAAGATGACGCCTTACCCACTCTTGCTATGTGGTCTGGTCATGCATGATGGTGTGGGAGCCCAGGACAGGGGCACCGGCCCTCCCAGAACTGGAGGGCAAGGAGGGCTCCTGAGGGAGGTCTTGACGGATGGGCTAGGTTAAATGTGGGGCGTCCCGGGCAGGCGGCAGTACCCAGGCTGTAAAAACCATGGTGTGCATGTGTGTCCTGCAAGCAGCCTGAGCCATGCAGGCAGGAGGCGGCAGGAGATGAGGCCCACGCAGGCATGACCCCCTGTGCCTGTCGACTGTCCTGGACTTCCTCGGAGGACCCAGGGAAGCACTGATGGGCTTCAAGCAGGGGGGCTAAAGGCTGCCCACTAAATGACCACAAATAGCCGGCCCCAGGGGCCGGCCCCAGGCTGGGCTGCCCACCGGATCCCATGACCCACACTTAGCTGGAAGGAAGATACGGCCAAAAACATGTCTTCACGTAGAGCAGCTGGAGACCAAACCACTTCTCCATTCCAGGGCCAGAGCTCACCCAGCCCCAAGCACTGTCCAGGAAGTGCAGCCCCAATCTAGTCCCCTCTCACCACTGCACCCCATATCCTAGGCCAGGGGTTCACTGACTTTTCCTAAAGGGGCGTGTGATGTCTGTCAGAAAGAGGCTCTACCTGCACCCTCGCAGGACAATATGCAAATGAGCAGGTGGGGCCTTCACTTATAAAACCAGGCCCATTGCCTGATCTGGGGATTTGGCCTTCCGGAGGTTGTTTGCTGCCTCCTGACCTTGGCCTTCAAAATCCGTCGTGCTGCTTCTCTCCATGGCCAATTTGGTATTCTCAGCACCGTAGCTAGAGAGATCCTTTTCAGGTGTAAGTCAGATCACGTGTGTCCTCTGCTTAAATCCGTCACTGTCTCCCATTTTACTCAGGACGAAAGCCAAATTCCTCACAGTGGCTCCCGAGGTCCCACACAGTCTGCTCCTAAGACTGACCTTGCCTCTCCCCACTGTCCCCTGGCCACTCCAAGGCAGCCGCAGGGGCCTCAGCTGAGCCTCCACTGTGCCAGATGCCTCTGCCTTGCAGCACCTGCACTGGGTTGGCCTCTGCTTAGAACACTGTCTTCCCAGGTACCTGCCTGGCTCTGTCCTCTGTCTCATTCCTCAGACCTCGCTATCTCCGAGGGGTCTTCCCTGACCATCCTGTGCCCCACTCCCAGCCCTCCAGACGCCCCCTGCCCTGCTTAACTCTCTTCGTCGCATTCGTTGCCTCCCAACAGTTTCTGTTTCTTCATTGTCTGCCCACCCCACCCCCCCAATCCTGTCCCATCCCATTATTGAACTGTAAGCCCCAAGACAGCAGACACTGTTTTGTTTACTGCTAAATGCCCAGCTCTCCTGGAGATGTACCGGGAGGTATATAGGTGTTGCTTAGAAAGCATTGGGTGGATGGATGGATGCATGGATGGGTGCATGGATGGATCGATGGATCGATGGATCGATGGATGGATGGAGCCAACAAGTCTCCAGTACCCCTTTACATGCTAGACATTGTTCGCTGTGGACTCAGGGGTGAGCAAAACAGATCCGTCCTTTTGGAGCTCCCAGGCCATGTGGATGCCATAGATAGTCCAGAACACTGACCGTGATCGGGGCCCTGAAGGGACCGGCCAAGAGCTGGGACAGTGTGCAACAGAGGGATCTGACCTGGACAGGATTCCTGAGGGTAGGAATCCATCCCAGACAGGAGCCCACACAGATGGGAGAGCCGTTGATGCCTGGTCCCACAGGCTGCCCAGATCCTCAAGGAATAAAAACATTACTGTCCATGTGACACCTGCTGCCAGTTTGGCTGGACACACAATTCCCCTTTGTGATCAGTTTCCACCGTGGCCACATAAGTGGGGCCCAAGACCTTGGTCCTGCTTCCCAGGAAAGTGTTTAGCCCCAGGCCCCCAGCAACAGCTCTTCCCCTCGTTAGTGAAGAGGAAGGAGAAACTGGACCTAGGACATTTTTCTGATGAATTCTGTTGGAAGGGATAGTTCTTGGCGCTGAACCTGATGTGAAGAATGAAACATTTTATAATACTCACAGAACAGATGGCAGAATCTGGAGTGGGAGTTTCTTGAAAAGGTCAGGTGATGGGCTCATTCAGCATAGTCGGGGATACATGTGTTTGTAACCCCCAAGTTAATTCACAACTAGTTACACAGGGGATGAAAATGTTCTAAAATTGATTGTAGTGATGGCTGCATAACTCTGAATGGACTAAAAATCATTGGATTATACCTTTAAATGTATAGATTATACAGTTATGTGAGTTATACCTCAATAAAGGTGTTGTATTTTTAAAACGAGTTCTAAACTAGTAGGACTCACAAGTTTTTGTCATCTTTTTCTGACGACCAGGTTATCTCATTTGTGTCCCATTTAATTATAAAACAGTCCGATTTATGCAACATTTTCCTTCAAGCAATCCAACTGTGAAAAAAGAAATTGGAACCCGCAAAACATTCTGGAATAATTTGGAAACCTTCATGCAATCCAGTCTCACCTGGCACCCTTCCTCTTCCCTAAAATTTGCCTTTTTTCCATTTCTTTTTGACTTTGAAGAAATGACTCTGTTCTTGCTGGTAAAATAGCCTCCTGTTCCCTTTCCTGTAAATTATAAGTTTGCATTTCATACCTTTCCAGAAATCTCTGTTGATTGTGGTCTGACCTCAGAATCATGACTTCTGGGAAAGAAAGTAGGTATTAGAATCACTGCTGCAAGCATTTGTTGAAAACCTCTGAAGTAGCAAGGGTTCATTTGCGTTGTAGATCTGAGACAGAAAACAGGTGAATACTACCTGCTGGTCGCTCTGCAGGTCACTTCCTGCTGTTGGTAGATGACACGTCAGCCACTCTTTCCAGCTCACTCCAGTGACTTTTAAATTTTGATCCTAAATGCCCCACGTTATTTCTTGGAGATGCTTAGGACTAGTTGTGCTCCTCTTTTTGTGTGGTTGAAACTAGCGAGGGGGTCTGGAGCCCTGGCTCAGAGCCATGCCTAGTGCTATGACTTAATAATGCCAGCTCCTATTAATTGAGCAGTTACTATATATCAGCCCCTATGCCAAGCATGGTTGTATGTATTCCTCTCATTTAATCCTCACAACAATGCATGAGGTAGGGATTATTTTCCTCCATATTGTACTCAGGGAATCCAAGGCTCAAGGCTCCACAGGAGGTCAGCATCCCAGGGCTGGGACTTGAACATGTCTGTTTCCAAAGCCCACACTCGCACTCGCCTTACCTCTATTTCCCTGACCACACCCTGGCACTTAGACCCGCCAGCCCGGTACTCCATCCTCCCGTCCCTTCTCTGAGGATAGCTGTGAAAGCGCAGCAGTCTTGTAGGATGGAGAGCAGCTCAGATACTGAAAACACTGTTGGCACCCTCCCCCCACGCATGGCAGTGAGGGACCAAAATGCTCTCCTTCTAGTGACAGGTGATGTGCCCTTCACAGGCCTGGAGGGTCCCCAAAAGAGACGCTCCAGCAGTTCTGTTTAGGAGGCAGGATGTGCTTCTGTCCAAATAAGTGCTCTTACGATTATTTATTAATTGTGAAAGGGAAGAAAAAAAGAATAGGGTTTCCTGGAAAGGGATAAAAGTTCAATATGATAAACTCCCAAAAAGCAGTCAAAGGCCAAAGAAAAATAAAGGACGGAGAGAGTAAGAGAGATGATGAATCAAAGTGGCAAGTATGTGAGTAGCGCCCTGGGAAGGGGCCGTATTTCATGGTGATGGAGGTGTGGCAGCCCAGCGGAGCACGAGCGAAAGGGGGTGGTGGTGGCAGTGAGTCAGGGAGAGTGGGACTCAGCCCTGTAAGGTCACCAGGGCCCTGGGGATGAGCTGGCAATGACAGGAATGGGTGGAACCAGTCATGTGTCAGCTGTTGCTGCAGGCCCCTTGTATGCATTTGTGGCATTAACGCATGCATGTAGAAAATTGTCAGTGGAAACTGTAAGGCTACAAGAAGAAGAAATCACCATGGTCCCTCCACCCCAGAAAAAACCATCACTAGTATTTCAGTTTACTTCTTATCTGTGTTTTCTCTGTTTTTTTATTCTCTTTCTCTTTTTTCCCTAATCTTTAATTACCCAAGAAATGCATGAGTTGACTCTTTATTAAAAAAATAAATAAAATGTTACAAATGGGACCTAAGTCCGCTTTGACTACTCCTCCGCATTCCCCCCACTCCCTGGACGTCCACGGTTTGGCTCATCTCCTTCCAGAAACTTCTCTGTGCAGTTGCATCCATATGTGCACCCATAGCCAGTGGGCAGTGCAGGGCCTCAGCCCTTCTCTGCAGTTCTGAAATCCACACAGCACTGAGCACCAAAAGAGTTTTTATAACTCACTTGGTGGCAAAACCTGCCCTGAACTATTTATAGGCTATGTATAAGACTTGCAGGGACTTCCCTGGTAGTCCAGTGGTTAAGAATCAGTCTTGCAATGCAGGGGATGCCGGTTCGATCCCTGCTTAGGGAACTAAGATCCCAATGCTGTGGGGCAACTAAGCCTGCAAACCACGGCTAGAGAGAAGCCCGAGTGCCACAGTGAAAGATCCCCCGTGCCGCAACTAAGACCCAAAGCAGCTGAAAAATAAATAAATACTTTAAAAAAAAAAAAAAAGACTTGCAGATACCATTTATTGTGAATTGACTTGGCTTTTTCATGCAGAAATTTAATAGGTTTGGTTTTTAGCTGCCTAAGACCCAGCTGAGGGTCTAAAGTCTAGAACACATCCAGCCTTAAAGGTTTAGGGTAAGGGCTTATGGATCTGTGGTTGTCTTATGATTTGGGCTGCTCTTTTTTTTTTTTTTTTAACCTAAACAGAATCATCGTTCTGCATACCCTTCTGCAGCTTGCTTTTCAGACACCACTGTGAATCACAGATATTCCTGTGTTAATGTGTATAGATGGCACGCATTCCTTTTCAGGGTTGTGTAATATTCCACAGTGTGGATCCACGTATTCCTTTGGCTGGGCGTTTTAGGTGTTTCCTGGTTTTTGCCACCCCAGACAGTGTTGCTGTGGGTGCCCTTGGACGCGTGTGCAGCCTAAGATCAGAACTGCTGGGTCGTGGGGTGTTTTTTGTTTTGTTTGTTTGTTTTTCCCTTCTCCCTGTCCCCACACACCTGCTATTCCCTATACAACAGAGGGTTCCTTTTTTAAAATTTAACTATAGTTAATTTATAATATTGTGTTAGTTTCAGGCATACAGCTTCAGATTCTTTTCCATGATAGGTTATTATGAGATATTGAATGTAGTTCCCTGTGCTCTACAGTAACTCCTTGTTGTGTAAGGGTTTTGTTTTTAACAACGTTGCTATCATGCCAGAAGCATTTCCCTGTGCTGTCAAATACCTCTTCCTAATACTTCATTTTTCATGGCTACATATAGTCTGGGTCTGAGTATTCATTTCTTACAGCTGCTATAATACAGTACCACAAACTGGGTGGCTTAAAACAACAGAAATGTATCGTCTCGCAGTTCTGAAGGGTGGAAGTCTGAGATCAAAGCATCAGCAGGGTTGGTTCCTTTTGAAGGCCATGAGGAGGAATCAGGCCTCTCTGCTGGCTTCTGGTGGTTTGCTGGCGATCTTGTTGTTCCTTGGCTGCTACACACATCGGCCCGATCTCTGCTTTCACGTGGTGTTCTCCCTGCACATGCCTGTGTCCAAATGTCCCCCATTTCCTTAGGACACCACTCACATTGGATTAAGGCTCACCCTAATCTCAACTAATTACATCTGTGGAATGACCTTCTTTCCAAATAAGCTCACATTCTGAGGTAGTTGGGGTTAGGACATCAACATAAGAATATGGAGGACACATAATTCAACCTGAGAAGTCTGGAGTTTAGCAGATATTTACTTAGCCAGGCCCCGTATTTGGCTACTTACGTTGTTTCTGTTGCGTCATGGACCACCCTGTGATGAACATCCTTACACAGAAATCCTTGTCCGGGTTTCCAGTGATTTCTTCGGAAAGCATTCCTTAGGATCAGTGAGAATGCCCGTGTTTAAGGCTCTTGATAGCCCCTTGCTAGGTTACTTTCCAGAAAGCAGAGTGCGGGATGCCCATCTGGCCACACCTGGACCCCGTATGTTCATCCCCCGGGCTCTCCAGAGCTGCCAGCCTGCTCAGCACTTCAGGTCAAAATCCTTTCCACAGCATGTGTGCACGTGCTTCCAGCATGGGCCCGTGCGTCCTTGCTAGCAAGGATTTTATCTTATTTCTTATTCCTGCCAAAAAGAGAGAGAGTCCACGGGTTAACAGCAGACTGGAAACCATAGCTCCGAATGTCTGTTTAGGGCACATTCTCTTGCAACCACGTATACAAATAAAGGTTTCAGAAATACTGGGCTCCCTGGGCGTCAGGCATGAAATCAGTCAGTGAAATTTCACTCACAGGACAGCTTGCCAAGAGAGACCAGGAGAGAGAAGTAAGTTCTCTGGTCAGTTCAGTCCATAAGGCCCTTGGCGGTCTACATCACCTCACTCCCTCTAACAGCAGTCAGATAACAAGCACTCAGCCACTTTGGGGTGCGGGACTGGCCGGGGAGGGGGTGCTCGTGAGCCGTTCGAAGCCAGCCAACCTGAAGGCTTCTTGGGGTAGATTTTTGAGAGCTGGAGCCGGGTGAAGCCCTCGGGTAGTTGGGGTTTAATACACAGGGACTTGAGGGAACGAGGCAGCAGAGGACTCTTGGAGGAAATTGGGGGCAGGGGGGTTGTATGCCTGATGCACAGCAGGACGGGGCCAGGTGCTTGAGTACCACCAGCGAGGTGGGAGTCTGAAGACAGACGCTTCACTTAGCAAGACGAGGGCCAGCTGAGTGCAGAGGCCAGCGAGCGGGATGCAGGGAGGATAAAATTAGCCGGCGTTTCTGGGGAAAACATCGATCTCAAATGTAGTCCTGTCTTTTAAAAAAAAACTGGAAGCTGCAGGCCGGTCATTTGGGACAATTTCTCTCGAACAGGTAAAAGCCCAGGAAAAAGGAACACTTGTAGCTGGCTTATTCCGACTGGCAGATCCAGAGGATCTTCTTTTGACAGGAAGGCGGCTGGTTTCTGCAGGGGCATGATGGATGGTCCACCCCCAACCCCCCTTGCTCGTTCCCAAGAAAAGGTGCTGCTTTGCTTTCTGGCAAGATTTGAGGTTTCTGTTTCCAGTCCCAAATGTTCATCCTCACAATGAGTGACGCAAGGCCCAGGCGCCGAGTTTGCTCTGCTGCTGGCCAGGCTGCTGACATCCGACGTGGCTCGTGTGTCAGAGCAGGGCCACCGCCAGCCCCCGTCCCGGTTGTCCCGTCACTGAGCAAAGGACTTCTGGTGGCCATAGACAGGTTTTGTTTTTTTTTAAACTGGACACCTCTGACATTCACGTGGCATCACAGGCATCGCTTCTACCTGGGCCAAGCTGAGGGAACCGCGGTCCGTCCCAAGCAATAGAGCACCTGTCTGAATGACGTTTCCGCGACCTCGCTCGCCCGGTGGCAACAGCATCTTTCATGCAGCCTCCCTCTGACACTGCTCCCTTGTTTGGAAGGGGAAGAGAGTCCAGTCTGTCAATATTTGGGGCACTAGTCATCTGCGTTCCGGCACCAGGGGTCACTGAGAGGCTGAGACGTTTCCAGGAATTCATGGCTCTAAAGACGTGGGGCTGACTGTAAAGAATATCCAGGGAGGATATGAAAGAAAGAAACCCAAATCTCAGCCCCACCCCCACTCATTGTCCATTGTGTCTCAGATTCTTGGGAAGAAATGAAGTCAAAGTACACAGTGATGTGGGTCCAAGTTAATAATAAATGTGGAGGGAGGAAAAAGGATGCTCAATTTTTTTTTTTTTTTTTTGCCGTACGCGGGCCTCTCACTGTTGTGGCCTCTCCCATTGCGGAGCACAGGCTCCGGACGTGCAGGCTCAGCGGCCATGGCTCACGGGCCCAGCCGCTCCGCGGCATGTGGGATCCTCCTGGACCGGGTCATGAACCCGCGTCCCCTGCGTCGGCAGGTGGACTCTCAAGCACTGCGCCACCAGGGAAGCCCGATGCTCAATATTTAAACATTGCGGAGCGCCTCACTTGGTTTGCCAGTCACTGCCCTCCACACACTTCCTGGACGGGTCTGTAAAGCCGAGCATCCTTTCCCTAACTCTACAACTGGCATCTGATGCTGGTGATTTAGAGAGAGAGGGAAACGGAGCCTTCTCTAGGCAACCCCAAACCGGCAGTATTTCTGCCTGTTTTCTGCTGGCTTTCTGAAGGGCGGGAAGAGAGATGAAAGTGTGGAGACTGAGGTTTTTATGACTCTTCAGGTGCTCGAAAGGAGTTTTTAAGCTTTGGGGTCATGTCTCGAGTTGTCTTTAATTTTCCTATACTAGCTGCTCTTGGAGCTGTCTATTTTAATGTAAATTTTGTGCTTTGGTTCTTATTTCTGGCTTAACAGTGAGACACTGTGGTCATGTTTAGGAAATGTCTGTCCAAGTACCCCCTTCTGGATACGTTCCTTAAAAGTTGCCTATGATGCAGAATTCTGTGAATCAATTCCTTTTTTCTGCTTGACACACATTACATAAAAGGAAAAGCATTCCTTTGGGGGGAGGCAAAAAACATTTGGCCCCAAGACATAATAAAATCATGCTTAAGGATGCAGCAAACTTTAAAGTCTCTTGGTTAAAGGAAATCAATACTTTTATGATGAAATATTAATAATATTAAAAAAAATAAGTCAGAACTACAAATGAAGAACAGCCGGGATGATTGTAACGAACGCGTTAGCTTAGCATTTGCAAGGAAGCACAAAGGAAAAGCACAAGGGGAAAACAGGAACCCACCTGAGAAGCCTCTCCAAGCCCCTGTAAGCCCCCTTTTCAGACGTCTTCCATCAAGAAGACACACACCTCTCCTTAAGTCCCAACATCATTGCCGAACATTTTGTTAAAGCCACTGCCTTTTGGAAATGAAAAGATGAATCTGAGCTGGAGAAAGGGCCACACACATGTGAGCACAGACACACACACACACACACACAGCTGTAATGGCAACTGAGAAGGGAGAGCTAGGGAAAGCCACTTGTTTGACTACACAGTACCCAGCCGACTGTGTTCCCCTCCCCTTCCTCCAGGAATCACTCCAGTGGAGGTCTTTAAGAGGGACGAATTCATATTAGGTTGAACCATAGGAAATTTCTGATTTTATTGGTCATGCTGGTTGAAATAGGGGCAATTTCATATGGTTCCACAACGCACTCAACTCTCCAGTGAAGAAATACTAACAAACAGAACACAGTCTTGTGTGTCTTGAACCCAAACATAACAGATGAGATTTTAAGAATCTAGGTGAAAGTAACAGGAGCCCCATTTTCTCATATACTGTTTTCATATAAATCCTTTAAACTCAGATATTTAAAGTTCCTTTAGAAAAGTCCTGTCTTGGGACTTCCCTGGTGGCGCAGTGGTTAAGAATCCGCCTGCCAACGCAGGGGACACGGGTTTGAGCCCTAGTCCGGGAAGATCCCACATGCCGCGGAGCAACTAAGACTGTGTGCCACAACTACTGAGCCTGAGCTCTAGAGCCTGCGAGCCACAACTACTGAAGCCCACGTGCCTAGAGCCCGTGCTCTGCAACAAGAGAAGCCACCGCAATGAGAAGCCCGCGCACCGCAAGTTAGAGGAAGCCCGCGTGCAGTGACGAAGACCCAACGTAGCCAAAAATAAATAAAAGAAAGAAAGCCCTGTCTCTGTTAACTCCTAAAACCTTCATTCCTAACAGCTAACACGAGGAACGATTCTGCTCTGTGTTGTGTTGTTTTCTCTAGCGAGCTGAGCCGTTTCTTCTGTCACATACCCCATGTGTAGAGACCCTCATAAAAATGAAAATCCCCAGTTCTTGCCTCATTGGACCCAAATTCCAGGTACCATACATGCCAGCTAAGTAGTCAGAAGAGCTAACGCCAACTGAACACTTAGACCATAGCAACTTGTTCAGTCCTCGTGGGCCCTGTGAGGTGAGCTGTTGTCACCCCCGCTTTACATGTGAGAGCCACGGGCTCGTCCTAGCAGGGAGTAAGGGGACTGCAGGGGGTCCCCAGGGTCCCGCCAGGCTGCAGGGTCTCTGCCATTCTGAACCCTGACCCATGTTGGTGAATTCCTTTATTTTTGTGCGAATTCCTCAGAGGAGGCCTGCGTGAGCACCTGGCCTCGCCTGGCCTAGTGGGTGCGCCGCTGTCGGACTTGACTCTGAACCCTGCTTCCACGCCCCCCATGTTCTTTGAACATTTGAGGGTACTTTGGCTTTTCTGGTGTGGCCCCCAACTCCATGGCTTCCAGCCCCCATCGCTGGGCATCGCTGTCATCTTACCGGGGGGCAGGGATGGGCTCTAGAGCCAGCCTCTCAAGTCAGAAACGTGGACGAGAAAGCTCTGTGTCGCCTGTAGACCCTGTGGGCTGCAGGCTGAGTCCCACACTCAGTCCCAGCCCAGTACCTCCTCTCTGGCCCCAGGGCCCAGGCAGGCTGTGCTGGGAGGTGAAAGGGCAGAGCCGAGGAAGGAGCCAGCGAGGGGAGAAATAAGACCACGGCTGCGCTTGCCGTCTTCGGCTTTGTGCGCGAGGTCACGAGGCCAATTGATTTTTTTACTGTTTCCCAGCATTGAGGAGTGGTGAGAAAAATACGAACACTGCATCCTCACAACCTGAACCACAGCCACGGGATGAATTTTCTAATGAAAGGCTGACCCGGGGTACACCCCCACCCCCACGGTCCTCATTCCAGCCGAGACTGTTGAAACGCAGGGCCCGAGTTTTGTCAGGGTGGACAGCCCTCCCCTCCAAATCTTAGATCTTTTCCCTAAAAGATGTCTCTTGAAAAGTGGACTTCTTTGAAGCACATCCATGTGAGCCTTAAATGGCTTGGGGTCATGTCCTTCAGACTCAGAAGGCACACACTTCAGGAGCTGGGCAGGGTGGCCTCGGCTGTGATGGCCCCGGTCTCAGCCTGGAGCAGAGGCCCACGTGGACAGGAGACATGCTTGGTTTGACTTGCCTGGGGCTGCCTGCTTCTTTTTTTAAAAAAGGGAGGTGAAGCGAGTTGTCGGCAATTTAAAAAATCAGGAGGTTTTACACCAAAATCCAGATATCCGGCTTCTCTTGAAGAACAGGGAGCCATGGCCACGTTCTCAGGTAGCAGCAGTCAGGAGAGGCTGCAGAGCTGCAGTTTCCAGTTTTCTCCAGTCTCCACCAGTCCCTATCATCTCCCTGACACAGGCTGAATGTCCCATGTATCATGTTTATTTTCCTGATAGAAGAGAACGGTTTGTCAGTGCCCATGTCGCAATCCAACAAGGGGAAACAGATGGCGAGTGGGGGGACTGTCTGCCTTTCACCCCTGGCCTCTCCTCTCTCACCAGTGTTAGCCGTCCAGCCCTTGGTGCTCGAGTTTGCAGCCTGTAGGCTCGAGGCTTTGAGGTTCCCCCCTGACATGTCTGTGATTTTCAAAGGTAGCTTCTGCAGAGGTTCTAGAAAAGACAGGGGACGGGAAGCCCACCCTCGATCAGGCACCGTACAGCCAGGGCAGTTCTGTTTTCATCTTGCATATAAACTAGAATTTCACTGTCGAGAAAAAAAGTTGGCAAAGTGCTGTGATGTGCTGTTATCTTTCCAGAACGAGGCCCCATCTCCAGCCAGGCAGCTGGATCTTCCGAGAAGCTGCCCTCAGGGACCTTGCCCAGGAGGGTGTAATGGGACAGGAATCTTGCACATGAACTGGGATGTCACAAGAGCTCGGTCACTCGGGACAGTGTTTCTAGAGGTCTTGGCTCCCGGGAAGCGAGAGCCAGGTGGTAACCTCAGCTTCCCCTCCCTGGAAGTTGTTCTGGTACAACTTTTCACTTTCCACCCACCTTTATTGTTGGACTCTCACTGTTTAGTTTGTGTTTTCGTGGCTTTCAGCGTTTAGTATTTTCATTATTTAATAGCCATGGCATTTGGGTTTGGGTTTTAAAATACCAGTCACCTCAAATCCTTCCTGGAAGCGGGAGGTCTGTAGGAGCGTCTGTAGGGGCAAGGCTGTGGGGTGAGGTTGGTGCCGTTCAGCGGTCACAGTCCCCAAGATGAAGTCTAAGCCGGTGGGGTTCCTTCCCCTTCAGCTCTCTAAAAGGTCCCTGTGGAATCCCCTACCTGCTCAGGTAGTTTTCACACTTTCCAGTTTTTAACCTGAAATAGTTGCGTTTCAGTCGCGTAACCAGTACCTGTTACATATAGTTACAGTGTGCAAAGCAGCACAAGCTCTGGACAGACCGAAGAGGTCAGCTGAGGCCTCCCTGCTCCTTGGAGGTTTAGGAAACCTTTGGCTCAGACCCCCAGTTCCCTTGCATGCACACGTGCGGGCCTTCCCACCCTTTACTCTCACGTGGTTCCGGCTGTTTCCAGGTCTTGGCCTTCACGTGTAGTCTCTGTGTGGCCTGGTGTGAACCCAGATGGAAACACAGTTCCTTCACTGTATCCACCCCAAAAAGTCCACTCGCACCACACAAGGAAAGAGTTGAAGGAGCATTTCCTAAAGATGTGGGGGGTCGCGGGGGTCACCTCCCCTATCTCAATTACCCCTTCTCCTCTTTCTCCTCACTCCACCTCTCCCAGATTGCCCCCAGGAAGTGCAGGGCAGCTTTCCCTACACTGGAAGCTCTGGGGGCTGGTTAGTCCCTGTCCCTACAGAGCTCAGCTCACATCCCTGCCTTAACAAAGCTTTTTCCCAATTGTCAGCTAAGATTAGGTTCAACTACATAATAGAGAAAAACCCCAAAGAGTTTTATTTCCCTCTCAGAGAGAGGAAGCCTGTATGAAGGTGGTCAGGGGCTCCACAGAGGCATCAGGGACCCAAGATCCTTCCTGCTCAGTGCTCTGCTGTCCCTAATGTGTGATCCATCCTCGTGGGCCATGACAGCTGCTGGAGTTCCAGCCATCACATTAACGTTTCAGGAAGCAGAATGGAGGAAAGCATACCTCCTTCCTTTTAAGAAGCCTTCCTAGAAATCAAACATATCACTTCTATCTCATTGGCCACAGCTTCGCCACAGGGTCGTGCCTAGCTGTCAGATTCTGTAATTGCAGATGGAGGGGAGAATGGGTATTGGGAGACAGCTCACAATATCAGAAACACTTTCCAAAACCCTCTGAACCCCAGAGGATTCCAGGTGCTAGCTGTTAAAATAATGACAGTTGTTTCCCAAAATAGCAAAGCATCTTTGCAGTCAAGTTTCTTATGCCCTTTTGGCGTATGCCTTACGTGGGCTGACGGGGCCCCAAGGCTGGACAGGGCAGGCTTCGGGAGCACAGGGGAAAGAACCCGTTAACCCCACTGGCTGCAGAAACTCTTGCCCAAGCTGGCCCTGACCTGTGTGAGCCTTAAAAGATAGGGAAGGGATCTGTGAAGACAGGAAAGAGGCAAGAGGGAATTCCAGACCAACGGAACTGCCCAGCTGAGGCCAAGAGCAAGTGGTTCTTGTCACACAGTCTGAGATGAGACCTGTCTGAGCTGCTAGAGGCAGGCGGCCCCATCTCCACCGGCAGTCCCCTCACCCCCACTGATTGGGGCAGGGTGAGGGTAGGGTTTGAGGAGGGAGCTGACAAAACGGTGCTGGAGGTTGGAACGTCCCTAAGTCCTGTGGATCTGACCAAGAATCCAAGGATACAGAGCAAGAGATTAATAACTGAAATGCTGACGAGCACCAGGCGCGTCAGGTTGGGGAGGGGAAGGAGCCAGCTCACCCCCTCCCTCCAGTCGCTGCCACACGCGAATGGGGCCCAGCGATGCCAGATCTTTCTTAAAGAAGCCAGAAATCCAGACTTGTATGCACAGTCTCCCAGTGTGTGAATGGCGGTGCCTAAAACAAGCAGACAAGCACAAACACGATGTGAGCAAAGCCAGACACATCTGCGAGCCTCTGGGCTGCGGTTGGCCGGCACTGGGCCCTGCCTGCCATGGCATCCTGCTTCTCCTGGGGAAAGCTTCGTGGGTGTTCCACCCAAAGACAATGGTGTGCCCAACGTATATTTGAGGTGCACTTTTCAGCGTCTTCTCCTTTGCCTACGTCCCAAAAAGGCTGTGGGGTTCAAGTCAAATTCAGATTTATAGGTGAAAAGAAAACTACTGGCCATTTAAGCCAGGAGACCCTCACTCACGGTACTGTGTTTCGCATAAAGACGTGAAGACTCGTGGAGAAGAGGGGGCTTGTCCCAGGTCACAAGGCCGTTTGGGCAGAGCTTCAATTCGAACTTGGGGTTCTGACTCCTAGCCGGGTGCTCCCTCTACCAGCGGACCTAAAATAGAAGGCTGACCTTTTTGTGGTATTTTTGTACTTGACAAACAACGGGGAGTTACTCACGAGTTCACCTTCCCGGAATAACTGTCAGAATGGGGCCAGAGGGCAGCAGGAAGACCCCAGCCTGACCCTGTGAAGCCCAGGGCTCCTGGAAAGTGAGGGATGCATTTCACCGTTGGCCCGCCTGCTATGGAGCTTGGCGTCTGGCCCCAGCTGTGGGGAGGTTCTTAGTGGGTCCAGGGGAGAGAGCTTTGGAGGCCAGAACAGATCCCAGGGCTGTGCTAGGGACCCAGCAGCTTCAGCCTGACCAGCTCCCAGGCGGCTCGTGTGCCTTCCTTCATCCTCCATTCTTTTTCTGGTTCAAGATACTATTTGTGGTAGGAGTCCTGGAAAATTCAGACAAGCATGAAAAAATTAAACAAACTCACCACAGCAAGCCACCTGGTTCTCCCGCGACTTCTGCTTCAATCCCTCCAATCTATTTGCTCTGCTCCCTGTACAAGGAGGGAGGCAGAGCCTAGATTTTGGTGGGTTTTTTTGTTTTTTTTTTTAACCTTTTATTTTTTTACAACAGTGGGAGCAGGTGGGACGTGCTCTTTCTAACCTTTTTTTATTTACTGTGTCTTGAGCGTTTCCCTCAGCACTTCATCTGCTTTTTTTTTTTTGCGGCACGCGGGCCTCTCACTGTGGTGGCCTCTCCCGTTGTGGAGCACAGGCTCCGGACGCGCAGGCTCAGTGGCCATGGCTCACGGGCCCAGCCGCTCCGCGGTACGTGGGACCATCCCGGACCGGGGCACGAACCCGTGTCCGCTGCATCGGCAGGTGGACTCCCAACCACTGCGCCACCAGGGAAGCCCCACTTCATCTGCTTTTACGCCAGCATGTCTAACAGCGGCCGAGGATTTGGTCAACCCGGCGTAGGAGACTCGATTTGGCTTTTCCCTGATTGGTGGATGTTCCGAGTGCCTCCACCTCCCTGTCACACACACCAGTGCTTTGAACATCTGTGGACCCACCCACGGCGCCTTCCGCAGCATCAGTCAGGTTCTAGATGGGAAATCAGCCGGCTGGTGTGAAAACCCATACGGCCTTTGATACGCATCTCACAGGCTGTTCTTGAGACATACTCGGCGACGGCCAAGAATTTTATCTGCTGGAGGAGCTCTCAGGGAGACCTGTTAGCCTGTGCGCTTGTCCCATGATCTCTGGTGCATCTGTGCGTTTGCAAGTACTTGGCAGCCTGTGTGTGTGTTTGACTCACGCCCAGAAAACCCCTCGGCACCCCCGCCAAAGCTACTTCATCGAGAACTGCCTCCCCGGGAGAAGAGCAGGGGGCCAGGTGCTTGTCTTGAGTTCTCTGCAGAGCCCTCCTGACCCCTGACATGTCAAACTGGCTCTCAAAGTGTTGTCACCTCGATTTGAGGAGGAGCCCCATGAAATTGCAAGGGGAGTCTGGGCACCGAGCTAAAAAACAAACAAACAAAAAGCTTCGCTGAGCCTTTCTGAGTCCCCATGCCGTGGAAAGAAGGGAGGTGGATTTTTAGTAGCAGCAGACAAGGGAAAGATGCATTCAGTTGCCTCTGCTCAGCTAGACCCGCAAATGGGTGGTATCAGCGGTTGGTGATTTTTTTTTTCTCTCTAACTCTTAGCACCTACAGAAGGTGCACCATATTTTTTGTCAACCTACGGCTTGACCCCTAATACGTTCTCCAAATGAAGGAACTTGAGTATCCTGACCTCAGTCTCAGCATCTCGTCTGCTACCCCACGCACTCCACCCCACATGTCTTACAGTAATAAACCAGGGCGTTAAAGTGCATGAGAGAGAAGATGTGTGTCTTTTTTTTGGGGGGGGGGTGCTGCATTGGGTCTTCGCTTGCTGCGTGTGGGCTTTTCTCTAGTTGCAGCGAGTGGGGGCTACTCTTCGTTGCGGTGCACAGGCTTCTCATTGTAGTGGCTTCTCTTTGTTTCGGAGCACAGGCTCTAGGCACACGGGCTCAGTAGTTGTGGCATACGGGCTCAATAGTTGTGGCTCACAGGCTCTAGAGCACAGGCTCAGTAGTTGTGGCACATGGGCTTAGTTGCTCTGTGGCATGTGGGGTCTTCCTGGACCAGGGATCGAACCCATGTGCCCTGCATTAGCAGGCAGATTCTTAACCACTGCACCACGAGGGAAGTCCCAAGATGTGTGTCTTAAGAGAAGGGGTGGGTGACCACCTTGGTGACTGCCACGTCATTCCTTCGTTCTGTCTGGGGCGTTTGTTGGGAATGTAACAGGGTCGGCTTAGTCTCAACTCTCTTACCACACTCTCCGGCCCCTCTGTTCACAGTTCTGATAAATAAGCAGCTCAGGGAAAACTGTCCTGACATTTTGATTTGTTAAGGAGTGATTCATTTTCAAGGCAAGTAAACAGCTTGTAAACTTGGGGGTTTACCACTTGAAGTGATTAAGAAGTAAGCAGCTATTAAGCTGGTTCTGTGGGGCTGTGGCTGCCTGCCCCCTGGGAATCTTCCTGACTGGTGTTTGGATTCGCCTTGATGTTTGCCGTGCTTAATCAGAGGCCCTGCCACCACACACACAGTATATCACATGATGCCTCTTCCTGAGAACAACAGCACGGTAATCTTGCTGTTCTCCGCCGTAAGTGGGTGCGGGGAATTTACCCACTGTGCTCCCTCCAGGCCTCGCATCTGCATGCAGTCACATTGCCTGAAACCCGGGATGGCCTGGCTGGGGGTATAAATAGACCCAGCTTTTGATCCTTAGACAAAAATAATCTTACACAAACATTAGTACAAAAGAGCTTCTCCACGGTGGCTGGGTGTGGGTTCCCCTAAGTCCTGAGGTGGGGACAGAGCATCGGGTCCCCTTGCATGCGCCGCCCCCCCAGGCCTGCCCACCAGTGGGTGGAGGGAAGGAGGCTCAGGGAAGTGGGGAGACTTGCCCAGGACCCCGCAGCTGGTAAGCGAACGGATCAGTATGGAGCCCAGGCTTTCCTGGTGCCAGAGCCAGTGCCCCCATCCTCTTCCAGGCTGTGCACACTGTTTCCATCGAGGGCCAATATTTCAGGCTTTGTGGGCCGTGCAGCCTCTCTTGCAACGGCTCAGTGCTGCCATTGTAGCTTGAAAGCATCCGCAGGCAGAATGTAAGCAAAGGGCATGGCTGTGTTCCAGTAAAACTTTATTTAACAAACAGTCAGAGGGCCATAGTTCTCCAACCCCTGCTCGACACCCCGCTGCCTTCCTGAGTTCTGAGAAAGGCGTGGTCAGGCCTGGAGAACCTGCTGGAAGAAGTGTCAGTGGGCTCTGGGCCGAGTGAGGTGCAGGCGGTGCAGATGGAGAGCGTGAGGTTTGGGGCCGGGCTGAGTGTGCTTGGGCTGGCAAGGCTTGATGTGACTGGCCAGGAGGGTTGGGGTCCCCACTCTCAGGTGGGAGGAGGACTTGCCCCCATCCCTGCCCTGACTTGGTGCAGAAACAGGCTGGGGCACAGAGCACAGCTCCTGGGGAACCAGCACAGTCTGCACAGGCTCCTGCGAGCGTCGACGAGGAGTTTGTTCCTTGGGAGCTTTCCCGTGTTCTGCGGATGAAATCAGAAGCTGCGGCCCTTTAGAAAAGCAGGCTGTACCGAGGGCAGGAGTCACGGTCTGGGAAGGCACATGCCTACCGGAGGAGGGGCTCCGGCGCGGCTCGGTCAGAAGGGCCCCCTCCCATCTTAGAGAACAGCCTGCTCCCACCGCGTGCCAAGCGCCGAGCAGGCTGGATGGGCCTGCTTGTACCCCCCTTGTTCTCCCCCTGTACCCCTGCTGCAGCGGGGTGGGGAGAGGCCGGTGACACACGGCCCACCGGCAGCTGGGAAACGACACTGGGCACGCGTCCTAGTGCTTCTGCTGGTGAAGCAGGGTTTGCCTGGGTATGCAGGTCTCCAAATTGTGAGGCTCCTCCACTCCCCCGGGCTCTTCCCGGGCTGGAAAGGCTGCAGGCCCCAGAAATGTGCGGTCCCCGTCTCCAAACCTGGAGTTGCTCTGAGGGCCAAGTGAATCTCTGTGATTGCTAGCTTTTCACCAGATCTTTCCTTCTTCCCACCAAACTCGCCACCAGACCTGCCAGGGCAGAGCAGATTCTCTGGCAGGGAGCGTTTTCAGGGTCTCCCCTCCCATCCAGTGCGGCGTTAAGAGCCCCTGGCAGAACTTGAGTATGTCAGCAAAGGTCCCGAAGTTCGGCCGTGAGGATGTCCCAAGTCCCTCTGTGAACTTCACCAGGACGCCTCTGAGCCCCGAGGCTGTGTGTCCCCGTCAAGGGCGCAGCCGGCGCGGTGCAGAGCCAGCATCAGCACCAATTTACGGCTCAGCCACGCCCCAAGCCCCCCGCACCCCGGCTATGGCGGCTGCACCCTTTCCCTTGAAACAGCTTCGCAGCGTGTCCAGGTCAGTCCCAGGCCCGGCGAGCTCAGCTGATAACGGGGAGCAGACCCAGACTCCGAAGGAGCCCGCTTTGTGTCGCTTAGCGCCACCCTCACGCGGAGGCCCCCAGCCCAGCCTTCGCGGTGGGAGCTTTCCCAGGGGGCCACACGCGCCGTCCCCGGGGAGGTGGCACCCCTCCCGCCAGGCCGCCTGTCCCTCCCGCCGGGTCACGTCCCCGCCTTGTCTTGCAGGCTTTGCCGTGGCCCAGTGCATGAACCAGCACAGCTCATCCTCCCTGTCCTCGCCGTCGCCGTCTGCCAGCGGGAGCCCCAGCGGCAGTGGGAGCGCCATTCACTGCGACTCGGGGGGCGCCCGCTCGTTGTCCAGCCCCTCGGCCGCCCAGAGCCCTGCAGGTATTGGCCACGGACACGGTGCCATGGGGGGACTTGAGGGAACCCTGCGACCCCTCCACCTGAGAGCCCTGACCCCCAGCTGCTCCTCACCACTGTGTCTGGGGACAGTGCCACTCGGGGTTTCGCATCCACTGGGACGTGGCTGTTGGCGGCGGGCGGCTGGCTTGGCTCCCCGCAGGGGAGGAATCACTCCCTTTGCAGGCTGGCCCACTGGAAGGCCTCCCCGGCGGCAGGTAGCTGAGCCTAAATTCTCCCCATTATAACCTCCGGAGTCTTAGGTGTCACGAGGAGGGGTCTCCCAGACGTGATTGTTTGAACTCTGGCGAAAGAATCGTGTCTCTGCTAATTTTTTTTTCTCCTCCATAACACACCAGTTTCTTCTTTAAATGTTTGGTGCAGTCCACTTGTCTGTGACGAGGGGGTGCATCTTGCCGTCCTTTTGAGAGTCTGTCAGGGTGGGCTAGAGTCACATCCTGCCCTCCTGTAACTGTCACAAATGTAGATGTGGCACGGAGAGACCCCATGAGCAGGGAGCCTGGAGTGAGATGTGTGCGTGGTCACCCTGTGCTTTGAGCTGCCGTGAGCCCCTCGCACGTGAGCCCCTCGCCGCAGTGCCTGAGATCCCGGGAGTGCAGATGCCGGCTTATTTCCTGAGCAACGCGGCCCCAAAATGCAGCCAGAGGAGCAGGGCCTTGAGAGCACATGACGCTTTGCACCCCGGCGGGGGACCCGTGGTTCTGGAGGGCCCCGGACATCTCTGATTTGAGAGATCACCCCATAACTCTGGTCTGCGCCCCCATTTGGGAACCCTCAGTGTCCTTTGCTGTTCCTGCAGGGTCCCATCCAGAGCCCTCACCCATGATATTTCAGAGACACCTGTGCAAACTCTTGTTAAGTGATGGATCGGTGGGTCTTGACAAAAGCGGTGCTCCAGGGCGGCAGCCACCACGGCGCCAGGAAATTGGGGGCCCCTGGCCACCGTCCACTCGGCACCAGAGACAGAGATCCCCTTGGGCTCCCGCACCTCTCTGCAGAGTTTTCAGCTTCCACTTTTCTCAGCAAAGGGTTAACCCCGCCTGGTCTCTGTGCCTGTGGCTCAGGGCACCTCTTGCCTGCAGCCCCTCCCTCCTCCTCCCACAAGCATCCATTACCTCCATCTCCGACTGACATTCATGGGGCCCCGGCAGCAAGGTGACCCTCAAGCCACCTCCCATAGACCCCCGTCCACTCGGCCCCTGCTCCCCTCCCTGCCCCAGCCCAGGGAAGATGACTGCCCTGTCTGAGCTATTTCTGAGCCCGACTTAAGGTTGGCTGTGTATCCAAGCAGCTGCTGCTGCTGTTCCCAGGCTCGTAGCTGGGAAATTCAGACAAAGCTTTCTCAGAAGCCAAGATCAGCCCTCTGCCTCCCCCTGAAGCCTGGTCTCATGCTGGCTCTGGGAACCAGCGTGCAGGGTTGTGTGTTTATGTGCTCACGTTTGTACCCGCGTCCTGCCTGCATGTGCACGGAGTTCTGTGTCTCTGTTGTGTGGACCCAAACACACACACATACTTACAATTGCATTTTGGGTGAAAGGTCTCTTCCTGGTGCCGCCGTGTATGCCTTTTTTCATTTTTAAGGAGGCACAGCCGACAGCTAAGCGAACCAATGAGCCATACACTTCTTTGCCTAAAACTGAAGCCAGCAAAGACCCACATTATCAAAATCATGCCTGGGTGTGCAGCCGTCCACCTGACTGTGGGCCCTGGGGCTCTGCACCTTGCTCACCTTGCACCTTATACTAGTTTCTTTGTTCTTGGCCTCCCTCAGCCCCTCTGTCTCTACCCCCACCATCCCCTGCTCGGTGCCAACGACATGCCTTCTCAACTCAGAAATGCAGGAGCTGTTAGCCTGGCTGTCAGGTCGATAAGTGATGGTCAGGCCCCCGGGTGTCTGCTCCTGATTGGTGTGTCCCTGGCAGGCCTGCGGAGGCAAGCGTGCAAGGCCCCATTTTTTATGCTGCCTGACAGTAAAAGCCTGGGGCCCAGCCTGCCTGTCCAAATCTCCGTAGACACTGAAATAACTCACCTCCTGATGCAGGGCCGTCCTGTTGGGCGGCTGGTGCTTCCCTCTCCACTGAGGAGCCAGCTGTTGATCCCTGGAAGGAGAGAGCATTGGTGCCCACGGGCTAGGGCGGCAGATCTCAGGAGGACCACCAGTCACTTCCTCTCAATGCCAAACTTGCAGGCCGGCCTTCAGCCACCGGGTGCATCCAGAGAACACCACGTGGGGTTTCCATGTTCCCTGTAGGGCAGGTCTACCCAGATGGTTCCAGCATCTGCCTGGTGTCCTACCGAGCCATGCTGGATGGAAGAAGAGAGGCAGGTTTTTGTTGGGACAGGTGCCCTTCTGCCCGTTCCCTGGTTGACGTCAGCCCAGGGTGGTGGCCCAGTGTTCAGGCGTCTGATTTGGAAGCCACCAGACTTTCCACCGCAGGGCCTGGCCACCACCTGCCAGAGGCAGCATCCTTGGAGGGCCAGCCGGGGCCGCAGGATGGGCCAGGGCCTCTCCTCCACAGCCCACCCAGCCTGGATGGCAAACAGCTGCAGCCCAGCCACGGAGCCACTTGTCCTCAAAGTGGTTTTGGAGCACACAGTGCAGAATCAGAAGCATTCCTGACCCTGTGTTTCCAGAGCTTCCCGGAGTCCAGGAAGTTCTTAGAGTGGAGAGCAGCCACCAGGCCCTTTGCAGCCGGAGTTAGCAAACTCCAGGGACTTCTTTGCTCTTGAAGCCACACTTTGCACGTCAGGGTTTGGTCAGGAGAGCACCTGAGAGATACCATCTACCAGGGCATGAGACAGGCCCAGTTTTCCATGTCTCTGCTCCATTGGGTCGAGACCTGGAATCGCGCAGGGATACCCGTAAAAGCCAGGGGCAACCCTCGCTCTCTCAGCCATTGATGTGGCCTGCCCCCCCACCGCCCCGCCCAGCCCTCTGGGTGTGCACCCACCACGGGGCGTCCCGGTAGGCACTGCTCCCAAAACCCACGTGTCAGGCACGGTGCTCACAAATACGTTACAGACACCCCCTTGTTGCGTCCTACCGCCCTCCCGCCTCACACTGTGCTGTTGAAAACACGGGGGCTCAGAGAGGCCACACAGCTTGGCCATGCGCTGCAGCTGGTAGCAGGGGGGCCCAGATAGGGACCCAGCCTTGGCAACCCAGAGCCCTACTCCGCCTCCTGAGACAGCCCAGCGGAGCATCGCTTCGGTTCCTAAGTCTGTCCCAGGTGCCTCCATGGGGCGTCCCTGAGACCTGGGCCCCGGTTCCGATCGCGGTTGGGGGCCGCCTACGAAGGGCGCGCATCTCTCCTCCCCACACGACGGTTGCTCTAGAGCCAGATGAAGAGCCTCAGCCCATTCACAGAGGCCCAGGTGGCTGTGCAGCCCCAGCCGGCGAAAGCAGGGCTATGCAGCTCCAGGTGGGGGAAAGCCCAGTGGTCCCCAAATCAGCAGCAAAATGGACCCCAGACGGCCGCCTCTGCCAGCCCAGATGGGTTCACCCCCAGATGAGGGTGTGAAACTGTTCTGATGCTCGGTTGTGTTTTCCGCCTCCGCCCTCTGTCCAGCCCAGGGGACCTTAGCGTTCCCTGCCTGGGGTTGAAAGAGGCCCACGCTTATCCCTAATACAGATTTCCTCAGCTTCCCATGGGGCCTCCAGTCTGAGCGCCTCAGGCCTTGTGGACACCAGGCCTGATCTCAGAAGGGTCCCTCTGAGCGTGGCCCTCCACCTGCCAGCCCCGACACCCCACCTAAGAGGCTCTTCTCTCTGCCTCTTACTACCTCGGCCTTGGTACCCCACGCCACCCGCTACTATGCACATGTCCTGGGCACAGAGGGTAGCAAAGCATGGAAGGCACAGGCTGGCAGGGGAGGACCACACAGATAAGTGTCCAGTTATAAGCTGTGAACTGGAGGCTGCGGGCGGGGCCAGAGACTCCCAGAGAAGGTGTCACTGGAGGTGAAAGCCCGAGGATGAGGGGGTGACTGAGCCAGGGCTCCCTGAAGAAGGTGGCCTTTGGGTGTCACACAATCCACCAAGGCCCAGCCCGGAAACTGCCTGGTGACAAGTTGATTCCTTTTCCCTATCTTTCTGGGATTTACCTATCAATTCCACTCTTCCACATACAGACCCAGGGGGCGGTCTGTGTTTGAGAAACAGCCCCTATGCCCATCAGGGCCGAGGCCCAAGTGGCGGCTGCAGACCCAGCGCAGGCAGAGGGACCATCACCAGAAGGGGGAAGGGACACCGCCTAGAGGCGTCACCACTTTGCCAGTCGCCCAGAGACACCCTCTGCGCTGCTTCTGACTCTCCTTCATACACCAAAGGCACATTGTAGACCCTTGTGAGTGGCTTCTCAGCAAGTACAGGCCCTCAGATCGGGGCCAAGAGACACCCCAGACAAAAAGGTCAAAACTGAATTCTGTGGTAACCAAAGGAACCAACCAGAAAGAGTTGGGGGCAAGGGGATTTTATTTTCATTGTCGATTATTTACCTGTTAAAGCTGTGCCCAACAGGGTTTACCGTCTGGTTTTAATACCTGATGCATGAGCCCACCTGTTCCCATTGTCCTTTCAAGACAGTGCCCTGAAATCCTCTAGTCTTTCCGGGGAGGGCTGGGCGCCCCACACTGTGGAAAAGTCCAGGAACCTCTTGCCTGCTCATCTGGCATAGCCAGCCTCGTGGGCCTCGGCTTGTTCCCCAGGGAGAAAATTACGGGGTTGGAATCGGCATTTTTCTTTCCTTAAACATTTTATGGTTTTGAGAAGCTAAAATTGCAGAAAACACATGGCGGGAAAGAGAAAATAGATCCAATTTTAGAACCAAATGTAGGATCAGTAGGAATACTTTAGAAACATCTTCTGGGTTATGCCTGTACACGCGCACACACACACGCGTGCGCGCACACACACACGCACACACAGCGTGGGATTCTAGTAAGAAAGCCGTCTCCTCAGCTAAGAGCTCCGTGACCTACACCAAGTTCCTCAAACAGCCACTCTGCCTCCAATCTCCAATCTGTTGCGTTTCACAGGTGTTCTGGGTGAGCCACTTTGAGGAGGATGACAGAAGATTGTTTGTTAAAAAATGAAGTCATAGGCTTCCCTGGTGGCGCAGTGGTTGAGTTGTCTGCCTGCCGATGCAGGGGACGCGGGTTCGTGCCCTGGTCCGGGAAGATCCCACATGCCGCGGAGCGGCTGGGCTCGTGAGCCATGGCCACTGAGCCTGCGCGTCTGGAGCCTGTGCTCCGCAACGGGAGAGGCCACAGCAGTGAGAGGCCCGCCTACCACACACACACAAAAAAAAGTCAGACTAAAGGCCAGGCTGCTCTTTCCAGCATCCATTTTCAGACCCAGGGAGTTCTGAGCTGGGGCCACTCTGACTCTCCCCTAAGGGTTTATAGAAAGAAGGAAGAGCTTGGTTCCTGGTGGCCCCTGTGCTGGGAGCCTGACACGGGCCTTCCGTCCCCCATCCTCACCTGCTCCCTGAGACGGTTGTCTGAAAGTATGACCTTCACCCCAGAGCACCATCCCATTTGGGCCACCTGAGCACCAGACAGCCCAGGACCGACCTGCGTGTTACTGAACCCGGGCACCATGGTCAGGTGGGACTTTTAAGGACAAAACCCCAAGCCAAACGTGTTCTCTTTTCTCCCCAGTTTTATCCATGATGTTAATTTTTTTTATTGCAGTAAAATACACGTAACATCAAATGTGCCATTTTAACCATTTTTCAGCCTACAGTTCAGTCCATTCGCCTTGCTGTGCTCCGTGGCACTGATCTTAAGCTCTGCTGTAATCCCGATTGTGTCTCAGAGGTGGCGGTTCCTCCCCAGGGAGATGCTCCTAACGTTTTTGTTGCAGCCGCTTGGCATCTGCCCTCAGATCTTGCTGCCGTGGTTCAGTCTTGGTTTCAAAGGTGCGGATCACCAGAGTGTGGCCAGGAGAGTGTCACCTCGTGGCTGGGGAGGGGGTGACTAGGGAGGGGGTCAC
The DNA here is from genome assembly GCF_003031525.2 of Neophocaena asiaeorientalis asiaeorientalis. Taxonomy (NCBI): domain Eukaryota; kingdom Metazoa; phylum Chordata; class Mammalia; order Artiodactyla; family Phocoenidae; genus Neophocaena; species Neophocaena asiaeorientalis. The sequence goes on along the minus strand of NW_020173198.1, from coordinate 14,432,076 downwards.
GGGAGGCTCTCCCAGAGCCACACTGGTGGCTTCGGTGGCTGCCACTGAGAGCCCTCGGCCTCATCAGTTGGGGTCAGAAATCTGCTTGTTTCCCTATAACTGCTCTGGCTCCGATCCCCCAACCACACACCCTTCCCTCCTCAGACTGTCCCATGGATGCAGGGTTTTCATCTTCACCGACAGGCAGTTCTGTTCCTCCGCCCCCGAGGGTGCTCACCGAGACCAAGTGTCGCCGATGACCCCAAGAATTTGCTTCCCGACAGGACTGACCTCCGCCGTCTTTACCCGTCTTTGAGTCCCACAAGCGGATGATCTGGTTCTTAGCTGTCCCAACACCGCCTCATCGTGGGGGGCGGAATGGGGGTGTCCTACCTGCATGGGGGCAGCATCAACAGCACCCGCTGGGTCAGGCCCCCCTGCCTCACGCTCTCGTCGATGCTTCGCGTCCATCGCTGCTCTGTGTCCCCTCTCCATGTCACCTTCTCCGTCCCGTTGTTAAAGGCTTTCTATGATCTGTCGCTGTGTTTCCCTCTAGTCAGGAGTGGCAGGAAAGGACGCCGGCGAGTGTTCAGCCTGTCGGAGGCCGACAGTCACGGCGGCCACTGGGTTTAGTGCTTCGATCGGCAGCTGTCACGGCACCTCTGGCACGGTCACTGCAGGCAGGTCTCCTCCGGTAGCCTCCTCGGCCCGCGACGCCCCTGCACGCTGCATTTCCACACCAGCAGGCTCCCAGGACGCCAGGCGAAGGCACGGGGAGCCCGGGCCACCAACCCGAGCCATTTGCTCAGCTCCAGTCCCTTTCTGGCCTCATCCCGCCTGAGGACCAAACCCCCGGCCCTTCACCCCTGTGTCAGCTCCTCCGAGGCAGCCCTGGGCAGCCTGGAAACGCTGTCCTCCGCACCAGGCTCGGTGCAGGCCCTGAGCTAGGGGGGTTCTCCAGCCCCATCCCCACAGGGCCCCCCCAGTTTAGGCCACAAGGGTTGGGCAGTAGAATTTGCAAAAAGCCACAAAGAAGTCAACTAGTTGCTTTTTTTCTTTTCCTTTTCCCTTTATCCCCCAGCCTTGCTCAAAGCTAAGTGGTAGATTCCATCACGTTCCAGCCAGAGGCCAAGTCATTTCACTTGTAAGCGCACTGGCAGATGTGACTCCATCATCTCCCCTTCTTGCGTTTAGAGCTCCAAATAGTGGCCGCGGGTGGGCCGTGGTCACTGCCACCCTCCCGCGATGCTTCTCGTAAGGTTTCCCACCTGTGCCCTCCCGCTGGGCAGCTGCACTTGCCAGGCAGGAGCCTTTGCCTTCTCTTGTGTTTAAAAGCTGCTTCCTCTGAGCTTTGCCCTCCAACTTGCTGTGCTGCACTGTCCTTTTCTTCCCCGTGTCTCTCAGTCCCACCTCCCCTGGCCTGAGTACATCCAATCCTCATTTTTATTGGAAACTGTCACTCACTCACCAGGGGTCAGCTGAGCCCCTGCCCTAGAGCCACAGATCAGCTTCCGAGGGTGCCGGCCAGGGACTCAGGGGACCCGCTGCCTTGGTGTCAACTTGGGGCAGCACCGTGGGGAGGCCGAGCATCCCTCACGGGAACCTGGACGTTGGGCTTTCCCGCTCCAGCCTCCACTCGTTTCCTGGGTCAGGCCCCAACCTGTGCCCTCAGAGCTCGGAAACACCAGCAGGTGAGCAAGGCCAGAGGGTCAGCGGTGGCCGCTGTGGGTTGACCATACACTGACCATAAACTGTGTCCTCGCTAGGTAATTTTCCCCCCGTGAGAACTTGGCAGAGTTCTTGGTTTTTTTCTGCCTCTTGAATGCATACATTTGTAGCTAACATTCAGGAAGCAGTTCTTGGTTTAAAAATAGGTAGGTAGGGGGCTTCCCTGGTGGCGCAGTGGTTAAGAATCCGCCTGCCAATGCAGGGGACACGGGTTCCAGCCCTGGTCCGGGAAGATCCCACATGCCGCGGAGCAGTTAAGCCCGTGCACCACAACTACTGAGCCTGCGCTCTAGAGCCCGCGCTCCGCAATAGGAGACAACGCAGTAATGAGAAGTCTGCACACCACAACGAAGAGTGGACCCTGCTCGCCACAACTAGAGAAAGCCCCCGCGCAGTAACGATGACCCAACACAGCCAAAAATAAAAAAATTTAATAGGTAGGTAGGTAGATAGATAAATAGGTAGAAAGAACAGTGTAAGAGGAGGTTATTTTTCCTATTAAAAAAAAAAATAGGAAGAGTCTGTTTTTCAGGGGAAAAACCAACCCTTTTAATAAAATTGTTGGTTCTTTTCCTAAAGAAGGAACCAGTTTTGTGTGTGTGGCATCGTTCGCTGGTTTATTTGTTTTCTAATATATTTGATAGCAACTTTCCCACACACTTGATCATTCTTATCACCAGAAACCCCATTAGGGATCAGGGAAAGAGGTTTGTTGGCCCTTTTGAGTATCTGCGTGTAAATGCAGACCTGAGCAAAGAGGGAATTCTCACAGAGAAGTCTGGAGAAAACGTGAAAGAAATGCTCTGGAGCTCTGTCTCCAGGTGGCACAAAAGTGCCCTTGGAGAATCAGTCATTTCTAAACTGCCTCGTCAGCAGCTAAGCTGACACGTGGGTCCTTATGTACGTAAGTTCCTGGACACGCTTGTTTGAAGCAAGGTGAGCCTGTACTCAGAGCCCCACGTTCAGATTGCGACGGGTCACAACCTGAGCCCAGGCCTTGAAACCAGCCTGTCACCACAAGGCATCCTGAGTGGAGCAAATTCATTGAAATTCAGAGAAACCAGAAAGTGTGTGGGGTGTTTACTCAGCATTTGTGGGCTGAGATCACACCTCAAATCATTTTTTCCACTAGTGCTCATCCGTGTCCCACTGCCACCCTCTCAGAGCGAGGACAGACCCAAAGCCCCATGCAGTGGTTTTCTCTGGGCCTTATTTCTCTTTAAAAAAAAAAAGAAAGAAAGAACAAAAAGAAGAAAAAAGGCCTTGTGAAGAAGTGACCTGGGGCCTTTCTGAGCTCACCGTGCCCGGGAGTCCTGTGGGAAGCTACGACGTGTCCTTTGGGAGACTTGATCTGTTGCTTGAGTTTCCTCTCCATGCTGGGGATCCTCTTTCTCTCCTTCCTCCCATTCTGTATGCCCTTCGGTTTTATTTTGCTCTTGGTTTTTCCATTCTTTTGCTCTGTGTTCAATTTGCGGTTCTGTTTTGTTTTGGCTTAACTTAAGAAAAAACAAAAAAAATACAACTGATTTAAGTGGAATCACATTGAACCGAAAAATGTCTGCCATCATCCCAGGGCCCAGAGTGCTTTCAGATTCATTGTCCACACAGTGTCCTCAGCACCTTTTTGGCCCCAAGATCTGTAACAGAGGAGATTTGCTTTCCAAGCGAGATGCCCACGGCCTTCGTACCCATGTTTTCAAATCACTGGCGCATAAAGTCCTGGAAGATGTTTCCCACGAGGAACCCCAGTGGCAGCTGGTATCTCTGTCCAAGCCAGCTCGTCTTTGGAAAGCAAATAGGCCACTTGTCTGTAATCTAATCACGGATTTTGAAAAGCACCAAAAAATGAAATTGCCGCTCCTAAAATAACTGCATTGGGCCACTCCTCCCTTGTGACGTGGTTTCTCTCCGTGGCCCCTGGGGGAGACCCTCGGGATAAGAATGGCCTGAGCGATCACAGCCCCTTTCTGGGTGCTAACTCAGCACTTAGAGGAGGACCAGGCGACAAAACCACAGTCCGAGGTTTTGTTTCAGCTTTGCAAAGCTGAAAAATTGTATAGAATTCCTTTTTTTTTTTTTTTTTTTAATACTGCAGTGAGTTCCCTCTTGGGGAAATGTTACCAAATATAGACTCTGGGAATGGCCTGAGGTGATAAGCACACCCAAGCCTGTTCTCTACCTAAATGCATATTTATCATCAGGGCGGTGGTTCACACACAGAGCCTGTCTGGGCTGTTTCCTGGCACCAGGAACTGGGCTTCTGGAACCCACTCATTGGTTCTGCACAAGCCCCTAATGTGTCCCTTGCATCACAAGTCAGAGTAACCATGGGCCCTGACAGGTTTCCCCCAGACCTAGGTAGGGCTGGATTTGCCAGCTTCTGTGTCCCCAGGAGGAAGTGGAGACAAGCTATTCCCCCAGCACATCATCCCCCAACCAGCCCTCCCTGGGCCTTTGT